>NC_137696.1:60344470-60878470 GCF_964034855.1 Anser brachyrhynchus | reverse complement strand
TTAGTTTGTGTGTTTTTTGTTTTTTTTCCTCCTCATATTAAAACTTAATTAGTAGATGTTTTTCAAACTTTTTGTTGTTGTAGTTGCTGTTGGTTTTTAGGAAACATAATTGATTATTTTTTTTTTCCCCACTTGTATATAAAGGTAAACCAAACTCAATAAAGCTGTTTACTCTGGGGGGAAATCAGGGAAAATGTTCCATGCCTCATTTTCATGTACTAGTAGCAACACCCTGGGGATACAGAAAACCTCAGTGCAGACTGCAATACAGTATGGCTGAATAGCTTATGTAAGTACGTGCACCAAAAAAATCCAGCTACCCTAAAATCACATGCATTTTGTATGATGAGGAAATAAAAAAAACTTCACAGAAGGTACATCTGACTGGATCAGCAATGTCTTCCTCTGATTTACACTCGCTAAAAACGATGTAACTTAATGCAGAGCAACTCCAAAGGCAGGCTAGTGGTGTGGAGACACTCAGACCGGTAGTAACATCTGAAATGAAGACCAAGTTTCAGACATCATTATAATGTGGCAGAATTCTGCACCTAAGCATAGAAAGAAAACATTAGATAACTAACCATCAAAGAAATTTCAGAGGTAAAGAGACTGCATTCCAAACTCCCTGTCTATAAATATCTTTCTAGTGGGATCCTTTGTAGTTAAAATTGTCCATCTCTAGCTTAAAGCATATGCAGAGTGAAAGATGTTAATGTTTCAAAGCACAATAAATCTGTGACCTACCATTACCTATGCTGCAGCAATTTTATAAAAAAGTTTAAAATATTGGTAAGAGCTCCCCTTACTGGTCTGCCTTTGAATTGTTAAGCCTTCAATCCTGAACCTCTTCTGATGTGAGACAAAGATGGGTAGAATATTAATTCTATTCCACATGAAAAAAAGAGCTCAGAGCGCCTATTCCTTTTACTTTTCTCATCAGTTCTAAGTCATAAGACCAAAGATAGTGTCTTTAAGATGACTTAATTTGGGACAAATTCTCCAATTTATTGAATCCTAAGCGTGTAAGCTTTGCCAAAGTCTGAACTACAGAACAGACAGGGAGACCCAATTCTGACACACTCAATAATGCCTCATTTCACAGTAAACTCCACCAGCTTTAATGGGATCATTTGTGGGATAACGAACTAGACATTGGGGAGAAAAGATCAGAACCTGCTGTGGAATTGGAAAATGCAAAAAGATTTATTACAAGAAGTTTACTGTTTTTCTTCAATGGCCTATTGTCTGTTTGGAAGAGGAAAATTTACCTCTCAGTCTCTGTTTGTATATGTATTTTTACGTGGACAGATTATATCAATATATTTTTAGATTAGGTTTTTAAAGATTTACTTCTGCAGGCTCAGCCTCGAGGCTGACTGAAATTGGACACTTATGGTGATGGTGACAACTAAGAAAAGTTAAAATAAGCCATTTTTAATGATGCCATGAAATCCCATTATCTACAAGTCACAGTAAACAATCTTGTTAATGCATAAAACACGTTCTCTAGTTTGTTCTCGCGTACTTGAGGTGGCCCCACAGAGTTAACATGAATGAGAAAAAACAGTAAAATCTGTTGTTATGCTGCATTAAAAAAAAAAAAAAAAAGAATCAGAAGATATGCCTTAGAATATACCCTGCAATTCTGCAAAAATTGTAAAATTGTTTCTTAATGTACAGAGCTTGGAGAAATTTTTGTACGGCACATCACATTGTAGCCATCTGGCTTTTAGCAGTGTGCTACATGGAACAAAAAACAAACTATCATTATACATGGAAGCACATTAAATCAAATAAAAGCCTCATCATTCTCCATTACACATGGATTCAGATGCTTACCTCTTTATGAAAAAACACTGACAGCTTAGCTGCAAAGAAAAGAAAGCTATCAAAAAAAAGCTTTTACCTAAAAGAAAGCTATCAAAAATATTAAAAATTTGTAAGTGTAAATAATCACCATCTCAAAAGGTCTTGACAACACATTCTTAAAGCTAGCATTTACTTTCCTCTCATCTGGACAACAGTTACATATTTTTTAAAGCACAAAACTTCTGTGATTATATGCATTAAAAAAGGGCTTTCCGGGGTCCAAACTTACCCAACCTCAAAACCCTAACCGTATTTTGTGTTTTTGTTTTGTTTTTCCTCATGGGATTTCCATCATCATGCTAACAAGATTAAAGACTTTTTCCCCCTAGTTCTTTAGACCCCATAAGATAACAATTTGCTTATTTATATCTTTTAACTTGTTTATTCTTCCATTGTAAGATCAGTTAAGTCCAGTTTGATTGTAGGAAAGATCTAAGGCTCTACAGGTTTAGAAGTTGAAAACCATAAACCTGTTTACTCAGGAAAAAAAAATGGTATAAGAATGCATGTATAAATATTTATACAGGGTAGAACTTCTACCCCTCTGTATTACACAGGCCAATTATTGCCAGAAGCGTAACCCAAAATATATGCAATAATAATGTCGTACAGTTAACCATGAGAAAAGACAAGAACTGCAACAACTTTACCAGACTCAAAATGAAAAATCACAATACAACTGTAGCACTAGACATGCTAAATAGACAGAAGTTTAACAGGTGTAATTCTAACATGATTTTTCAAATACTGTCATTTGATGAGAAGGATCATTTACCTTTCATTGAAATCTGGATAGAAAATAAAGTAGGGTTTCAAAGAAAGGATAAGACACTTAAATAAACCGTATTAAATTATCATAAAATGTTAAGACACACTATTGATAAGCACCTAAAGAACATTCAACAAAATTAGTTATGGGGTCAGTATCTGAGCAATTTCAAGAAAGAGTTTAGGAACCATAAACCATTACTCTCTCTTCAAGACCACTTCCTCATTGGCATAGATAACAATTTTCTACTTTTTATTTCAATAAAAACACGTAACTGGTTCTTGATCAACATGAGCGGGGAAGCATTCACTTGTAAAAGATGAAACAATCTGGACCCAAATCCATTGTTCTATACAGAGAGGCGGGGGAAAGAAGGGGCAGGAGTGACAACTCCAGAATTTACAGGAAGCTCGATTCTACAGGATTATTCATTCTTCCACGGAAGCCTGAATATATACAATTTTGCAGAACCTTCTTTAGAAAGATTTTGATCAAAAACATCTAATAAGATTTTCTCCTGAAGCTTCAAAATTCTCAAATGAAAGAAGAAAAACACCCTGCTATCTACTGGATAACCAAAAATGCAATGGTGTGAGAGTCAGATAAAAAAAAAAAAAACACTATTACTTAAAAAAGCCATTCTATTTACAATTGTTTTTTCCCCGAAAGGGAAGATGGCATCTCTCCAACATCGATGAGCAGCTCTGAAAACCAAGCTTTCTTTTGAAGCAATGTCCTAGAAGTCTTTCAATTATAAATGATCATTCATAAATCCAATACATTTGGATATTCTGGATAGGAAGCAGGGTAAGAAAGAAAAAATGTAATGCATTATTCTCGTTTCTGTAACCTGTATCTGTCATATTTGTAGACAGAAACCTTTGCAGGTTTTATCATCATGCACTAGCTGACTTACTGAATAAGCCAGTGTTTAAATTAGCAAGTTACAGATGCAAACCTTCAGCATAAAAAAAATGAGGCCTTTTCTTTGCAGGTTTTATCAAACGAGCAACAGAGGAGAAACAGATAAACTGAACCAAAAAAAAAAAAAAGAAAAAACCAAAATCAGATTTTTTGTAAATAGAGCAACCAATTCTTTATTTTCCCCTTCCTGTTCACATAGCTTCTTGTGATTAGGTAGTAGCTTCAGTAAAAAAAATACAAGCAGTGACATCTAAAGGATTGGTCTCCAATTTATGTTCCCCTTTTAACTTGCTATTGTTGATGGAACTGATCAGTTTACAACTCATATGTTATGATGCAGGGTAACAGATTTTGCCTCTACCTGACAAAACCCTAAATTCCCACCAAACTCCCACCACACTCCCCAAACCCAGAACACAGAAACCATAGCCTTAGTAAAACTAGACAATTATTATGGGGTATCTGTAAAATGTTTGACAAAAAATTTTGATGTATAAAACTCATGAAGTTAAAACAATATCCGATTTCTTCTGACCATACCTTCAACTTACAGGGATGTTCCATCAAGCACAGATACTTTAACAGACATCCTTTACATTCTATCAGTCACACTATAACCAGATTTAATCAATTCCACAGGAATATAACATGTCAGGAAAGTTCATACAGCATTCCAAAACTGAAACACCACTCTAGTTTTTGGGTCATACCATTTAACAAGATAATCCTAAAGGAAAAACAGAAAGCATGCATCAAAAAAACACTCCATGCAAGACCTCAAGTATATCATTTTATGGATTTTAATAATGATACCATAATCTTTCAAAGTGAGAAACAAAATTCAAGAATATTTTGAAAATTATCAATTTTCTAGAATAGCCACTTTCACGTAGAATTTACTAACCACGATTTATCTGTTAAAACAGTAACAACCCAAGTTATTGAAATTCACTATTCCCAAACTGGCAGTAATGTCATTTCTCTAGACTTTTTACTTCTGAGTAATAGGAAAAGAGTTCTGGTCCATTAGCTCGCCCACTCTCTCCTGGAGGAAGTTAACCAACTCGGCTAAAACAAAGACATGAGTTTCATCCAGGTCTTGTATGATGAACTTCTTTCCCAGCGCATTTGACTCATCCAAGTAGAGCAGAAACTGCTTCATTGCTGGGTCGCTGTAGAGACAAACACACATCAGATTGCGCCTCATTGTAATAAGATACAGCTAAAACCAAACCAAAACCCACACCCTTTTAAGACATTCCCAAAGTTGTTTGGGAAATAATACTAACGTCGAGAGCTGCTTACAGTCTTAAGAAAGATTATGAAGCTTTTGAAAAAGTTTTTTACTCTGGAAATAAAAAATTGTTCTGGTTACTGTAGAGATAAAAACATAATGTATAACCGTGTCTAAAAAGAATAGGCTGCTTGATTGAAAGAGAAGTGCCACCACACTGCTATTACAAAAGTAGCTTAAAAAAAAAAGCCTCACCTTAACAAGGTGAGTTTAAACTTACATTTCTGTTTTCAGAAATAGCACTTTGAACCATATTTTTCTTTAAGTGTAACCAAAATCCAGTAGAGCAAACACCTTGAAGTAGAATAGTACAGAAGGCAAGTGGTCATATATGAACTGTACATTTACCACACCAACTGAACAGTCCCTTCTTTGTCATGATATCACCTTGGAAGTTAAATTTAAATGTATAGAAGAGAACATTTCAGAATTATGCAAATTACATAACTGAGATGGTTGCATTATACTGAGCAGCTAGATAGAGAAAAAGTAGCTTCAAAACATAAGCTTTGATCTACTGATTTTTTTTTATTTTTTATTTTTTTTTAACAAAACAGGAAAAGCATGGGTTTTGGTAACATTTAGTATTAGATTGCAATAACTGGTGCATGAATACGTGCAGAAAATACAGAAAATTGCACTTGGATAGCTCAGAACACTTTAAAAATACAAATATGGTTGTTTTGACAAAGTAGTAATTGGCAACACCATCTCAAAAGAATTCCTTGGTCAATTGTCTCTTTTAAATGCAGTGTAAGGACCAACACTCCTTTACCTAAAAAGATACCTAAATAGATACCTAAAAGGTATCTATGACAACAACAGCTTACACTATGAAACCAAACCCCTCACCATGCTCATCCACCAGCAAGTCAAAAAAACAATCTTTAGTATTAGCCTCAAACTTGTACAAGTATGATTAGAACAAGATGAGTGTAGAGTACAAAATAATTTTGAGGCAAGGAGAATGGGAAAGTCTGTAATCTCTATCTTCTTTAGCAAAGTTATTCCTTATGTGTCCTGGCATGTGAGAAGAGAAATAAAAGATTACACAAAAGATTTAAGACAAATCAGATAATAGAAGTATGTGGTTCCCAGCCTTCTTCCACACACCCTTTTTATGGGTGCATGAAGGTTTCTTTTTGCTTGTTTCATTCAGCTGTATCTTACCAACATGCCACTAGTACTAGACGGCACTTGTCCTAGTTGGTATGACCAGCCTGATGATGTTAGGCAATATGCACAGACTAATTCTCACAGAATCAACATACAAAGCTGTAATCAGTGCTAGCAGATCTATGCTACAGCAGAAACGCTGATCTTGTTCAGTATTTGAAGGTTATAACCCTTGATATTTTATCCCAAGAACAGCTTAGCTATATACTGGAATAATATAAAAAAAAAGACCTGCACGGGATCAGCATTTCACTGTTTTGTTTGTGTGACTTAAACAGTCAGAAGCATTTTTTTTCCCCCACTCTCTGCCTGCTTGTTTTCTTGAACATCCTCAAAAATTTGGGTTGTAAAAAATTTGTATTTGAAGTGTAAACAAGGGGACAGTTTTGCAAGAATCTTGCATTTTCTTCCAGGATGGAATTTTGTGCCCAGTCATTGGCTACCCTTATGCAATGGCAGGGAGAAAACAAGAAATATCCAACACAAAGATTAGTTTCCCAAGGGGCTGTCGAAACTGTCTGATGGCATAACAAACAGCGTAGATTTGTTATCACATAGAAGATTCCTTTCCCTTCCAGGGAGGATGATTAAGTTCCATTCCAACACTAACAGGAAAGTGGCCACAAGGCTGTACAAGAACACAGATCTTTCAGTATGTGAAAAACAAATAAGGTGCAAAACACAGCGTTGTGCTAACTGCCTGAGATATCAGAACTTCTTGCTTTGTCAGTCAACAGTTCTGCTTTGGGCACCTTTACATAGTCACCGAAGCAACTACATAGCCACATAGACGCTTTCTTGTGTTCAGGTTTGTCAGCATACTACAGTGGGGACAAATTTGAGCAGATAAGCTCTTTATTATGGCAGAATTCAGGCCCTGAGCTGCTCACACACAGCCATTAGATATCCAGATGTGAGCTGGCCCACGTCCGGTCAGCCTGGAAGTTAAGACAGCAAGCACACAGTTGCTTCTGCCCTTTTGCAGTTACAGCCTGTAAACGTGTTTACAATTTAAGTGTACAGCAGATATGTTATGTCATGTAATGATTTGCAATGCCTCCACAAACCTTGACTGATGGTTCCTTTAATGTGGAGGTAAGCAATTATCAGATCCTCAGTCTAGCCTGCATGTAAATAGCCGTGTTGTGTGTTCATCAATAGCTTATTTGAACAAGTGTACTCCTTTTAGAGCATGATCTACAGAGCCACACATCAGCCCTGCACGGAATTTGGGCTGGAATTCATGAAAAGAAAGCATGGAAAATGACCTATTTTCCCTCTGGAATCACTAAAGGGACACGTGGCCCAGGAACCAAACCAAAGAACACTACTTGCAAGGAACAAGAGAAACATGTGACGGTGGAAAAACAGCAGTGGAAAATAAGTGGCTAAGTGGAAAATAACAAGACCCTGGAAAGAAAATCCCGGAGTGCCCGCAGCGGGGGCAGGGCGCCACTCACCACTCGATGAGCACGCCCTTCAGCACGTTCACCATCCTCGCGGCTCTCGCACGGCTCCCGGGAGGCACGGGCTGGACACACGCAGGCAGGGGAGGCCTGCAGGGAGAAGGAAGAAGGAAGGAGAACGGAGCCGCGGCCGCACCCGGCACCGCCGGGGCCCGGGGGCTCGGAGCCCGCCCCGCCTGACGTGAGGGGGTGGGGGTGGGGGGGCGCGACCCCAGGCCCCCGCTCGCTCCCGCCGCGCGCGCCCCCGCGCCGCACGCACCCGCACGCACGTCCCCGCCGCTCCGGCCGCGCGCGCACAGCGCAGGCGCCAGGCCGCGCCCCGCCCTCCTCCGCCCTTCTCGGGCCCTCAGTGGGCGGGCGGCCCGCGGCGCGCTGGCGTCACGGCGGGGCGCGAGGGGAGCGGCGGGGCCGGCGGCGGGAGGAGGCGGAAGGTAGCGGGGGGGGGGAGGGGGCGCGGGGTTGTGAGGGGGGCGTGTGGAGAATGGCTTCAGGTCGCCTCAGGGGAGGTTCAGGTTGGCAATGAGGAGACATTTCTTCTCAGACAGAGTGGTCAGGCGTTGGGACGGGTTGCCCAGGGAGGTGGTGGCGTCACCGTCCCTGGGGGTGTTCAAGGAAAGGCTGGACCTGGTGCTTAGGGACATGGTTTAGTGGGTGACATTGGTGGTAGGGGGGTGGTTGGACCAGGTGATCTTGGCGGTCTCTTCCAACCTTAACGACTCGAGGTATTAATAGAAGGAAACAAAGAAGTCCCCCTGTTTTGAGGAATTGGGCGCTGTCCTTAAAAGCAATCATAAGTTAGTTTATTTATTCCTCTTGTAGAGACTACCTTAAATTCAATGAAAGCATCAGGGGCTCCCGTGTTCCGAGATCAGACTTACTGATCAATATTTACACACGTGATACTTTGTCATTTTCAGTTAATTGTCGTTGTGGCAATACAGACTGTATTTGATATAAGCACATCTATATTTTCAACATAATCACTTGCTAAATATGTTAAATATTGATAATGGTGTGATTTAAACCTGCTCGAACAGATTCACTTAATATTTCAATCAGCATAAGTGTATCAATGCAAACAGTAAAATTTCACCTATCATAAAATTTTAATTTCATGTTTCTTCTGCAGCACATACAGCAACAGATTTTTGTGAATTTTGAGGTTATTATAAATGTGTAATATTCTTAGTGGATTTCAGTGTAATTCTTGCGCTGAAAATATATTCAATCTGTTAAGAATTTGAAGTCTTCAGCAGAAGTAACATACAGAATTTGATTATTGTTGTTGGTAGCCAAAGCAAATTTGTATATTTTCGTAACTTTAGGTAAGTTTTTCTTCTATAGATAAAATGTAAAGGCCTAAATTGCCTTGTTTCTTGATGTTTCTGATGACAAAATGATGTTCTTGGGGCCTAGTAAGTCAAAATAATAGATGTGATAAGACAGAATCAATTAAATAAGGCCTTTAAAACCAGTTGGTTACTGAGCTGTATTAAAATGTGTGTCATACTGAGTACTGTCTTCATGGAGATGTGACCACATCTGGTATTTAAGGGAGAGTTACTAAGAAGTAGGAAAAGAGAACTTAATTGGGGAAGCATACTTACTAATATCAACAGTAACACATAATTGTATGAAACACTGCTGTAGACTTCTGTAATTGAAGTGCAGCCTATTAAATTCAGGAGTTTATAGACTAGTTTAAT
Organism: Anser brachyrhynchus; assembly: GCF_964034855.1. Taxonomy (NCBI): domain Eukaryota; kingdom Metazoa; phylum Chordata; class Aves; order Anseriformes; family Anatidae; genus Anser; species Anser brachyrhynchus. The sequence goes on along the minus strand of NC_137696.1, from coordinate 60,869,263 downwards.
TAGAGCGTTTTATGTGGAGCAAAATGACATAAATATGGTTTATGACCTTTGCTTTTTATTAAGACCTTTATTATTGTGACCTTTGCTGTAAAAAGTTGGGGGGGTGAACTACTACAGGTTTTCTGTTGTAATTCTCAAATCAATAATTACTTTTTTTATTATTTTTTTAATAGAATGTCAGTGGCTGCTTACTGTATATTTTGCTGTAGGCAGATAAGAACCTCTGGTCCACCCACCCAAAAAACCTTACCGTGGAATGATATAAGTAAGTACAGTTTTGTAAGTATCTTTCAGAGGTGCTAATAAAAAGGGAAGAAATCTGAATTGGTATAACGCTATGCATAATTAAATGCTACAAAAAGATCTAAATCTCTGCATAATTTATGATCAGAAGCTTTTATTTGCCTGAGCTGGATGTCTGCTTCTGACCTGGCTTTGCATAGCAATAATGATACCAGTAGGTTACCAGGATGATGAGAGTTTCCCCAAAATACAGTCTCATTAAATTATTTTAAACTCAATTTTTCATCCTTTTTTTTTTCTTTTTTCATTTTTTTATATCTATCGTGCAATGAAACTATTGTATCTATAAACTGTTAGTCACAGGGCAACACTTGAATAAACATTTAAATTTCTTTTGTTTCTTTCTCCATATTTACTGATTTTAGTTCTGCAATCTTCCCTGCTAAGTTCCTGCTTTCTTTGGTACCTTCTGTAGAGGATGAGAATTCTTACAATTCTAAAGTTTATTTTCCAGCACTAAAAGATAGGATATTTCCACTTCTGCTTGACAGGAAGCATTGCATTTATTTATTTTCTCTCTCTTCAACCTTCTCCGCCAGTTATTTCTTCAGCGTGTATCTGCCTCTTGTCTGCATGGCAAGGTTCTTAAAGCCTTGCAAAGGCAGAACCTGGTGACAGTGGGTATGGGGCAAACCTCCCAGTTCTTGCTGAAGAAAATCAATTTTTCATGATAGGTGAGACATGTTCCGTTGGGTTTGCGGCTACTGTTATTAATAGAGTTGTTTTGGATTGAGATCCTTACATCCAGATAATCAGCTGAACTCTGTCCAGGACAAATACTTCAAATCTGACAGGAATCTTGGGATTTAAAAGGGAAACTGCTGCAAGGGGCATGTGTTCATTCAACTTTTTCCTTTATAAATTAGTTTCAATGGAATTATTTGAAATATGTATTTTCTTAGGGTGATTCTGCAGGACTTTTCACATACAGTGAAGAAACACCCAAGTAATGTAAGGAAAAGTGAACTTAAAATAACATGGAGTCTCAAGTGAATGCTAGTGATATAGATAGAATTGTTACTGTTAATTCCAGCAGCTAGGCAATGAATCAAAATCAATAATCAAAGTAAATAGCACTGATGAGACACGTTTTATTGCCTGGTTTAGGAGAGCAAGAAATTCTAACTGAATAATGTTTTCATTATTTGTAAATTTAGATAGGGATTTCCTGAAAGCCATGGAGAAATAGAAAAACATTAAAAAGCTTACTCTTAATTGCTGAAATTCTTACTGTTTGGTAATCAAATGCCAGGTTTTTATTGAGATGATGCACATGACTTTGATGTGATTTTTTTTTTTTCATTTTTCAAGGAAAAGTTGCAAAGGTAACTGGATCACTTGTACTAGGGTAAGTTGTAACTAACAAGTTTATATGTAACTTATGTATACAGTTAAAATTTTAATGCATGTTACTTTCAAAAATGTGACTATTATGGGACCTCTAGGCATGATAGAATATAGTTTTGAAGCATATTCTCCGGTAATTATTTATTTTATTTATTTATTTATTTTCTATACTGTGCGGAGTTGAAATAATTTGTAGACTCATGTATTTGGTAAAATCTGGTGGTTCACAAAGAATGATTTATACTAAAATGATTGTTAACATTTTTGCCGTGGTTTTTATTTTGTAAGTAATATTCATGTACAGTTCTCTTTTATTTAAAGAGGTTTTGTATTCATTACATATGAAGTTCTGTCCTTAAAGAAATTACTCCAAATCGATACTCAAGCTATACATCAAGAAAAACTTAAGTCCCATGTATATATACGAACGTCTTCTCTAAATCCAAGTGAATATCAAGGTAAGATACATAATTGTTTGGAATCTAAAAATAAAATTTTAAGAGAATAGAATATTTCTGGAATTCACCCTTATATGAAGGAAGATATATTTCTTGAGATCTGTTACAAAAGTAATATTTCCACAAAAATAATATCCTCCACAATGTCACCTAATATATTTTAAGCTGCTACCTGTTTTTTTAATATAGTCCTATATGCACTTACATATATAATGTACTTTATAGCTAAGTGTGTGTGTGTGTGTGTGTGTGTGTATATATACATATATATACACATTTATATATATATATATATATATATATAAAAGAAATAATGTGAGATAGCTGTCTTTCAAACTTCAAGTAACCTGAAAAAATACTCTTTTAGGGATCACATACCATGCCAGAAAAGAAATCCATAAAGCAGTAAGGAAAATTCTAGAAACAGAAGCTAAACTTTTCTGGAGGCCTTATAATGGTAGGTATTAAAGGCACAGCTTTATCCATGAATATTGATTTTGAATAGTAAAACGTAAGCCTTTTAGAAGGTAAAATATTTTTTCTTAAGAACTTAACATTTTCTATTGTGTTTGAAACAGCGGAAATACTATTTAATAGCTTTTAATATAACTTCCTGTATTAATACAGAATATTGATTTTATACGTATTGAAACCATTCTTTTTCCTTAAGGAAGTAAAAGTGATGGTTAAGAAGAGATTTGTTGAAGAAATTTGAGATTATTTTTCTGTTACAGAAGAGATTTGAAGCTTATGATGCCAAGTTAGTATTTGATACCCAAATGTCGTATACCAAAGGATTTTTTTTCAGGGAGTGTAGTGATAGAACAAAGGGTAACAGTATTTAATTGAAAGACGGTAGATTAAGATTAGGTGTTAGGAAGAAATTCTTTATTGTAAGGGTGGTGAGACACTGCAACAGGCTGCCCAGAGAAGCTGTGGATGCCCCATCCCTGGAGGTGCTCAAGGCCAGGCTGGATGGGGCTTTGGGCAACCTGGTCTGGTGGGAGGTGTCCCTGCCCATGGCAGGGGTTTGGAACTGGGTGTTCTTTAAGGTCCCTTCCAACGCAAACCATTCTGTGATTCTATGAAAGGTGTTTTGGAGTTGAAATAATCACTAAAATTTCATTTTAGAAAAGTATGTTATTCTTTCATCAGAATTGCCAACATTAACTTAAAGCAGCACGGTCTTTTTATAAAGGCATGTGTCACTGTTTTTTAGAGTAATTTAAAATAAGAAATTCAATTCTAATTAAGAAACTGCTCCTCAGGCATACTATCTAGTCTCATTTAACTGTCTGTTAAATGGTTACAACAATAAGTACCTCCAGTACAGTGCTATGTAATTAATTGTTCAAGGTCAGAGCTTCAAAGTTGCTAACCATTTTCAGCTCTTACTGGAAGCTGATAAATCTGGTTGGTAAGTGCCAGCTAGTACGTGTATGTAGCAGATATACAGAATTCCAAGTCAGTGACATTAAACTGAATTAAAAACATCCAATTATAAATTAAGGATCAGCATTTTACTAATGTCATTGTCATTGTTTATTGTACCACTTTAATGTTAAAATAATATACTCCAAATTATTGTTAACAGCTAATATTGAAATATTCGAAGGAACAAATGTTTTTATTCAAGGAATAGAAATGTGACTGTTAAAATGCTCTTTAATAATAATAATTTGGTTTTTATTTGTTTTCCGGTGAAGAACACTTCAGTACGTTTGATGGAGAAGATCATGAATGTGCCTTATGGCTCCTCTTGAAAAGGACTCAGTCAGAAAACAAAGAGGTGCGACTGCAGGCTGTACAGGATCTGGCAAAGAACGCTCACTGGCATGGTAATGTCTGCTGATGTAGCTTAATTCAGCTCAGAAACGCAGCAAGTCTCAGCTGCTGCAAATCCTCTGCCAACACCAAAAAAGCCTAGGAGCTGCGAGGAGTGTAATATGCTCTGTAATTTGGTCTAGAATGTGTTTTTATTTACATATCAAGCATGTTTTTTTCCTAATACCCTCATACAGAGTGTGCATCTGCAGTGCAGACCTCTCTGGTTCCCCACCAGTGAGTTGCAAGCACCAGTTAGAATGACGTCGCCTTGGTGTTGGAGAGCAGTTCAGGTTCATTATTTCCTTGGTCTTTCTATTGGGACTGCTAACTAGGTCGCTAGTTCTGGCAGAGATCGTTACAAGGCTCTGTAGCAAAGGGTTTTAAGGCTGTTCTTCAGTTAATAAGAATTGGGTAGGAGCTGATAGGCCGTCATAGCAAGGTAGTAATGACAAACTAGAGGTAGAGGACTTGCATGTGCAAGCATTATTTGTAAGCTCTTTTCTATCCTGGTTGTTTTTGTCGCTTTAGTAGGAAGAAGTTCTAAGGATTCCTAACTCTTCACAAGCATATTCCACAGAATTTTAATGTTTTGGTATTATCAATTCCATTATATATCATAACTTACCATTAAATAGGGAAATCTGCCTTTCTTTTATGGTCTTTTCCCCATTGTTACCCACTTTCCTGTCATGTAAACCACCCTCTAAAGCCTGGTGTAGAATTTAAGATCCTTAAGTCTCTCTGTTCCTTTAGCAGCAAATATCCTGGAAACCCCAAGTAGAGGTTATGTGTATGTCCTTCTCCCCACACCATCCCTAGTCTGGATAAACTAGATGATTCTGTAATCTTGACTCTGATTGTTCTGGTAATCCATTTGGTTGAGGACCTGTCACTCTTGCTGTGCTATTCCACAAAATGGGATTTATGTTGTTCCAGACTGTCTCTTTCAATTCTAATTAATTACCCCAAACTGTACATCAAAAAGCTCCGTTTGAAAACATTTGAAAGCTAGGAGGTACTCATTTAGTATGACTGTCTTGTGTTTATGGGAGAAGACTTACCTGTTAGCAGATTTATCTCAGAATCCTTTCTCTGAAGGTCTCCCGTATCATTCAATGCACAAGATGGCCAGTACACAGGAATCTAATTGCCCTTTGGTATATTCTTTTCCCTGTAGCATTCATTGCTCTAGAATTTGGATGTGTTAGAAACCAAAATCATTTTTGTCAACTACCTCATGAAGAAAATGGCTTTTTTTATCTGATATTCCAAAACCTATTCCAGTGGAGATTGAGACTGAAAGTATGTGCTTTTTTTAAAAGTGTCAGTCCACTTACAATATTGTATTTTCCTTCAGTTTGCCACTTAATTTCAGTCTGTACCTTTCAATTTCTCCAGTTGTAAAGTAGGTAGGGTTTGGAAAGGAACACTGGTTACTGGTTACGTCGTTTCCCCTCAGCAGGATGACTGAAAGTTTGTCCTGTATCTTCAGTAAGGAAGGGATACTTAAAACTGCGCTGTGATAATATCTTGCATTTTCTAAGGTTACCCTAATTTTTTTTTTACTTTAACAATTGTGTTGAAACACAGCTTTTTATATTGTTTAAAGTTATATGCCTATGTCTTGGCAGCATTTGAATTTAAGACTCAGATTTTTAATACTGTATGCACGGAAAAAAAAAATCAGATGCCTTTCAAGTTTTAACTCAAGTCTGGGGTTTTAAGCTTGGATTTGTAGTCCTTGCATTTTTTTCACAGTGGCAATACTGAACATTTGCTTTTGCATGTTTTGTACTTATATCTGAGGATCTTTATCAAACTGGTGTATCATGAACAATTACTGCTCAGGTATATTTTGTTTCAGCATAGTGCTGGTCTAACAAGTGCTGTTTCACCTTTTGGAATTCATGACTGATCAGAAACCACATTTAAAACCAAAGGAGATATTTACAGTCAGTTTTAACCCTAACGCTCAAGTTTTTGTACTACAGATTATCAATATGGTACAGTTGCTCAAGCCTGCGATCAGAGGACTGCTATAGGTTTGGCTCGATCCAAAGATGTCGACCTTCGCTTTTTCCTGCCTCCACCATCACTGCCAAAAATGAAGAATGTAAGTAAATGAAAAGTAGGTATTAGCTGATTTTTGCTTACTTGTTTGTTTTTAGGACTTCCCTTGTTTGTGACCATACTGAGTGGAGTTCTCCTGGAGAAGAAAATCAGTACTGAAATGAGGACCAAAATACAAAACTATAATATAGTGGTACACCTCTGGAGTATATCTGTATTAGGGAATGACGTGATGCAAAAAAGCTAGGAGTGGGGGTTTGATCAATTATTGTTCTTTGACTGTATGTCCGAATTACATGTTCAGCAGCAATGAAGCTTGTTCGAGTCACAAGTCTGATGCATGCGCTGCCTGTCCGTACCTGACAGGCAATGCAAAGCAGCCTTATATTAAGTCATCCTAGATTGCCTTGTGGACAGAAACCTCCATGCAGAGAGCACTCCTGGAGGACCTTGCATCCTCACTGTGCTCAGAATAGTGCTCTGGCACACAGCTGTAACCTTGGCTATGTAGGTATGGAAACCGTTTTTGAGTGTACCATATGACTGCCAAGTGCAGATGCAAGGCAAATTTGCTTCCTGGAAAAATTTTTCCAACATGTTGAGTTACTAATTTAGTAACACCTGCTTTTCACCAAAACCACTTCTGTCTCCTTTTGATATCTTAACCTACTTATTTTTGCATTTAGAAATCATAGAAAGTGCTTGGAGATGAGCTTTGCTGTTATTACTATGAAGTAAGCTTTAACTGACTTATCACAGTACTTGTTAGATGTAATTGAATAGAATTCCAACAGAAAATTCAGTTAGTGTGATTTTTAGCTACAGAAATGCTTTGTACCTTGATACAGTGACTCAGATTAATCAGTTAAGCAAATTTGTAACTTCTGGAATATCTTTAAGTTACCTGTCTTAAATTCCTGAATGCTTTCAGAGATTCTGAGTTGGAGATATGGTTCTTCTCCATCCTTTTTACATACAGTAATGTCTACCTGACCTGTTTTCTTTATATCTAGGCATGCTATAGGCCCACCTCTTTTTTCCCAGCTTTTGGCTACCAATCTATTTGATAGATTTGACCTTGCTTTGGTTTTATGTAAGTCACTAAGTATGTATATATGATGTTTTGAGCAATCCTGGCATCAGGTCAGCTTCTTAAATACACAGAATTGGCACACAAAGCCTACGATAAGAAGTCTTCTACAATGCTAATAGAACGAATGCTGGCAAAAGTTACTGTCATAGAATACCTGTACATCTTAGGCAATAAAACTCTGAAAATCAGCTTTGATTGGTAGTGACTTTTTTTCTTTTCAGGTTATTATTTTTGTAGCATTACATAATGGTGAATCTGTACCTATCAGTTCTGATGTACTAGGTTATACTAGTATATGGTTGTGTATATGCTTTATTTTTACAGCAGTATGATTGCTGGGTGATTGGAGTTACAGTTACCAAGCTGTTACTTAGGAAGTTGAAGGAAATCATTGTGGCAGCACGTGTTGCTCTGCACATCAGACAGATCTCCATCTCTGTTTGTAGCAAGAATTAGAATAACTAGAAATTCTATGTCTGTGTGCAAATAAAATTACTTTGTTGAATCTGTTCTCCTGTCACCTACCATGGATTACTAAATGAGCACCTGTATGAGTATTTTGAAGATAAAAAAGTAATAGTGCCTGTAGTTTTGACTAGTAATCTACACAGTCATTTTAATACAGCAGCATCAAAATTACTGTGTAGGTATGGGTGAACTTTTAAGCTTCTTGTGTCAAGAGCATCCCATTCTTTCTTTTTCCCTTCCACAATTACTAGAAAAAGGCCACCAAAGTATGAAGCTTAAATCTTACTTCTCATCAATCGTCTGGTTTTAGAATTATCAGCCTTCAAAGTTTTTACAGGAGTATAACTATTAGACCCAAGTTGCGGAGCACTGAAATCCAGTCCTTATTAATTTAGCTGCTTGAATTATTTAAGATCTTTCTGTTCTTCTGTATCATGTTTTGTTTCATGCGTTGGACAGAATTAACAATTGTTTTGTGTTTATTTTTCACAGGATTATCTCATAGAAGATCAGCTTCGCTTGTTATTAGTGTCTTTACCTCAGACTGGTCTTGATCCATGTGTCCAGTACTTCACATCTCTTGCTTTACGTGAAAGTAGTCAGACTCTTGCTGCACAAAGGGTGAGTTTCCATCTGCAGAACAGAACTATTTGGTTTCTTGTTCCTGCAGAGCTCAAAGATACAAATTGATTTCCATATTTTTGAGCATTATAAGAGGAAGAGAAATACAGAGACATTGTGACGTTACAACTTGGTAAAATCTCTTCTATGTACAGTCTGTGTGTTTGAAAGCTTGTTTATTTTTCCCAGCTGCACTAGTTGGTCTAACAAGAGTTAATCTACAAGCCTTCCCATAAAGCAGGTATTTCAGCATTTTATCCAGAACACTTCCTTCCCCTTGCAGTATTCATAAAGTGATTTTTCACATTTCATCTTACCGTTGTTTGTTCTTTTATTGCTAAGAAGATTCAACATTTTTAAGTCTTACTAGCAAACTAATAATTTATGTGCACGCCAGTGGTAGTAAACTCTGTTATATCTGTCACATGGAAGTGCCTTCCTGTAACAGGTTACTGTTGCCAGAACCCGAGTAAGGAAGTTGTGATTTTTGTAACAAGTGACTATTATTTTTGAAAGATGTAATAATAAAAATGACTGTCATATTGTAATAACGATGCCTAACAGGGTTTATTTAGAGATTTCAGAATGCAAGAACTCTTTATTTCCTATGACACAAACAATATGTAATATTTTTACACTGAGATTCTATTATTGTTTACACAGCAAGGGCTCTTGCTACAAAAAGATCTCTGGTAAGGCCACACTTGGAAATATTTTGCATAATCACACTGTCCTAAAAAATCATAGAATCATTAAAGTTGGAAAAGACCTCCAAGATCATCTGGTCAAACTGTTCCCCTACCACTAACATTATCCACTAAACCGTGTCCCTAAGTACCACATCCAACCTTTCCTTAAAATTGTTCTTTCTCAAAGTTATTCTGGCTTTCCTACCATATGATTGAGACAGACTGGGCTTCTGAGACTATGCTAAGTGCTGAAGACCTTATTTTCCTCCTCTTCTAATTTTTGCAACTATGGAAGTCTAGCTGAAGTCTGAATCTCTCTTCCTTACCATTAAGCAAACAATCTTAAAAGATGACATTCATTAACATGAATAAAAAACCTACATTTTTCTCCCTTTATTGTATGTTTTGAGGTTAATAGACTATGGAGACTTCTGATTGAAAATCTATTTAATAATTTCAGTTAAAAATAGACATTTTTATGGTATGCTGCTGTATAATTTGTACATTTAAAAAATGCGTATATGCTGAGCACTCTGTAGCAATTTCTATAGATCATTACACACTTAACATTTTACTTTAGAAATGCTTATTTTATGTAACCATTTGGAATGTGTTATCATTTTCACTGATTCTCATTTCAGGGAGGCTTATGGTGTTTTGGGGGAAATGGACTTCCATATTGTGAGACACTGAGTAAAATTCCTTCAGAGACAGTAGAACTCTTCTGCTTGCAAGCTTTAGTGCAACATTCTAAGGTAATATTTCTATAACTGAAAATCTACATTTATAAACACTCCTTTCTAAGGCTCCCATGTACTGGGAAGGAGTTATTTTCTTGTCTCCCACCCCTCATCTATTTGTAAGAGCTTTCAGACAACTGAGACTGATATGAATCATGTGTGTAAGTTATCTGTAAGTTCTGTTATTATTTCTAATTTGCCTGTAAAAGTTCCCCTGTAATATGCCTGCATACATCTGTAAGTCCTGTTGACTTAGTGCTTTAACAAATGCAGACGATTGTTCTGCTCAGACTCTTGAACTACTTGAAATTTCATCATGCCAAGTGGTTAGTGATCTCGTCTCCCACAGATGTGGAGGAGAGTAGAGTGATGATGCTCAGCATCTTTCAGGTTGTCAATCTGTAGAAATCATGCTTGTAATTTAACATATTAAAATATTTACTCCCTTTTTGACTATGACATAATAAATGCTAGATTAATAAGAATTTTTATGTAATAAGGAGTGTGTATGACATCAGCTCCTAAAAGCTCCCTATTTTCTGTATTAAAAGCATCACAAAGAACCTTTTTTAGAGCATCTATTTATTGTTGTATTTGCTGTATGATGCCAGGTTTCTTCTCACTGTGATAAAATTGAAGCTCAGGGAGGCCTTCAGCTGCTACAGAGGATATACCAGCTACGTAAAGATTCTGCAAAAATACAGAGGAACATAATTCGCATTATTGGAAATATGGCTTTGGATGAACGCCTTCATTCATCCATAGTACGTGCAGGTAAAAGGAAAGAAAGCAAGTGCAAGCAGCCTGAGCGTTAGGTCTCTATATTAAATTTTCAGTGGATTCAGTACTATTGTGAAATGCAAAGGACTGTGGTAATAGTGTGTCTTTTATATATGTTTTCTGTGTGTGTCTTTTTCTTATTTGTTTGTTCATTTTTACACAAAACATACAGATAGTTTAGACTGTTGATTTAAAAACTTCTGTATGCTGTCTAGCCAATATACGTCAGTGCTGCAGAGGTCTTTAATGAATGGTGAAAATTTGGACGTTTTTGATGTTTGGTTCAGATTACTGGCAAAAGTCTTTTGAATCTCCTGCTCTCACAGATCATCTACCTTATAGATACTACATTTTAATTAAACCGTGTTTTAGTCTCATGAAGGACCAGCTTGTAGTCCACACATTTTGGAATAAAGTAAAACGTGGCTTCCCAATCTCCCTTGTTTTGTGTTAGGCAAGTAACTTCTGGTAAGCTTTGCTCTGAGGCCCCTTTTATTATTTTATTAGGCCCTTTATTTTATTGGACCCTAGAGATCAGAGTGAAATTCTTCCTTCTTGTTCTGCACCAAACAAATAATTCCCAATGTTTTATTAGGAAAGAAATAAAAAGAAAAATGGGAAATATCGATATTCTGCTTTTTGTGTGCATACAAGCTGGTATCTACCTCTTAACCAGTGTGCATTTTTGCAAAAAGGAGAAGTAGCAGAGGTACAGTGAAAGATGATGAAGATGACTGAAAATTTGCAATGTCTGTGGTATAAAGAACAAATGACTAAGACACTTTGCCTGGAAAAAAAATGAAGGAGAACATGGTAAAGATTTGTAAAGTCCTCACTGGGGTAGAGAAGGCAGAGAGGGAATGATAATCTGCTGTTTCTTGTAGTGCAGGACCAAAGGTTCTTGTACATTAAGTTAACAAGAGGTAAAACAAATAAAATATGCATTTTTTCCATATAGCACATAACTAAACTAAAACTTGATACAAAACATTGTGGTTGCTGAAGACTTGCAAAGCTTTGAAAAATTTATTAGAAAAATGAATGGAAAGAAAAATCCATAAAGCTTGTATGCACGGATGCTGTCTGTGTCTCAGAAAATCCCAAGCTGCCTGCAGAAAGCTGAGGAGGAGTAGTGGAAAATCAGCACTATATACTTGTCCTTTTATTGTTCTATTCTTTTATCTTTCCACAACTGCCATTACTGCTGTCTTTTAGAGAAGGACAGCTGGGACTGCAAAGGCCTTTGGTCTGAGCTGTAGGACCATTCTTACGTTACTACGGTGACTCATGAAACCATATTTATAGAGGAAGAGATCATAACAGAAGAGTAAGGAGGTCTCTGGGACAAAGCTGTTAGTATAAACAGAATTTTAGGCTGTGAACTGGACTCCAGAGATGAGCAGCTGGATGCTGCTGCTGCTGAACCGATAAGACTTGCCATTTGTTGCTAGATGATGCATAGGAAGAAAGAACCTCTGCCCTGTGGAGAAGGACTAGCGAGTACTGGTGGATGATGAAAAGCTTGATGTGAAGCAGCAGTGGGCGCATGCAGCCCAAAAAGCCAGCTGGGTTGTGGGCTGCCTCAAAAGAAGAGTTGCCAGCAGGTCACAAGAGGTGATTCTCCCAGTCTGCTCGGCCCTCATGAGGCCCCACCTGGAGTGCTGCATCTGCCTGTGGGCCCCCAGCACAGGAGAGTCACAGACCTGTTGGAGTGGGTCCAGAGAAGGACTGTGAGGATGATCAGAGGGCTGGAGCACTTCTGTGGAGAAAGGCCGAGAGAGTTGGGGTTACTTAGCCTAAAGAGGAGAAGGCTCTGGAAAGACCTTATTGTGGCTTGCTAATATATGAAGAGGGCCTACAAGAAAGATGGGGAGGGACTCTACCAGGGTGTGCAGTGAAAAGACAAGAGGTAACCATTTTAAACTAAAAGAGGGTAGATTTAGACTAGACATCGTGAAGAAATTCTTCACTGTGAGGACAGTGAGGCACTGGAACAACTTGTGTGAGAGGTTATGGATGCCCCATCCCTGGAGGTGTTCAAGGTGTGGTGGGAGGTGTCCCTGCCCATGGCAGGGGGTTGGAACTGGGTGGGCTTTAAGGTGTCCTCCAACCCAAACCATTCTGTGATTCTGTGGACCTCTACGGCTTTTTTCCTTTGCAAAAGCTGTTTGCACAAGAGGAGGAAGAAAAGTGATCGTTGTATGATTCTTGCACATTGACTAATATATATTCTGCTTAGAAATGTAATTTAAATTAATAATTCTTATTTAAAAAAGGACAGTTCTCAAAGGTACTTGGATTTAAACAAAACTCACGTCAATTCATTCTTTCCCTAATTCCACAATGAACTATCTGGAATTAGCAACTTACTGGTTATACTAGTAGCAACATACCATGCATTATTTTGGACCAGTGGTCATTATTTAATTTTTCTTCTTTTTCAAAACAGCCTCCATTTGAAAATGTTTCTTCAAAGTCTTTCCAGGTTTTATTTATGAACTTGACTGTAACGTAATTGTGATATATATACCGCTCTTTCTAGGGTTATCAGGATAACAAGAATTGTCAGGATTAATATAAGGAAATAAAACCTTGCAATACAACTTTTTAATCTATTCTGCCAGATATTTACTTATTTTTATATTAATTTTAAGTTTACTTCTACTTCTTCACTTTTATACTCTGGGAGGTTCAAGTTTTGGTGTTTGGGGGGAAGTGAGAAGAGTCAAGCAAAAAATTAGGTAGCAGACAAGTAAATCTTCTTTAAAATGTTTCAGGTTCAAAACTGTATCTTGGACTTTTTCTCAGGTATATTCTGATGAACATTCTTAATCTTACTTTTTGAGTATGTTTACTCATGGTTTGCTGTAAAAAAGCAATTTTCAAACATTTCAGCATATTTTCTGCTCCTTTCCTCTCCCTAGTTGGATGGTTTCTGCAGAAGGTCTCACTCTGGCCAGGGCATCGCAGAACATCTTGCCAGCAGCATGAGCAGGGTAGGGCCTGGTGTGGTGCTGAGACTGCACCATGGTGGGGAGGAAAGCAGAGGCAGAAAGAGCAGAGGAACCTAGTGACTACCAGGAGCTGTGTTGCTGTCTCTCCGTGAGGTAGCTGGAGTGTAAGAAGCCAGAACCTTCACTGTGGTAGGGACAGAGATGAGCCTGTGTAACTTCTGGTGCCCCTGGGCTCCTTCACGTCCTGCTGTTTGTGCTGCTCATGCATCGTGTTCTCACAGCTGTTCCAGTTTGCAGCCTAGCCCCTACCCAGCTATCCCCTGCTGAGGATGTTTTCCACGAGATTCTTGGCAGCACTTAAATTATTCTTCAATCCACTCTAGGAGCGAGCTTATTTTTAATTTAAGACATTTTTCTTCATGAAAAAATTTTATGTCAGATTTCACCCTTTTCCCTTTTTGTTTGTGTGTGTGCTCTGAATACTCTGTTGGTTTTTGTCTGCCTAGGTTTTAATGTTTTTTCCCTCATTCATCACAGATCCATGCAATCAATCTGACTCAGTTTTCTCTTAAAGCTTTTAAATGTCGTATTTGTGTGTGTGTGTAAAAGATACTCCTTTGCATTTCTCAGCAGTCTATGAACATCCTCATCCATATCTAAGAAACTGTAAGTGTCACTAGGTGAGATACTATAAAGTGTCTGTTTTTTCTTGAGTTAGCTATGACTTAAAACTTTGAGGAATGTATTCAAAGGTTTCCGTCATTTATTCTCTTACGTTTGTCAAATATAAATGGTATGTTATTGTTAGAATAGTGGGGGCATTTTAATTCCTTAAACAAATTTTACACACTCTAGTATTTAAAATTAGAAATGGCTGTTAACAGCAAGCATCAGTTTTTCCACCTGCCATTATTCTGGTGGGTTGTTTTCTTTCTTTCCTGTGATTCAAGTTTCATTTTCTCTTTGAGGACGTTTCTTTTCACTGTCTTTCTTGCATCTTACCTGCAAAAAGAGAGTTGAGATCTGTTCTTTCTCTTTGACTACCGTGCTGACCTGCTGATACACTCGATTTTCCTTCTGAGAAGGGGTTCTGCTTCAGATCATAAGCTGAACAGTAGTAAAATACGTTGCCTTCTCACCACTCTGGATTTTTAATTTTAGCATTTTCACTTACCTAGCACTGGCTTTCCTGCAGTAAAGAGAAGTGGGTTGAAATAATTTGTTTTGATATTACCATTTTTATGTTCTATTTGCACAATTATTACTTTGAAGGATGATGTTTCTGAATTCTCTTGTCTGGCTGATGTTTCTAATTAGTTAACCTGCCGCTTTATTTTTTCAATGTAGGTTGGGTTTCTGTGCTTGCTGAAGTAATGAAATCCCCACATGTCATTCAGTCTTCTCATGCATCCAGAGCTTTGGCTAATCTAGACAGGGACACGGTACAAGAGAAGTATCCAGATGGTGTTTACATCTTACATCCACAATATCGTAGCAGGTAAAGCAGAAGAAATTGTACATGCTGTACTTGGAGTTACTTGCTATAACATTCAGTTAAAACTGCAGAAGAGTTGAGTCAGAATGCAGCTGTACTCCTGTCACCTGTTCCTCTGGCTCTTTGATAGGTTGAGGTGACTTTTATTTAGATCCTCAAATAAGAGAACGATGGAAGTGCTTTAGAGCAGCCCGTAGCTGTGAAAAGAGTATTATTGTATTGCTTGGAAAAATCCAGACACAAACCGTGAAATGAATTATTGCTTTGCATACGTTTAACCTTTGCACTGGCTGTCTTGGGGCACAGTGCCTTATAATTGTTCTGTTGGCAGCTGCATGTTGGTGTAAGCTGCAGTAAAAGAAGTCTCCTCACCTTTTAGTAGTGATTGTTTATCAGCTTCTTTTAGTAGTGATTGTTTATCTGGGACTGAAGCAGTCTCCAACATGGTATGTCGCTTAGTAACTATTATGCCGTGGGTCATTGGTGCTAGTCACTGAAGACAGGGGAGTCAGGGAAAGTCTAATTTGATGACAAAGCAGGAACTGCTAAGCTGCATCAATAGTTGATGCAGAGAATGGCATTTTTCATTATAGAAATATATGGAATAAGAGGTTGGTACTTTCCATACCTCTTTCTAGATCTCTCTTCTGTGTGGATCCCTGTTGTCTTGATCTGAGTATCCTCTTTGGAATATCATGAAATGTCATGACGTGTTGTCCATAAGACAGGTAATCACGTATAGTGTTAGAAATAACATTTTGGTATCCCCTGGGTTAAATGTTCTGTGTAAATTTAATTTGCTAAAAGAATATGTACCATGCATCTCTTTAAAAATTCCTTTCTATATCAGTCAGCCCATCAGAGCAGATATCCTTTTTGTTCACGGTCTTTTGGGAGCAGCATTTAAAACCTGGCGACAGCAAGACATTGACCAGCCTTTGGATAAAAAGTCTTCAGAAGTAGAAGAGGAATACAGCCAGTGCTGGCCAAAGGTAAAAGAAAAAAAAAAGACACGTTTTCACATACAGTTGGTGTTTTCTCTTTGAGGAGAAATGATCCAGATGATCTAGAATTACGCTGTCAGGCAGTTGTCTATTTTGAATCAAATGACTTTTAATCTGTTACACAAGTAGCAGTTCTTGAGTTCCTCATGTATTTTTGTTAGCAAGCTGAAATCTTGAGCAGGTTCTTGCAACGGAAAATTCCTGCTCAAGTTAGTGCTCTCAACATCATTCTTCTGCTGGTGAAACAGGAGGCAATGTCCACCTACCTCATACTCTCATTCTTTTTGATGGAATGTTACTGCTTAGAAAGATACATAAAATTACATCTTTAAACAAGTTAACTATGTTTTCTTATGTCAGTGTCTGAGT
Organism: Anser brachyrhynchus; assembly: GCF_964034855.1. Lineage (NCBI taxonomy): Eukaryota > Metazoa > Chordata > Aves > Anseriformes > Anatidae > Anser > Anser brachyrhynchus. The sequence continues at coordinate 60,853,045 of NC_137696.1, read as the reverse complement.
ATTTCAATTTTTGCAGATTGCTACATAAATATTATTGGTAAATAAGTCATTACTGCTTCAAACAATTCATATTGGTATAACCACCAAAGTACCTCTTTAAAACTTGAACTAATCATTCTTTGGTAGTGTTAGTAATTCTTGTGTCACCCAGAAGATGGAGCCAGGAATGCACAAGTTAATCCATCTCCAGCTTCTACCTGCTTTTGGCTAAGGAGCTGGCTAGAGTTTGCCAGAATGCAATAAAAGAATAATAGTCTAGGTGTAAGATGTGTTGGGGTTTTAATGAAGAGCAGAAATCTTGCTTGATACTATCCTCATAATAACAGCTTTGCTCCGTTGCTTAGAAAGTGCTTGCAAGGGTTTAAGTACTTCAATTATAAGCTCCTTTTGGTGGTGTTTTTTCTTTAATTTAGACATGGCTGGCTTCAGACTGTCCCACCCTTAGAATCATATCTGTGGAATATGACACACGTTTGAGTGACTGGAAAGCAAAATGTCCTGTTGAGCCTCACAGGTAACAAATGAAATGTTTGCAGTTTGAAGGGGAAGCAGGAGGGAGACCTGTAAAGCTAATTCTTTGGATCACCTAGGGTGAAACAGTGAAATTAACTTTTCCTGTTGCCTTTGAAAATCAAACTTAGAAAAACCTAGGGTACAGTCATGGTTTATGTGAACTTTTTAACCTCATGACTTAACTTGTGGCAACTTCCTAATTTCTGACAGCCTGTTCTGCTTCATGTTTAGAGCAGACACTAAACCATTCTATTAGACGTAGATACAACATCAGTTTTGCATGTTAAGGGGAGTATTTCTTAAACTTAAAAATGACCCAACCTTCCTTCATAAGCACAGCAAAAACGTTTGCTGTACTATGACCTTATACTCATGGTAAAACAAAGCATATTATTCTATTCAAGAGATGTTAATTCCTGGAAAGAGATTCCAATAAGTCTTTGACAGATGAAACGCAGCAACTGTTTTAAGATTTAGTCTTAAATAAGAGTGTTTTAGACATTATTGAACTCGGAATTTTTGTAAGAAATTAAGGTTTAGACACACATTAAGAAATAATTCATTAAATCTCAAACTCACACTGAGATTTGGTCAAATAGTGTAATAAAACCACTGCCCTCTCAGAAGAATTGTGTTTTACTGACCACAAACCAGATAGATCAGAGGAGGACACTACCTCCAAACATGTTACTTCTAAAAAATAAAAATACTTTGAGCCTGTAAAGAGGATTTGGTCTGAATGGATTTTAGACTCAGTAATTGACTTCAGTGATCTTTGAATCAAGTCCTAATCTGAGTCCTTCAATCTGTTACGCGGATACATAAGTGTGTAACTAGATTCAGCTCGGGTACTTCCATAAAAGGATGTGTGTGATTGCTGACAAGTTAAGAATCTGAAAATTAATTATGTTTTGTGTAGGGGAGAAAAAAAAGCGCCATGCGTATAAGAGCTTGAGAGCTTGGCACTTGTTAATTCCCTCCTCCCTAATGATACACAACAAAATGATGCAATTATTGAATGGAAGTAAAGATATAAGCAGGGAAAAAATAAGGAAGATGTGGCTGTTAATATCTCTATTTGAAATTAGGCAGAACAGCGACAGTAACAAACACGTAGATGGGTACCTCCGCAAGAGAACTTTTTTCCTATGTCCATCCGGAGTATGTATAATGGAAAAAAATTTGAAAAAGAAATATATGTGTATGTATTTGTTTTAAGATGAAGTCTTTTTCATTACGAAATGGAAAATTACATTACCTGCTGCATACAGTCACCCACACATACAGTATTTATCTTATAGTTTGACATGGTTCATAAAAATGAAAGGTAGTGAAGATATTTTAACTTGCAGCAGCAAAAATGTAGCAGTAGACTCACAACCTTGTAATTGCTGTAAGTGTATAGGCTCATTTAGAGTTTCAAAAGTGAGGTTTTTAAGTCCCTCAGCTATCCTAAAGCCTATTGCTTAGCTGAAAAAACACAACCGAGTATCCTTTTCGTATGTGTTATCTTAGAGCTATTTCAAGTGAGAATGCTGAGAACCAAAGGAGATGAAGTGAATTAGGCTTTGCACAGTGGTTGCCCCCATATCCTGATGTTTCCATTATCAAAGCGTCTTTTTTCTGTGTCTGATTATTGTTACACTATGCAAGGAGTAATGATGTCACCCTTTCAAGCTTAGGTTGGGGATTGGGTTGTTGTGGTTCTATCACAGATTCATTTTCAACCTTTAACGCGTAGCTTACTTATCCTTTCCAGAGCTCAGTCTATTCGGTTATAAAGTGGAGATCATTATGGTTTTATCCTGTTCTAGTACAAAGAATTTAAAGATAATTATTTGGAAAAGTATTACAGACATCATCTTTCATTTTTTTTAATGTATTGGTTGATCATGCAATTAGTTATTAATTTCCTGAATAACTTTGCTCCACAATTTGAGCATTGTTTAGCAAAGTACGATTTTGTCAGATTATTAGGCATATTCTTGTTTCAGGGGGTAAAGTTTATTATGCATTGATGATGCTTTTGTAAAATTAAAACATAATTTTGTAAAAATGTGTAGCTACTTTCATTTAAAATTTTTAAAAGAGATTTGCAGAACTAAAGCTAAAGGAAATGAGTGAAATTAAAATAACGCTTTCAAGCAAGACCAAGAAACTGAATGTATTTAAATTCCTATCATCCTTGTGAAGCTGACCTTGCAAAAGTTTTTGACAATTTTAGTTTTCAATGTAGTAACAATAATTAAGTGATTAATGTTTTATCTACTGAATTCACTTTCATGAACCTGCAGCACTGAAAATTTATTCTGCTTAACGTTGCTATTCAACTTATGCTTCATTGTGCCTGTGTTTGTTTATTCTTTACAGGAAGTCGATTGCTTACAGGAGCAATGAGCTTCTTGAGAAGCTCAGAGCTGCTGGGATTGGAGATAGACCCCTAGTATGGGTGTCACACAGCATGGGTGGTAAGCATGTTGCCTGTCTGATATAATGTATTTATCTGCTGTTACATTTCAGAATAAGCTGGTAACCAAATTCAGTCTGAAAAGCAATTATTTGGAATAGTTTAGGTAAAACTAGGTTTAAAACCAAGTTTTTTTACCTGAAACCTAGTTTAGGTAAAAAAAATTACGAAGATCTAAAAATGCAGAATAGATTTCTACTTTTCTTGTTGCATTATATTCAATAACACACACTGAATGGATTTGTCTCCTGTTTGTTTGTACTGTGCTGATTTAAAAACACAAAATCAATGAGTTGAAATCCACATAAGTGGCAATTTAGAGGCAAAATTTTCTCCATGATCTGTCATACATTAAATGTCATTAGCAGGCTTAAAGCGAATCATAAAAGTTTGTAGAAATGGATTTGCGTCATTCGTTGACATTTCATTTTAATGTCTCTGTCATTGTTTCTGACTTAATCTTACAGATTTGACAAACCAAGGACTAATCAACTGAGGCAAGAATATGCTTTAGTTGCTTCATGGATAATATAACATGATCATTATTTTCACGGTGGTTTAAATTCCTGCATTAATTCAGTTTCTGTTGCCAGGTCTTCTAGTCAAAAAGATGCTGGTGGATGCTTCCAAGAATCCAGAAATGGATAAAATTGTAAACAACACAAGAGGAATCATATTTTATAGTGTACCTCACCATGGTTCCCAGCTGGCTGAATATTCTATAAATGCCAGATATCTTCTCTTTCCTTCTGTGGAGGTTAAAGAACTCAGCAAGGGTATGTTCACTTTGCTTCCATTTAACAGCAGGGATCTGTGCTAATCTGTTCACGATGTTTATTAATTTTTTTATCGTGCTGTCAGAAAAAGCTGGATTAAAAACAACAAACACCCTTCTTATGTTTGTGTTGAATTGACAAGAGTAACTTTTTTATTTGATGGCAGATGTGGGGGGAAAAAAAAAGGAGTCAGAGCAAGTTTATAGAAAAGTAGTTTAGTTCATTTAGCAAGGTAACGTGCTGGACTTCAGAATCCTATCTTCTAAATAAATTCCATGCAATGCAGAAGTAAACAATGTGTTGCAAACGATTTCTGGAAAAATGAATTATTTAAAAAAAAAAAAAAGAAAAAAGAAAAAAAAGATTCTTTTTACTGGAGTCTTTAGTTTTTCCAAAATATCTTGTTGGGAATGGAGTCTTGCAGACAAAAGTTCTAATCTTCTGTTCAAGATACCACTGCAAAAATTATGTTACTCTTTCTCAGATTCTCCTGCCCTTAAAGAGCTGAATGATGACTTCCTGTCTTTCGCCAAAGATAAGGAATTTCCAGTGCTGAGTTTTGCCGAAACCTTACCCACGCACATAGGCAGCATGATAAAACTGCATGTTGTACCGCTAGAATCAGCAAGTAAGTCAACTTTACTTTACCTTTGTATATATTCATGTAAGCATTGATTAGGAGGAAGGATTCTATGGTAGAAAGACCTAGAAAAATACACGTGTTACATTTTGTTGTGTTTTTTTTGTTTGTTTGTTTAAACTTTTGGCTGAATTTAAACTACATTCTCCCTGCTGAGATCAGAGGGAAGCTATGTTTGTGTCTTACAATACCAATTGTTTGATTTTTCCAAGTGCCAGTAAAGCTTGCTTATTGAAAGAAGCAGGTCTAGTGTTACATTGGTGTAGTCCTTTCCTTTGTAATAACGAGTAACTGTTGTTTATCCTTGCGTAGGTAGGCTGAATAGTGTTTCAGAAGCTCCCAAAAATTCCAGCTATTTTCTCCTTTTAAAAAATAACAGTGAAAATTAGTAAACTGCTTATAGAAATAAAAAGTCACTAACCTGTTTTGCATTGTTAAGAAGCCTTTATCTTCCATATTTAAGGTGGTTAATTAACATGGTTTAATATAGAGTTTGCTTTCTGAAAAGTTCCCTCCACCATTTTGCCTTTAGTAAGGGAAAAAAAAAAAAGAGGGCTGGATAACAGAGTGCACAAATAAGCACTGCGTGTTTAATAATTTTGTAGTATATTTCTCCTACTGATGATACACTGCAGCATGTGAGCTCTCCCCAAAGTGTTTGTAGGGTTCATGATGGTTCAGTGATACCCTGCTCACTTTTTTTTTTTTTTTCAAAAATCAGGCTGACAAGCAGTACACTCAGTGTTTCTTACATACGTGTGTGTGCACGTGAAAGCAAACCTTGATCTTGCTCCAGTGTAATTTTGTGTGGCTAAAAATACAAAGTTCCAAGCAAAATGAAGGATTTCACAGGAAATGGAATGAATAGATAATAAACTGGAACGTGGCAGTTAGAGCAACCTAAGTGAAATGTAAACTAGTGGTGATAGCTGTCAGGAAAGAGTGAATGCAACGGTGTGCCCCAAGATCCGTCACTGAAAACGGAATGCTTGTATTCTACAGCCCAGCAAGGCAAGCTTTTAATCTCCTTGGAACTGTGTGTAGTGATCTGTGGCATATTTCAGCTTCTCCCTAGTTGTCTTTTTAATCCCCACATCAAAATACTTCATAAGGAATATGGGCAATTAGTAGTGATGTATAAAACAACATTGATATAGACTTTTTCAGAATGTGGGTACCCTGGGTTAAACCCTGTCCGTGTTCATGTCAGTGCTTAAAGTACAGTTAGGACTTAACCAGTGGCCGGGTGCTGCTAAATAAAGTTTTGATTCTTCAAAGTTGTCTCTATGGAGAAATGTACATCTGTGAGTTCCTGATAAAGATAGAAGAACTCTGGACCTAATGGTTTACAAACAACGTGGGTTTTGCAGCAACGTATATAGCCTATCAGGTTATTGACAGCATGTATTGATGCTTTTAGCACGTTAAAAAATAACCGAGCAAAGCCAGTTAAACAGAAGGCAGGAGAAATTACTTTTGAGAGATAAAGTGCTAGCACAACACGTGCTTTTCAGTCTAGGTGATCTTGCAAACTTTGGTAGTTTTTTCTTCATCTCTTTTCTCTCTCGCAGGGTTAGGTATTGGAGACCTTATTCCAGTGGATGTAAATCATCTTAATGTTTGTAAGCCAAAGAATAAGAATGCTTTCCTGTACCAGCGCACGCTGAAGTTCATTCAGGACGTTTTAGCCACAGACCTCGGAGACTGAGGTTTTTGCCATCCTTGTCTACTTATTTCCACTATTTGGTGTAACACAGTAAGTTCTCCTAACATTTGTTAGAAGATCCGCAGAACCACAGAGATGCTATGTCAATAGTATCTGCTGCTAAAACAATTTTTAGTACATCTCCAATTTAGAGACCTCTCTAACTTACTTCTAAAATATTTTCAAAACAAATACAAACTGAAAGATAGTCCCATAAACTTGGCAAAAATAAAGTGAATGTTGGCTTAGAGTAACTGTGATCTGTTGACAGAAAGTGTGCAAATTCTCCAGCAATCTGGCAGAGAAGGGATGGGGAGTCAGTGGAAAATAAGTTTTACTCAGTGTACAGATATCCCTTTGGAGTAGCAAGTAGACTCTAGAGGGTGGCTGTGCATCTCCTTTTAGCCAGGAAAGGTTGCTCTGAAGGTAGGTAGTCTCATTAAAGTCAGTATACATTTGGGACTAAAGTCTTACGTTGAGAATCAGAAACAACTGAGATGGTTATTTGTTGAGTAAAAAGGGGGAAGAAGCATGTGGCTGTCTTCAAGCTTTGGTTTACTGTCCATGTTCAGTAGTGTGTGACAGAAGCCTGAGGACATTTATCCAAGTGAGTGAAGGTAGCGTTTCAGTTAGTGGCCCAAGTACAGGCGTTTTTGTAATTTGCCTTGGTGAAAATGCAGAGGATCCCAAACATTTGGTTTCTGGAGGCCCAGGTGTATTTACTGGTGTAGATACAGCGAAAGACAGAAGTGGTGTCTTGTTTGACTTTATGTTAAGGATACCTTAACAGTACTGATGAGAAATAATTATTTTTAGATGAAAACGTGGCACTGCTCAGCCACTTTTTTAAAGGCACAGACAGTTTGCAACATAGTTAAGAGAAACTAGTCTAACTGTGGTCTCCTTCCTTCCTTCCCTTCCACCCCCAACTCTCTCTGAAGACAAGCATAGGCTGTGGTTAGGCTATGCTCCCCTGGCTGACGAGTTGTTAAATAAGGCCTGTATTGATGACAGGCTGAAGACACCTCTTAGCATCGCTTATGTGAGATGGATCTGATATTACTGGCCTTGCAATTACGGCTATAAGAACTGCCAGAGATGCGATGCTCCTTGCAGTTCTGTGTGGGCTTGGTGCAGGGGTCAGTGGCCATTGCAGTCCTGCCAGGTTCTGAGGCCCCCTCAGCTCTTCTCACTTCAGAGCACTCTAGTCCAGGAGGACACTACATAACAAAATACATCTTTAGAAGTTGAGCCTTGACCTGCTGGAGCTGCGTGGTAAAATTCACAGCTCGCAGCAGTACAGAGAACGTGCAGGACTGCACTAGCAAAAAGAGCATTTTTCCCCCTAAGCAAGATACAGGAAAGCACGCCAGATGGCAGTATTTCAAATAGCAAATGTACCAGAATCTTTCCTAATTTCTAAAGAGGTTTATCCTGTTTACACCGTGGTTTAAACTTCAGAGTGTAAATATATCAGCACACTTTGTATTCACAAAGTAAAAGGTATGTGGAATTCATTGTCAATAGACAGGACTTCTAATAACTGTGTTCAGTGTGACAAGTCTTGTATTGATTTTAATAGAGTTCTTTGGCTTCAGGGGACTCAAATCAATGACATAACATTAATCTTGTTCAGTAATGCATCTGTGTTTTGTTACTGTAACTGGAACTTGTGAGACAACTTTCTCCTTTTTGTTATTGTGTGTGTATATACGTGTAACTTTTAAAACTAACTTTCAGGATGTTTTTTCTGCATATGGTAATTAAACGTGTTTTTAAAAATGTATTAGATAAGCCACAAAATGTATTAAAGGTGAACGATCTGTGAAAAGAACGCTCTGCTTTGTGTTCACGTTTATTGAAGACCTGCATTATTTCTCAGTGATTGTCTCGTGCTGCAGCAAGGTAATGTTTTCCCTTCGTCTAAAGGAAGAGCATTGAGGGGTACAGTTCGTCACTGGTGTTCTGCCAGACTGAACAGGTTTGCAGTTGTGCTTTTAGGTTTTGCAGAAGTGCCTCCTGAACTGTGTACAGCCACTGGCTCTAGAGCCATACAGGTCTGCTGCAGCGTTCTTGTTCGCTTCCCGTTAGACACGTAAAGCTCTTGTGCTTCTCTGGTGTCGCGTTAATTCAGAATATAGTACCTCTGTGCAAATTCTTGCAACTCCAACGTTGTCCTTAATCCCACCCAGCTGGGAACCCCGCTGCAGATGTGGCTAGGAGGTATGTGGGAGTTGTCTGAGGAGGTGGGAGTTGTCTGCGCTGTGGGACACAAATGGTAAGGCAGGAAGGGAACGCTGAGAGGAATTTGTCAGTCCTCCTGCGTGGGGTTGTCCGGCACTGTTGTGTACCTGTACTGATATTTCTAGTAGCAACAGTGATCAAGTTTTAATTGCTGTTTAAACAGGCTTTCACTGTGATTTGCGCTTTGTGGTGCTAGGCAGTGTAGCTAGCTAGGAAAGGAGAATTTTTCATTGGTGAAAATGTCAATTTTGTACAAAAAAAAAAAAGGAAAAAATAGTTTTATCAGTTGATATTCTAAAAAAAATATTTTGGTTTTGGTTCTCTTTTTTCGTTTTGGTGAGCCCCTACCTAAAAAGCTCATCAGACTATAAGGAGCTGGCTGACTATTTGCAGCTGGCAAAATACAGTTGTTGTTTTTTCCCTGAAGGAAAGTTGAGAGAGATGTTTTGCATTAAAAGCATACATGCTGAAGGAAGGTTTCTTACCCACCTTATCTTACTGCTCTACTGTTCCAAAATAAGACACCGCTCTTGCTGCAAAGGATACATCTAAATAGTCAACACTGACCAACAGTATAAAAAGCTTAAATTTTAAGCTTTAACTGTATTAAATTTTAAGCTTAATATTAAATTTTAAGCTTAAACTGTAACCAGCTCTGCTGGTTACAATTATACAGTGATTGCAGTCCATTGGGTATGATAGCTACTGAGACTCTCACAAGTAACATTAATAATGAGATTGAGAACCAACGAAATTTGACTAAAGCTCCCACTTTTACTTCCCAAGCTTCTCCGTGTGTGACTGCACTGATTGTTGTGGAGGTTTTTTGTTCTCCGTATCTTTTATAAAAATCAGCGCTGCTGTACTGCCTACAGAAAAGGAGTTGATTTCCCAGAAATCACTAGCCTGGTGGAAATGGCACTTCCGTAGCGTGATGTGAGCAGGAAGCTGATGAAAACAAATCTCAACAGAAGAAAAGGGGAGCAGGTATGGAACAGTTACACTGTCGGTCACTCGGCCTTTGTTCACGTTGTGGTGGGGCCGGGCTTAGTCCAGAACGAGGAGGAAAGAATCCCCCCCTCCTGCAGCCTGAGTCTTCTGCGATGGTTCCCCAAATGCAGAGCAAGCCTGGCCCTGCTTCACTTGTCCAGGTCACAAGTACCTGCCTCTGAAAAGCTCCTGGCTGACGTGTTGGGCACGGTGTGAAGGGTAATGCAGTGCGGGAGCGGATTCTTCATTCTTTGCTCCGTCCTTTTCAGCTGGACCGTTACTTTCCCTTGGTTTGCTGTGATTGAACAGCGTGTGCTGTCACTGGTGGTGTAAAGTAGGGATTTGTACTTTAACGGGCAGCTTGCCACATACACAGACATAAGGGGAAATGGTAAAGGCCAGATATTTTTCTTAGTCAAGGAGAGTAATAAAGTAGATTTTATTTGACTTGTGTAAATCCACTTTAATTGGCTTTCCTGCTAACACTTTCATTACCATGTAAATTAGCTGTCCTAGAGCTGCTAATTATCTTAGCAGAAGATGTTGGCCATGGTCATATAAGGTACTCTTTCTTTTTTATTGCTCTTAGTGTTTTATACTGAACTTTGCCCATAAATAATCACTGCATTTTTAAGGGGAGGATGACGAGGGTAAGGGGCTGTGCCACATTGTAGGGAGTTGACTATCCTGCTGCTTCGTGGTTCACCAGCTGGCTGCTGTGCTGAACTGGCACCTCTGTAAGGAGCTTAGCTCTGGGTTTTATTGGTGTTGGGTGCTGGGGAACGAGAGAGCAGAGGACGGCAGGTGCTCAGACAAAGGCAGCATCCTCCCTTACAGGATGCCGTGTGTTCAAAATTTGGTCACGGCCGTGAGATAGCGAGGTATTAATAGTAGGGAAGTGCCTGAATCCCAGTTTCCAAGCAACTGAGAACAAGTCAAATAATTTTCCTGTAGGGGAAAAAAAAAAGCTCTGAACTTTCTTTTAATACAGCTTTTCTGCAGAGAACCTGAAAACGAGAGAGGAATTTTTTTTAGCCTTACCTACTGCTTTAAAACATTCTCCTTAAGAGAGGCATCAAGAGCTTTTATTATTAAATTAACAAATTACCACAAGATGTTGCAATCATATTTAACTGCTTGCTTCAAACAAATGGCACCTCTCCAAAACAGTTTTACTGCACAGGTGAGGTAAGAGCCTGCACAGCTACGGCAGATGACAGACGTTTTAGCACCATGGGTATCCTCACCGAAATCTTGGGCTTCTGAGAGGGGTGACTGATGCTTCATTATGAAGATCAAGCCTGCTTTGAGCTGAGCAGCCACACTTCATGAGCGCACCGTGGTAAGTGACCGATAGACAGACTCACCTGGAACACTGTCCCCATAGGCTCAGGTGGAAAAATGCAAGGAGGAAGCACGGCAGCAGTACGCACAGGAGTACTTGCCTGGAGGTTCTCCAGTGGTACCAGGGGTGATGCTTCCCCTGCTAGGGTGTCATATTCTGAATCATGGAACACGATCACCTTTTAAACTTTTAAACAAATGCCTTTTGTTTGCAAGAACCTGCATAGAACAGATTATGCAGTCTTACACTGCGTTTTACCTGCCTCCTAGGGACACTCCCTCTACTGATGCACGGTGCACCCGAGCAACAGATCTGTTTATACGTGCTTCTGAAATTTGTCTGTAGTCATAGATGCAGTTGCCTGTTTCTAGCTCCACTTCTAGTTTGCCCCACTCACAGTCACAGCTCCTCGGGTCGACTTGGCCCTCTGCAGCGTGGCTTAAAAAAGCTGCTGAGGTTAACAGGAAGCACGTGGCAGATTCTTCCCAGGTACGGAATAAACAGACTGCATGGCTGATGTCTGGGCAACACTGCTTGTAGTTCTGCTTCCATTCTCATAGTACACACCTTCTGTTTTCAACACAGGACTGAGGTAACAGGGTAAGTACTAGGGGTCGTCAAGACTGCAGTTATCTCCAGGAAGACAACGCCTAAGCCTTTCCCCAGTGGAAACTTCCTAGCAGAACACTAGCAGTGCTCCTGCTGTAAGTTATGCTGGTGTGTATTCCCCCTAGGGAAGTTTGTTCCAGAATAACTATAGCGGTCTAACTAGTCAAGATAAGGGTGCTTTATTTTAGGTGACAGAAATAGGTTAATATATATTTTACAGAAAAATGTTTTTCTTAATATCTTTTTTCCATATATCATTACATGTTCTAAAATATGACTTGTAACTGAAATAAAACATCTTAAGATGGATTAATAAAAAGAAATAACTTAGAATAAAGAACTTCTCAAACAGACTGTAGATAGTGTTAGGTTGCTCTGTACACGTCCCTCCAGGGGCAGCATCTTTGTCTTTAAACATGGCAATGAAATGTAGCACGGACAGATGGTATTTCCTTAAATATAGAGCTTTGTGCAAAAGGTTTTTATTTTGCATCATAATTATGGGGATTACATTAAGGGGACAAATTTTACAATTCTAAATTATTATTTGTGTTCGCCAAGGCGTTTTTGTTTTGCTCTAAGACAAGCAGTTTGTCGAACCCTTCTGACAGCGCACCATTGTCTTCGTCATCACTGAACGTAACCCAGTGACTGAAATCTTTTGAGCTGGGGACTTTTAAGTTTTCTGGAGTATGTGCTGAAGAAGTAGTTGATGCTGCCTGTAGGGAAAGATGGCAGGAAGAATCCAGGTCCAAAAGACTGGTGTTCTTTGCAAGGGAGCTGGTATCTGAGAGCTGGGGACGCTGCCCTTCTGGTAGAGGAGCAGGACCCTGAAGGTTCGCGATCCGTTCTGTATTTGGTGCCAACTGTTTCCTTGTACTGTTTTCTGGGCTGGCAGAGAACGTAGGGGCTAAGAGGGCAGACTGCGTGGGAGCAGCGTGAAGGACATTGGAGTCCTGAGGCTGGGCGCAGAACCCAGGATTGTTGTTGTTGGAGTTGAACATTAACCCTCTAAGAAGCGGGCTGTCACTGCTCTGCAGAACTTGCAGGTGAAGAGCTGCAGGAGCCGACTTCTTTCTTCGTGGTGGCACCTTCGGGACAAAGGATGTGCTCTGGGGAGGCAGCGCACTGGCCTCAGCTGTGCTTGGTGAAGGGAGCTGCTTCTCACTGCTCTCCTGAGGCTTCCCAGGTTGTGCTGTTCTGGGCTTTGGGACTGGAGTAATCTTGGTCGGACTAAGAATAGCCGCGGCTTCTAGCCAGGGCTCTGTTGAGCCAAAAGGATTCTGTGCTGCCTGTTGGTCAAATTGCTCATCTGTAGACATGGCCTGAGGGGGGGGAAAAGGAACAAGAAGTTTGGGAACAAAAATGGTACCTTAAGCTGTGAGTCACTTTTAGCACAAGTTTTATTTATGGCATTACTGAGAAAAGCTGACAGTTCTGGAAGAAAAAAGCAGTACAAAGAGGAGGCTTGACAGCACAGTTTGAAACTGTACCTGCTTAGTTCTGCCTCAGCCAGCGTGCCTTGGGCCAGTGTTCATTTACAGGGTGCTATGTGAGGACAAGGATCCTACAGCCTGTTCACTCCCTGTATGAAAAATAGCTCTTTCTGACCATCTCTCTTTCATGTTAGGATTTAGCTCTAGGTCAAGTTGACGCAGTTCTGAGGAGTTATTTATTTGTTACATCTCCCTGCTGACTAGTATTATTTAAGCAAGAATGCATAGGGAGGGCTAAATTAATGGGGGGGGCCATTAGCTCATGTCTGTGGGTGTGTTCTGATACATAAGGTTGAAGGACAATTAGTCTAAGCTAACCCAAGAAATGCATTAATGGCCCTGTCGTGTCTCACTGATGCTAGCAACTGAAACTAAAAGTAAACTCTTCAAGTGCAATTTAGAATATATCCGCTATTTAAAAATATGAAACTGGAGCCCACATCAGACCAAGAGGGCAGGGGTTGCTTCAGATTTCTCAGTGTACTCACTGTGACTGAATGCAAACATTTTAATTCTTTATTGCTGTCCCATAGTGCTAAAGATAATGCACAGGCTTTTTAGTAAGTATTTCACGACGGGCACATCCCCTGTCATTTCTGTCTGTATTAACGCATGCTTTTGAGTGTGTGGCTGTTTGAACGGTTGAGGCAGGTTGGATAGAGGCGTTCATGTACAGGACTCACATCTGAACTCACTCGGATGGAGGAATGTACTGATATCAGAGTCAAACTGAAATAGATAAATTCCTGCAAGAGATTTCATATAACACCAAGACAGCACTTTACAGGAGTGCCCTGGGAGCGGGTGCAAAATAAACAGGAAACAACTAGACCATTCGTTGTTATTGAATGATTAAGGAAAAAGCACATACTGGTGTCTGTTTTTTCTTCTTTTGTGTTTTTGCTCAGTGGAGATGGCACAAACTCCATTACAGAGAAGGGGTGAATGCCTTGGCAAAGGAAGGTAGGGCAGGATTCCTAACAACTTGGAACAGAGCTTGCTGAGGTTCTTTCAAAGGAGGACTCTGAAAGGTTACATTTGTGCCTCTCTTGTACTTAAATGGCTTTCTCCATTAAATAATCATTTCAGCAGCCCTAGGAGGTGAAGAAATACAGCCATTGTAGAGACCTGACAGATTAAAAACCCACGCCTACGGGTGAGTATTTTTAAGAACTTCAACTGTTGAGTAGAATCCACAGTGAAATGTTGAATCCCATTATAAGGCATGTGAGAGAAGTTGGATGTCTCTGAACAGGACACAGAACTGTATATGGATCAAGAAGCTGCCACAATACCGATCAGCACACTTATGATGTGATTAAAAGTAAACACTGATAAAGAAGGGATGAGTCTTAAATCCTGCACATCAGCTGCCTCTCTCTGTTCAGGATTCATCCTGAAGATGTATGCCTCTGCTCTGCCTGTTAGTAAGGCAGTTAGGCTCAGTTCTTTAATTTAATACTCAGCCAAAGAGTGCTGGTATTGAAGAAATCACATTTCTAAGCAATTCTGTCTCTGATTTGAACTACAGTCTTCAGATAGCAGAAATAAAAAGAAAAAAATAGAACTGTTGAGATTGACTGAAACAGTAAGTCGTTGTATAGCAAGAAAGTCTTCCCAGTTTTACTAAAAAAAAAACCAAAACACCTAGATACGTGTGATGTGAAGATGGTTCCGATGCTTCATAATCAACAGAGTAGAAACACAGGAAGAGAAAAAGCACCATGGGAGATGGCTCCCAAATGAGAGGGCCCTTCTTGGTGTACTGTCCTAGAAGTAATTTGCCTGACAAATCTGGTGGCTTTCTATGACGGGGTTACAGCACTGGTGGATAGAGGAAGAGCAACTGACATCATCTGCCTGGACTCATGCAAAGCATTTGACACTGTCCCACATGCTATGCTTGTCTCTAAAGTGGGGAGACATGGATTTGACGGATGGACCACCCCGTGGGTAAGGAATTGGCTGGATGCTTGCACTCAAAGTTGTGGTCAACGTCTCAATGTCCAGGTGGAGATCAGTAATAAAGGGCGTTCCTTAGGAACAGGTTCTGCTCATGTGAGACCCCACCTGGAGCGCTGCATTCAGCTCTGGGGCCCCCAGCACAAGAAGGACATGGAAGTATTAGAATGAGTCCAGAGGAGGGCCACGAAGATGATCTGAGGGCTGGCGCACCTCTCCTATGAAGAAAGGCTGAAAGAGCTGGGGTTGTTCAGCCTGGAGAAGAGAAGGCTCCAGGGAGACCTTACAGAGACCTTCCAGTACCTAAAGGGGGGGCCTGCAGGAAGCTGGGGAGGGACTCTGTCAGGGAGTGAAGCGACAGGCCCTGGGGTAATGGCTTTAAACTAAAAAAGGTTAGATTTAGATCAGATATAAGGAAGAAATGCTTCACTGTGAGGGCAGTGAGGCCCTGGCACAGGCTGCCCAGGGAAGCTGTGGATGCCCCATCCCTGGAGGTGCTCAAGGCCAGGCTGGATGGGGCTTTGGGCAGCCTGGTCTGGTGGGAGGTGTCCCTGCCCATGGCAGGGGGTTGGAACTGGGTGGGCTTTAAGGTGCCTTCCACCCGAAACCATTCGGTGAATCTATGAAATGAATGTGATGTGATCTGGAGATACAGGGGAAGTAGAGCATTGGAGACAAGCCATTTTTACATTCAGTTCCATACACTTTGACAATGTTTAGACAAAACAGAAGTAACAAAATCTAAGAGAAGAGACCAACAAACAGAAAGGCTGAGTAAGGAACTCAGGCTCCTTTCCTTTCTGACTGCCTGGTATCTTGTTATGCCCTTAAAGACTGCAATACACGAAACCATTTCAGTGCCTGTTGACTAAGAACTGGGTATGCTTTAAATAACACGGCTTCCTAAAAACTGTTCAGCAGCCTGCCCCTTTTGCCATCTTCACCCTGTGTAAGGAAGGTTGGATGCCTTTTGCTGCAACTCACATTTTCCATCTTGACTCCGGTCCTTTGCAGAGGTGCTGGCTTCTTTGTGGTTGGAACTTTGGGTGGTGGGCGATGGGGCACAAGCGCTGGTCCTGCCTGCGCCCCTGGAAACGATGGTGATTTTGTGATGCTGGGGAGAGGCTCGGGTTTGGTCACCGTTTGGTTTCTAGCTGGAGCAGGCTTCGGTGCATCTTCCTGTAATCCTGAAAAGCAAAACCAGTTACTGTCTTGGCTTGATCAGAAATGTAGCATCAAGATGATTTCTTTCACAATCGTGTTTTCCAAACTGTGCGTGCCTGAAGGGAACAGTGCTCAGGCATGGAATGTAGGGTTTAGAAATAAACGGACCTTGGCGAGCCTGTCTCTAGAACGTTTACATTTGTAAACAGCAGTTAGGGGAAAAATTTCCCTGTTTGAAATACTTCGTGCCAACACAGCACACAGCAGTGCTGTGTCAGCCATTTGGCCCAGTGGATGGACCATGCCTGGGGGTTCTGAAGTACTGGGCTCAAGTCCTGAGTCTCCTTTTGCCTGGGTTTCCTGATCTGGATCAAACAGATAACAGCACTGAGCACCTCTTGGAGATCACTTTGTGGAGAACTGTAAATGCTACCATGTGGTAGAGCACAGGCAATTGAAAGTGATGCTGACCAGGTGAGTTTCCTTACGCAAGCTGAGTGAAATGCTTAGTGTGAATTTCAGAATTAACAGGGAGTATATAGGCACGGCACTCTCTGAGGAACAAACATCAAAATGCCTTAAAGATATTTCTAATTAAATTGGATTGTTCCAGACTGCACTAGCTGTATTTACAAACAAAAAGGGCCATTTTTTTCTTGTAAACAGAGAGCCTTGCAAACTCACATAGTAACCTCCCATCATACTGCATTCTTTCTTTTATATGCATCAAAAAAAAAAAAAAGACTACTTCCAACCCTGGAGGGTATACCTACAGGGCTCGAGGTTCAGAAATGAAGCTCTACCTAGTTTCCTGTTCTAATTTGCCCTTTTATCTCTAGGGCCTAGGTACAGCTCCTAATATACGAAGTAGCCTTTCAGCAGAGATACTCAAGCTAAAAGTAGCACAAACTTCTATCCAGGTAACAACTACAATTCCTGTTCAAATGCGAGCAGAATCCAGGTTATTTCCCCCACAGCTGTACTTGGTCTGTAAGTTCTGCTCGGAATAGTGAGCATTCAATAAATGGAGCAGCAACTATCTTTTATGCAACTCTCAGGTAACACAAGCAGCTGAGGAAGATCCCATCTTTATCTTTCAATTTTTCAGACTGAATCTGGACATAAATAACCCAAGCTGCTCCTAGTAACAGCTTCTACAAGAAAATATACAACTCATCTAGGGAAAAAAAAAAGGCTAGCATTATCAAAACTGACAGGTAACACTAAGCACAATCTTGCAAGAACGTGTATGTCAGTGTTCAGCTGAGCTTCTGGACAGAAATAAATGCATCTGGGCTATGACGGGGGAAAGATAAATACACCTACAGACTTCTTTATTTAAAGATTTTTGGAAGTCCGTTACGAAGCTGTGCTCACCTTTAGCTTCCATAAGACATCTAATAGCTTCTTCTGCTTCCTCAGCTGTGGTGGTTTTGATCTGCTTGACATTGTAAGGTTTGCTTATCCCAGTCCGGACTTTAGGCTTTAAAAAAATACAAGAATGAGTAATCCGGAGAGAACTGTTCTTTCTGGTACACCTGTAATCTTACGGCTAAGCTCACACACCTGTAAAGTTCTGGTTTTGCCAGTGGCTATTTAACAATCTATGAACTCTATGGAAACGGTGGGGAGTCTTTTGGCAGGTATTAGGTCTTGGTTATCTGCTGGGGAGACGCGTGGATGGCTTATGACCATATCTGGTCCCTCAGCCATCCCTTGTTCAGTGTGTTAGGGTTTCCATCTAAGAAGAGAGGAGGGGGGAGGTGTTTCCACATTCAGGTCCTGGTTTCCCTGCTGAGAGGGCTGGCAGCCTTGCTGGCAATGGTGAACTTTTCCTGTATGCTAGACACTAGTGTAGCCCATCCAAAAGAGGTAAGAAAAGAATTAAAGCACAGGGCTCAAAATTCAAGTTAGCATCTGTTAGAAAGCAACATGTGAGATAAACCAAGAGTGCCCTGGTTGTGCACTGTTCTCTCTCCCTTTCTTTGGCCTTTTTAATTTTTTACAATTTAATACATTTTTTTTCTGGGGTGCAGCAGGTCCTGCAGTCTGGTCTGACAGCACAACGCATTCATCTTGGCCTTTCTAGCTCAGGCAAGCGATCGACTTCCTTCCCTGTATGACAGGTGGATCATGTACGTGATGCTCAGTGTCTGCGTGGATGGGGGGGAGCGGGATGATGCCACGTGGCCGCAGGGGCAGGGCTCACCGGCTGCTGAGGGGCTCCAGGTAGCAGCTTCGCCGTTGCCAAGATGGAGCAGGTGGAGTGGTTTCCTGAGGAGAGGGAACCATCCGAGGAGGACTTTTTGCCTGACGTTCCAGCTGAAAGAGGAACAAAACCGGCCTGTTAGATTCAACAGCTGGCACAACGTTGTACCTGCTATGGTGCAAACCCCATGCTCTTTGAAAGGGTTTTTGGGAAATGAAGGAGATGCTGCCACCCTCCTGCTCCTCCAGGCAACGGGCACGTTTAGGCAAGACCTTCCTGAGGGATACCAGGGACCTTGAGTCCCTCTGTCCTGGTGCCAAGAGCAAAAACACTTTGATCTAGGAGGAGTCATGAGCTGAAACTGTTACTGGTTTAGTGTCAGGTGAAAAAATAAAATGATGATAGCTTGAACTGTTTCAGGAGGCAATTTCCTAGTTAGCCTTGCTTTCGTTTAACAATTCGGTTACCTCAGCTGAGCGTTAACACTGCCTTCCAGGCACAGAAGTACTGATACCAGCGAGTCTGACAGAACTTTTAAATTAAGACTGGAAAATATGTAAAGAAGAGAGGCTTTGGGGATGAAAAAAAAGCAGTGCATAGCTTGTGTTACGCAGAAGGCCGACGTGATTATGCTGATCTAGCAATCATCACTCATCCAGAAGCATCCATAAAAACAGGAGCTATACAGCACTGATGGCCCCTCAGGTGAGTAGAGTTTTGGTAAACAGCTCCATTCTCCTTGTGCCGCACTGAACACAACAACAAGCAAGAATTGCTTGCCAGGCAGAAAAGGACAGATACTGTGCAGAACAAGAAGTTTTGTCAAAGCTTTTTAAAAGAAGACTACAATTAAGTCAGAAACAAACAAAAAACTGTAAGAAAACATAACTTTTTAAGTCATCAGGAATAAATACTGGAACTATTTTTATTGAGTGATGAGTTAGTAAGGTCACTCCATCCTCACTAAAGCACGGGGCCTTTCTCTGTGGGGCATCTGTCATCCTAAGGACAGACTTTCCCCCATTGCTAGCTGCAGCCATAGTCAGACTGAGACTGGGAAGCGAGTGTATCCACAGCCTGACGTTTCAGAACAGTTTTACTTTCTTTGTCACCCAGCAATGGCACGTAAATAACTGCTGAGTTGGGGAAAACACCCAGTTAAGAAAGTGAAACTCACCAGGAGGAGGAGGCCTCTGTGGTGGCTGAAGCGGCCGAGGCCGGTTAGGAACGGACAGGGACCTGCTTGGAGAGCGGTGGTGGCGCTCCCCACTTCGCTCCAGCTCCTGCTTCAGGTCAGCCAGGGCTGTATCATCTAGGGAAATTATAGAAAGGGTCTGTGTCAGATACTCACTGGAGGAAATGCACCAAATCTGGGTGGCTCCTTTCGTACTGTTTTGTTCCCCTGAATGTCTCCCACTCCAAGAAACATCTACCCTTTTGTCAAACATTTATTTCTCTTTCTCCTTCTCCAGCATTTATCGGCATTGCCACTGACAAGAAGACTGCCCGCCTTTGATTTCAGGGTTACTGGTCACCTCGTTACACTGCCAGCTTTTCAGAGGCAGACTTCAGCAACTGGCATCATTCAAACTGTGACGTGCAGCCACGAGAAGGCTCGTCATCCTTCCTGAAGACTGAAATTCCCTCTGAAGATTGGGCAGCTTTCCTTGCTCAGAACTGTTTTCATGCCAGAGAAAAACCTGTCAGAATCGCTCACTCATCACATCTCTGCTTTCCAGCAATGTTTCGTAACAGGAACACCTGCCTCAATGTGACAGCCCTTGATTGCACCTTAAATGACTAGGCTATTGCCCTTTCATCCCACCTGAGCCTCTCTGACAGCTGGAGAGGAGAGGAGCAGGGATTGCTTATTCTCCCAGTCGGCTGCGCTGAGGTCTTTCAGCTCGGTTCTCTCACCTCCCTTCCCTGCCCAGCCATGCGGATACGTTCTCTAGGGCCATAAATCCACTGGGTTTAGTTTTGTCCCTGTGGTTCGGAGAGGATGGGGAAGGAATTGAGAAGCAGCAGTCCCTCATGCTTTAGGCATTTGTACAAAAATTCCCGTTTTTCAAAAAGCCATGCTCTGCAGGGAATGCTGAGCTGCCTCACAATTTCCTGCTCCCACTCAGCACCGGATGGCAGCCGCAGAGACGCAGCCTGTGATCTGCCCAACCTACCCCCCTCTTCCCTCTGCGTTTTCTGTACTTCTAAGCAACAGCTATGGTCTCATCAGTACGATCCAAGGAGTCATGCAGACACCTAAAGGCACAGCTTGAAATTCTGGCAGTAACACTGAGCAAAACACAAAAAAGTCAGCCATCGCCACTCAATCCCTCCCCCCTTAAAAGACTGCTGGTTTTTGGCAGTGGCTCCCAGGAACATCAGTTTTGTGAGGCTATTCTCTGACCTCTGAAACACACACACACGCACACCACCGTGCTCCTGTCCTCGGTTTCCGTCCGTGTCTAACACCAGCTCTACAATCACCATACCTTTGATTACAAGACACTCAGGTAGAATTGGAAGCTTTATGGAGGCATCTGAAATTGCAGAGACTTTCAAGATGGATTGAATGTATCATATTTTGACTTGTGTGAGATCGTGACACCAACCTTCACCTCCTTCAAACTATACTTTACAGCCTCTATTTACTTTTTGATATCTTTGCTGGAGAAGAGTTAGCGTGGGTGAAAAGAATCACTGCAATTCTCTGTGGCATAATGAATCCTCACAGAGCAGGCCAGAGGTGCTCGGAGGGCAACTCATCCTATAACACAAAGTGATTGTTTTCACTGCATTTAATAATGACAGATCGCTGCTTCGCTCGGGGCTACGTTTCTGGGTCTGTTCCCACGTTGCACGCGGCATGTGACTTCAGGTGGGCAGGAAAGCTGTACATCACTGCGATGGCTTGGAACATCTGTCTGTGTAAACTTAGCAGTTTTATTTAATCTTTATGAACTCTACTTCTGACTCACCCTTAGAAGGTATTAAAGTTTGCACTTTTATGCCATAAAACTCACTTCTGTGAGAGTGCAGAAAGACAGCTCCTGAATCACTGGGGAAGTGTTTAATGTGTGATCCGTCCTGTCTACGCTTGGCCAGTAAAGCATGTCCTGATCGCACCCCAATGTAATAAAACGGCTGCTGTGGCTAGTTCCTGCTGCAGTTTATATCAGTATTCTCTTCACAGCATTAACTTCTCTTTACCAAGTAATTTCGTAGTAATATGCAAACAAGCCAGGTGACCAGACAAAAAGGGCAACACATTTGCAAAGCACTAAAAGAATGAATATACCTGCAGTGTGAACCTTGACTTCTTCAGAAATAAAATAGAAGTATAGGAGTAATTTTAGGCTTCTTTTGAAGTCAGTTTGAACAAAACTTCCTGGACAGTCCAGCTTACTCCAGACTGCACTGCCACAACTATTGCTTAAAGGGTAAGCAATACCCTTTACGTATACAGGCAAAGCCCATCACCAAATCAACAGCAATCCTTTCGTTTGATTTTGCTCTGTCCCTCACCAATGAGAAAATAAAGTACAGATGATTTTGTATTTTATGCCCTGGTGCTGTACAACAGCACCAAATGGATAAAAAGACTTAATTTCTCATGACTTTAAATGGAAACCAGCATTTCTAAGCATTACTACTTTGCCCTGGGATGAAGAGAAGGAGAATCTAAACTTTATTATTTGTATTGTTCTTGTTGCCTGAGGGCCTCAGTTACAGTCACAAACTTGACAGGGGTTGAGCACTGTACAGATATGTATCAAAAAGATGATCATTATCTTTGAAGGACCTACAATCAAAATATAAATGAACAGGGGAATACAGACAAGAGGAGAACAAGCAACAAACATTCAGGTCTTACTTAAAGGAATGTACATAATTTACCTTTGTACAGCTGTGGGTTTTGTCCAGATTTGTTTGAAAAAGCTGCGGATGCAAAGTGTCCAGAGCCATCAGGCAAATCTTCTGCTGAGTCTGCTTCTAACTGTTGACACAAAGCATCATCTAAATAATCATCTTCATCCTCCACTATATCACCTGAATTAAAACATAAAATACACAGATTTAATGAGCAAATACATTCTCCGTCTCTCCTTATTATCAATGAATTAATTTAATATACAGGTTGGGCAAGCTCTTTTTGTAACCTGCACTTCACTACATTTTGTTTCTACACAGACAACTGTACCACACGTAGGATTTGCTGACACAGTTTACAACACTAAATTGTTAGGATAATCCTAGCAATAGTTCTCCGCCCGGGCACAGTGCTAAGGCACGGCTTTAGTTACAATCTTCTTTTTAAGAAGTGTGGTTTTATTGCAAACGAAGATACTGATTGCACTCATACTGTACCTGCTCTGTGCAATCAAAGTCAGCGAAGCAATTTCTCCCAGCTTAGCTTAGAAACCTGCTTCTCACCTTCTGAGTCATAGTCCAAACTTGAGAAGTCAAAATTTTCCTCCAGAAGACAGGAGTTTGCTGTGGGGGACATGGGGACAATGCTGTCCCGTTTTCGAGCGATTTCCTCCTGAAGTCCCTTTAGCCAGTCCTTGGTCTTGGGTCGGATCTTCACTGTTCTGCCTCTGACCTAAAACAAACAAAATTGTTTCCCCTTTGCCAAGCGATTTCACACAATAAGTACACCTGAACAAAATAAGCAAGTGCTGACAGAAACTGATATAACTAAAGCTTCATCTCAGAAGATAAACGAAAAGGAAGCACACTTCCTACCCTAATAACCAAGTTTTCAGACTGTAACAATACTCTTGAAAGAAAATTAGCTTCACAGCTCAAAAGCTGTGCTGCTGCATTTGGGAATTACTTGAGAAATAGGTGAAACATCAGCTATCATCAAAATGATACTGTGATAGTAATAATGGTGTGGGAGGGTTCCATTTTTGAGTCAGTAACTTTAAAACAGGTAGAAACTTGCTACCTGCTGCAATCTGTAATGAGAGTCTCTCCTCAGAAATCCCAAATATGATGGTTTGTGTATATGTAAAGTATATTATTGAACAGATTAAGATTGCAGCTGCTTATGTGAGTTGCTTCATGACATTTTGGGGTAAAGTGTATCCAAAACAGCAGCTTTGGCAGCCACATTCATTTGGAAAGTTCCTGCCTCTGGTTCTGAGACTCTTGACACATTGTACACGTACAACTGTGTTTGATTTTGTGCTATAAATTAATTAATTAAATGAGCCCAATTCAAAGATGAAACTCCAAATATGAAAGAAAAACAAAGGGTTGAATCCATTACTTCAGTGTTAAGTTTACAATGCAGCCCCACACACAGTCAGCATGAATGAGGGGGTTGATGAAGTGTAGTGTCTGTGTGTGGGAAGGAAGAACAGGGGCCGAAAAGGTAAACACTTACAGCTAGTGCTGAGTTTACCGTGGAGGGCAATGAATCACGTTGTTCCAGCTTGGTAGAAGTTTATTTCGTACACTTAAGAGAAACAAAAATCTCTAAACAATAATCAGGAGGATGCTTTGGCAACAGTATCAAGTCACATAACCTCTAGAGAACTGCTTCAAGTGCCAAAACAATGACCAAGCCCATGTATTCTGCAGCGTTATCGCAGGCCAGTTCCTAAGCACTGCTTGGGAGCTCCAAGAAAAGTGACTTCCTGCCCTCCTGAAATAAATATTTCATTAAAAGCCTCAGCAGCTGCGAAAGCTAAGGACTTTGTAAGCACTACACTTCTTCAAAATAACGTCACTTGATTTAGCTAGAAACTTAACTATCTCATTCTAAGTAACCACTTCTGAGAAATCTGGTAGGAAATTACGATGATAGGTTTGAGGTGGTCTTACCTTGACACCATCTATATCCATAACACGAAGTGCTGACTGGCTGTCCTCAAACGTCACCAGCATTTGACCTCCACTGATCCTAGTTAAAAAAAAAAAAAAAAAAAAAGAGGCAGAGGAGAGAAAGCAGCGCATTTCACTTCACAAGTGAATAAAAAGCCTTAAATGCAACCACAGTACAGCTATTTTATTTGGTTTTCATTGTGTTTTTACTCACAATTTTTCAAGGAGGAGCAAGTGACCTGTGAATTCCAGCTGAGCCCTTCCTCTTCCCCCATCCTCTCCTGTGTGACCCCAGCATCATGCCCTTAACTAGGCTGTCCCTGAAGCAGCAGTACTAACATCTCAGCAGATATTGATAGGATATCTAGTCTGCTAACCATACTCCCTCTGTACTACCTTCCTTGTCTCTGCATCTCTCTCACTTCAGAGAGCATGCAGTGTCCCCAAGGATAAGTATCCCATCAAGCTGTCAAGCAATTTAAAACAAAAACAGGAACTAAAGCATCTTCTTTTCTTGCTCCATTCCTTCACAAGCAAGGTGGTGCTGCTGTTCCTGCAGGGCTGCTTTTGGACCCTCAGCTTGTATTTGGTACTTCATAATACCTGATGGTCATCATTTTTCTCTGTCAGTAAGTGGGTTAAATAAAACATAACTTTCTGGTCTTGTTTTCCAGGTCACCTTTCAGATCTTGCCCAGTTTTGCCTGTGTTTCTCAATAATGGAAGTCTCATAACTATGCTGGAGCCCTGTACAGAATCAACCAGACTAAATTGAACTGCTCTGCGGTGTTCTGCAGAAGGATCAGGCATCCTCCATACACTTCAAAAACAACCCAAAACAAGCAAAACAACCCTCAGAAGAAATGAGAGCCAGCCAGGAAATCCTAGTGAGTGTGAAAGAGTGCTGGAAGACAGCAGACCTCCTCAGGGGAAGTGAAGCAAGGCCAGCAGAAGCAATGCCCGTAAATGAGGCCTGAGTCTAAAGGTGATGACTCACATCAAAGCCTCTGCTTTGTGGTGCTGTACTGAATAAAGTTCTCTTTCATTTAGACAGGAATGCTGGTAGACCCTTTCTTTAACAGGCTGACGAGAGGTAAAAGATACTCAAAACATGCGTATATAAATTTCTAATGAAGAATTCAACCTGCAGTAAAGGAATTCCACGTACTACTTCCTAATACAACATAAATTCTGTCGGGACAAAAAGGGAATTGCTAGTCTGTGTTTCTGAATGATGATGATATGCCATCTCAGATCCCAGATTTACCTGACCAGAACAATAGTGCCATAATCCTCAAACATTTGCATGAGCTCTGTACGCAAGTCCTCAGGAAAATCGTTTTTCTCTTCTGGTGTTGGTGACAGCAGATTTACCACTACTGTGGCATCCAGCGGTCCCTGGAAAGATGACACTTCCTGGAAAACACTCTCACGAGCAGCTTGATTAACTTCCTGAACTTCCACTTCTACAATAGCTAACACAGGCCTACGTGAAACAAAGGAAAAATGCTTATTTAAAATTAACATAACCCAATAGGAAATGCTTATATGACATTAAAAACAATGTTAAACAGTAGGACATGCAAGAATTTGGTTGTGTGAAGGACAAACATATCAACTCTATGTATCTGTACTCATTTTTAACTCCACAATGTCAAAGTTCATTACAAATATTTAATTAAGCCTGGTATACCTTAGAAAGAAGTGATTATTATTTATCTTCTACACAGAAAGAGAGGCAGAACAAATTACTTAAGGTCTCACAGCAAGAAAGCACTGCAGCTGGCAATATAGCCAGAAGTTTGGAGTCTGACGGACTGTTTCATTTTTCCTGCAGTGGAAAACCATGCCTTGAGTAGATTAATTATATTCACCAGTCCTGCATAAGCTGAGTGTAACAGTAAGGACACACCACAGACAAATTCAAGTAACAATTGTGTGTAGCACTTCTGGCTAACCCCTAGACAAAAAATACCAGGATACTTCGCTCATTCTTAAACAGATGTTTCCCAAAGCACCTACAGAATAGGATGGCAATACATTATTTTCTGCTAGACATGGCCACATAAAGATGTCTGTCTTCCAAAACCTAAGGACAAAATTCTCTATGTGTATAATGTGGTAGTAGAGCAGAGTAGAGCAGAGTAGAGCAGTTGGAAGGGACCTTCAAAGATCGAGTCCAACTGCCTGACCACTTCAGGGCTAACCAGAAGTTAAAGCAGGTTATTGAGGGCATCATCCAAATGCCTCTTGAGTACTGACAGGCATGGGGCATCAGCCACCTCGGTAGGAAGCCTGTTCCAGTGTTTGATAACCCACACTGTAAAGAAATTTTCCCTTATATCTAGTCTGAACCTCCTCTGGCTCAGCTTTGCACCATTCACTATAAAAAAAAAAAAAGCATATAGGAAAGTTAGCTATTTCTACAAACACAGTGAATCATAATGCATTTCCATATGTCACAAAGATATAGCTAAGATATAGCTAAGCCTTTTTCTTCCAGCACAAACCTTGGGAAAACAAACCTGCTGACTGTAATTAAAAAGCACTTTTTGCGGTCAAGTTTGCTGAAATAGAAAACCAGCGTACGAGAGCCGTGTTTCACAGATTGCATCCTCAGGGTCCTATATAATGAGTGCGGCAGTGCCACTGTGCTTTGCCGAACACAGCAATGTCAAAGCCTTGACACAGAGAAATTGATTGCAAGAGGCATGTTCTTTCATTGCTGGAGGAATACAGAACAGTCCTCGCATGCAAGAGCGCCATGAGGAGCACAGAACCAGTTACAGTGGGTCACCGAGCGCTGCTGGGAGGAACAATATCATAGTACTTCCAGAGGGCTAGAAGGGCTGCGACAAAGATTATTCTGAACACAAGGGCACTTTCAGGGTGTATTTATTAGAGAATTTGTTTCACAGAAGTGAAGCAGTAGCAAGCTTACCAAAGAAAGGTCATTCATATCCCTAAAGAGAAGCTAATGAGATACGGACCAGCCAGAGGCACTGGTCTTTGTTTTCACCTCCTTCTGCAATCTCCATTTCTAAGGGAAGACCAGAAGCTTAACACTATTACTATGAAGAGGTCACACCTGGCCCTATGTACACGGCTTACACCTCTTCAGGCCACACTGGCCCACCACCCTCTCCTCCCACAGCAAGCTGAGTGGGAGTCCATGAAAGCAGCCTGGTTTGGTATTGGAGCTTTCCAAAAGCAAGCAACAGAAAGCCCTCAATTTTCTATCCCTGTTGCTGCAACTTATCCAACCCTTGCTGAGATTACAGTGCAGCAGAAACAAATACAGAACCATAGATACTCTCCACCATGGTAAAAAAAAAAAAAAAAAAAAAAAAACACAAGAAAAATCCAAACAGGACAGTGAACAGATAATAAGCATGTAGTGCCTGTTAGAATCAGACTCCATCCCTCACTCTGAAGGTAAAATTGAGTATGACACATTCGAGCCTTGTGGCACTTGTGATTATTTGCTTAGGACTTTACCTGTGGTCAGACGCTTGTAGCTCCGCTCTCCCATAGTACATCAAGGCTCCAGGGGTCCAAGTGTGCCTGACTTTAGTTTCTGCATTCAGATCACTGTCTAGAAGATTGATCTCTCCAGCTGTGCAGCACAAAACATAATTTCAAACCCACTTAAAGCTGTTTTTACTAACAGTGAAGAGAGATTTTATTAAGAAATACTTCGTATACCCTAGCAGTGGGAGGTGTTTTTTTTTTTTCCCCAATTGTTCCAGTGTGTGCCATTCAAAGAGGAGCTTGTATCCCAAAAGATTTAGAAATTAGGAAATAGAAAGCAAAATACAGAAAGGACAGGGAGTGCAAAAGAGACAGGTGATCACTAGATTAAGATACCTGCAAAATGGTAATCTGAATGTCCCTCAGTCAATTACCTGCACAATTGGGGTTGACCAAAGGTCATATTAGTATTTTTCCTCCTGGCCCCTTACTGAGCATGGAAACAGACACGGTACTTGTGAAATACACTGCATACCTGAATAGTACGCAGGGAGTGAAGAGAAAAGGAAAAAGCAACCTCATGCAAATCCAGACTAAAAATACTTTCTTTGTAAGGCACTAAGGTGACAGAAAGTGCTCCAGACATTATGCTGCAGTGAGGTGTTACATTGCTGTCAATAACAATAAAAGGTTTTAGGTTACTGTTTGGGCTAATGGATAACTATATTTCTTGCCTGCAGAGCTGAAAATGAGTTAACATGGAATATGGCATTTCTCCCTAATCACTCACGTTGGGGCTGCACTTTCCTTTTAGAAAGCAAGCAGTCCTCTAGCCTATAGCTAAAAAGAAAAAAAAAAAGAATGGGAAAAGAATTGGAGGTGAGAGGCAAAATAGCTTTGCCACCAGCAGAAAGGAGAACTCTGGTGACAAACTGGTTAGAAAACCCTAGCAGGGCTGGGCAGAGGGGCGAACAGCCATATCCCCACATGAGCTGGCTGTGGGAGGCCTATGAGCTCCAAAGCAAGGAACCTGCCTCCACTCCTACACAGAGTGGGCTCTTGCAGACCAGCTAGATGGGTCCCACATTCTGCGTGCATGCCATTCACTGAAGTCCTCCCAAAGTCTGGTCTTGCCATGCAAAATAAATAACAAGCTTTGAAAATGCTGAAGGGTTTTCCTTCTCCTAAAATAAGGACAGCCAGCACAAGAGGGATGCTCACTTAATGTTTTAACTTCATTATGTCTCCTTACACATCTATAAATTGTTTAAGCTCCTTGTTTTACTTTATTTTGATTTCCTTAAATAAGTGTGAATAACTCGGTATCATACCAACATGTCTTCTCCGTTTTGCTTTGTAGTTTTTACACTTAATTAGAAGTACTCATGGTATGACTTCGATTACAGGCAGTAGCTCCCTGACTTGTGAAAAAAAATCACATCTGCAGGCACAAACCAAATTACTTCTCCAGTGATAACACTTTTAATATGAAGTTGTGCAGACTTTATAAATACTTGGACACAGATGTACCTACAGACTGAGAGAACAGTTATGAAAACTGTCCCTGGACACACAAAGAAATACTTTCTCACCTTGCTATTGTATCTTCTGAATAACAAATGAAAATTGTATATGGTACGTCTGTTGTGCTGGCCACAAATGATCTCCAAGTACTTTCTAAGAACTAATTAATGAAATCTCCCCCCACTCCAGAAACTAGCAGAAATGTTCCTAGGAGTTACCAAGGCACAAAAAGTTTCAGAAAAGTGCTTACACAACTACTGAGGACAAGACAAACTATGAATCTAGCCTTTATAGCATAGGAACTTTATGTGGAGTAATAATTCTGTTGAAAAGCAACACAATAATTTCTAGATTGCCACAGCTAGGTTGTTTTCAGTTCCTCAGCTAGCTCCTAGCACCTTTTCAGTCTGTATTATGAAGTCTTTGTTCACACATTCAAGAATAAAGGGCTCTCTATCTCTGCAAGTTACTCCAATGAAGCTGAAATAACATCTTTAGTAAAGCCACTGCAATTTGACTAGGCCTAGGAGACGCATCTAAAGATAGCTCTAGAAGCCCAGAATTCACAAACTCCCCCTTCCTTACACGGCTTCTGGATGAAAATTGAAACAATTTCCAAATAAGGAAGGAAAAAAGACCCTACACACCTGTTTTTTCAAAAGGCAGTTTCTTTCTCCACCAAAGAACTCGGTCAGTCCAGGCTGGGGTTCTGCACTTATCACTTGTATCGTAAGCCTCTGAGCCAACGTCATATTTATATGTTGGTCCAAAATTAATAGTCCCTTCATGGAAGTCTTTAAAAATCTATGAAAAGAAATACCATCTCTTTGATTAAGTTATAGATGAGGTAGGTGCCATTGTGATCTATCAATTTTCTCGTGAACAGGCAACATTCTGACTTTTAAACAAATTACTACATTCATGTACTACACACAAATGTCTGAAAATGCGTCTTTCTCTTTCTCTCATGGAATTAGAACAAGCCAACATGAAGGTATTCAAAAAGATAGTAACTTTAAAGCATAAGCAAATGAGACATGCTGCCTTACTTTTCCACTGGATTTTTGCTGTTGCAGTTGATCAAATTCCAGAAGTGTTTTCCAATCTTGACGTTTGAGAAAATAAAAGACTTCCTCGTATGTTAGATCAATGCGATAGTTAAAATCGCCACACCAGAAGACATAGTCGTGTGAGAACACATTCCGTCCCTAGTTTACAGTTACAGAATATGGTTAATGTTAAATCACATTCAAGAAAACAACTTTTAAAGTGAAACGTACAACTCGGTCTCTCTGGATTACTACATACTGAAACACATACTTACCACATTCTACTTATTAAAATTCATCTCAGAAAGGACTAGTTACTTCACTGTCTTTTGCATCCCACTGAGATGAATTTTGTAAACAATTCAGTTTACAGATTCTGCCCCCTCTTTTCTGAAGGTATGTCTAAACTGGGACTTCAGTTTTAAATTCACAGTTTAGCTATCATGTATATACATTAAAAATCTGTTTTCCTAGCACATTTCACATATATATATTTACTTATTCTAAATAAAACACAAAATGTGCTTGCTACATGTACCAAGGCACATTAAGCAACAAAGATCTTGATTAAGAACAAACTCCAAATTTGATCTTAGGTGCACATGCCATAGTTTTGAAAATGTACTAAAATAAAATATCAATAAAAATTCACTCCAGTCCTAAGTTTACCATCCTATTTTCTATTCAGTCATTTTCTTTCAATCTATAAACCTCTTAAAACCCAGGGATTCATAAAGGAAACGTTTCAGAGCTGTAGCTGTCATAGCACTAGAGGGCACTCTTTATACGTATTATACACACGAGGTACATTTAGCTACTGCAAGGGTAGAGGACATAAAATAGTTAATGAGGTATTACAAGGAAAAACTACTATAAGCACAACTTTATGATCATATAGAACAGATATTCTATGCAGGACTTCCAAACTGTCAGTATTGTTTCTTACACAAAACACAACTAATTAATATGCTGCATGTGCCAACTCTCTAAACCTTGCAAACCACAGGGAGTTAAAATTTTATGCTTTGCAACCTAAATGCCCTTTTCTGCTGACTATCCAGAACACACAAACTGGTCCTTTCCCTCCCTGGTTTAGGACCTTTCCCAGGGGATCTGGAAAAGAAAACTGTGGAAATTAGAGCAACCAACATTAAGGGAGGCAAAGAAACACTATTACCATATCCCATGGGTTAATTGCTGGCCTGAGGAGATAAGTGTGAAATAAAACACTAGAATGATCGATTTGACAGCATTCACAGGAAAAATGATTCATACAGACCAATAGTGTCTACTTGCCACACTGAGAAATGCCAGAAGTTCCTTGAAAGTGACACATTCCAGAGGACAAAATGAAGAGAACAGAATGTACCCCTCTCGCTGACCAAGAACTGATACACCATACCCAAGCAGGAGCAGCTGAAGCACTGCTGTACTGAGCTGCACGGATGGTCTGTTAGGAACCCCCACTAACTAGTGCCAGCAAGAGCTACCAATACCAGGCTCTCTGGCTGTACCACCAGTCACCTAGATGTCATCCATCAGGCCTTACAGATTTGTCAGTTAAACCTCACTGTCCTGAAAGATCAACTTGAAAACTCTCCCAAGGCCAGGACTTTCCAAGCAGTGCAGCACCTGTATTTTCTGAAAGGTGTACAACTTTTGTAAAGCGAGTGCTATGTTGGGTGCTAAGACAGCAAAGACATCATAAGACCAACGTTCACAATGTAAGGATACAGCCTTTACCTCCCATGTTTTCAGCATATGTACACTTTCTCTTACCATTGGGAAGCTGAGTTTCTGTGTGATTTCTTTATAGTCTTCGTTCCTCTCCTTCACCTGAGTCTGCCCAGCAGTTAAGTGACTGCATATAAAGCAGAAACTGGTACTATAGAACTGAAAACGAATGCTCACAGCCCCTTTATTTCCAGCCTTTCCTCCCATTCCTGTCTTCACAGTGTCTATTGCCACATCCCTGTATAAAAAAGAGAGGGGGAGAGAGAGAGAGAAGAGTAAATGGCTGCAGGAACAAACATTCAATTAACTTTTACTACAACATAAAGTTAGAGCCTGCTTACAGTGCCATGTCCCTTCCCTCCATGAACTGATACCTGAACAGAAAGCGCGCTGTTGTTTGGCACAACTTTCGGACTGTGACGTTTCTTAATGTTCACATACTTAAGTTTCAAATGAAGTATAATATAACAGCCTAGAAATAAAACTTCTTGAAATTATATTACCCAACCCTCTTGTCCTTCCAAACATTACAGCAAAACATTATTTCTGAAATAGTGGGTTGGAACTTCTGCAGGATATACATTTCAAGTTTATCTTCATCAGGATCTTAGTGACATTAACTAATTTTGCCATTACATTCCCCTTTACAGTTTTGACCACATGGGAATCCATTTTCAGACAGTTAACAATTCAGCTGGTGTAACTATGTGTTGGAACCCAACTTTACAGCTGGCGCCAGATTTTTCAGTCAATTGAAAAGCAACAGATCATAACCCATAATTTGTTAAATCAGATACAATAAAATCAGTGATTATTGGATACAACTGTTTATACCTAACTCCTAAGATGAGTTCTGTTTTGATGACAAATTGCTTAGGTCTTCCATGTTGCTAATTACATGCTGCTTCACTGTCATGATTAGCATACACTTAGACTCTTTACTGAAGAAAGGTGACTTGCTTGGCAAAGCAGGCCACCTGCTTGTAGGATAATTTCTCTCAGACAGACAGCCTACTTGAAGAATAAACCATGCCTGTCTGATCAGATAAGCAAATGATGAGATCACTGCTGCAAATCAACCCCAGCACTGTGTATATGTCCTTCCCATTGAGAAAATTTTACTTTCCAGATAGAAGTCAAGTAGCTCTAGACTAGAGTACTACTGGCTTTAAGCAAGGGTCAGGGGGAAGAACACTAAGTCATTGCTGTCAGGCACTGATGATTGAATGATTCAAGATGTTACAGGCTCTCTTTATGTCTCTCTTCATATTTTCATCTTTCTTTTTCCCCCATCTTCTGTATCTCTTTTCCCTGTCTTTTCTACCCTCCTGCCCCTTTTTCCTCTTTATTTTCCCGTCTTTCCTGACTGCAGAAAACCACCAGAAGGGTGGTGCCTCAGGGAGGCAAAAGAGGACCATGAAGGTTTTCTATGAAAAGTTGGGTTTCAAGTGCTCTGAAAGAAGCAGGTGTTCAGTCTTTTCACTCTGAGGAGGTCTTCCTTCCTGCTGCCTGCCTATCCAACTGCTGACTGATATTTATCTTACTTCCATTCATGGCAAAGGTTATGTTGAGATAACACACTGTACATTCACCTGCTTGTATTTCCTCAGTCCTTTCAGTGCTGTATAAACTTCTACCATTCTCATTTTATTTCTCTACTCTCCCACTCTCCCACTTCTGTCTGAACCTCTTCAATCTCTGTAAGTACAGAAGCTTTTTGTTTGCACTTCTGATCATTCTTGTTTTCCGTTTCCGGACATGGAAAAAGCTACAGAACCATACAGGTTAGGTTTGATTACACTCAAATAATATGTGAGTGTAGTATGTATAATATGTACATTATGAGTGTATTAGTGTATTTATGTAATTATGAGTGTAATAATGTGTAACATGCACACAAGCATTAAATAACAAAACTCAGTTGCTACAATCAAACTCTTCCCTTTTTCTCTCAGTTTCAAAGAGCTACATCCAATTCCTATCATCTTGACAGCTGCAGGGGAACCACTGTGCTATTCTGCTTCTGATTTTGATCTCCATTTAAACCATGCACTTCCTAGTGGATTATTCAGATTTCTGGTGAGCCAGGTTACATACTGGCAGAAACACTCCTCCTCTGGACTGTATCAACAAAATAATTCATTTTTAAAATCACACTGAAGAAAGATTACTGTGAATGCAGCCATGCAAGACCGTTAGGTTTACCAGGATGGCATTACCCTACCTAGCCTACAGCAAGAACTTGCTGTTGCACAAGCTCTGCACTGATCTTCTCCGTAGATATGAGATCAGTGGGAAGAGAGGGCATCTCTTGAAATTTTAATCACAAAATGCAGTGCTTCTAATGTGGAATGGAAAGCACTGTTTAGATCACTCTAGACTTTAGGACAGATAGATGCCTTAGGATAGATCTAGCTAATTACTCATTTCCTACCAACTCTCAGTTAGTGAATAATTCTTGCCCATGGCAAAGACATTTTATGCACAAATCCCTGTGGCTTGGTACTCTTTACCTTTCCTCTTTAATAAAAATTAGAATCTTCTAGGGGCAAGAGGAGTTTGGTCAGGCTCCAGGGACATCAGTTCTAGCAAGCTGAGGACAACCATCTCTGCACCCTCCTAACTAGGCACATAGTTCTGTTTCATGTGAACTCTGGTAGAGACAAACACTTAATGGGCTCTTGTAGCTCTCAATTCTGTAACATGTCAGTGGGCAAAATTAGCTCTCTCCCTTCACCCTCTCTTTCCACCTTTTCCATCATTCTTTTCAAGTCTGGAAGCAGACCTCTTTCTGCACAGAAACAATAAGGAGAGGGCTAGAAAGTAAAACCTTGCTCTTCAGGCAGAGACAGGCACATGCCTTCACTTGATGCTCAAAACACTCTTGGACTTACTGGGTCAGGTCATTCTTTTTCCAAAGAAGACAGTAAACCCTAAGTGCACACCTAGAGCGTGCCCGACCAAACACGCTACCTGGAAACAAGTCTCTCCCACACTGGAATTCGGATCTGTACAATTCCTGTCAAGCTGAAAAATCACTCCTGCCCTCTTAGGCCAAACTCCAATAGCAGACATTACTGAAGATGCAAACTTCATTAATTATTTTTATTACCTGATGAAGGGGACATGAAAGGGCCGTACAAAGATGAAAAGACAAACACCAACAAGTTGTGCTGATGTCAGCTGAATGTAACGATGAGTCCTGGAAATTGCTTTTTGAAGCTGTTCTCCCCACATCTTTCTATTCGTTGTACTGGAACAAACAAAAAATCATTTAATGGAATCAAAAGAAACCACATACAGTCAATGAAATGAGCAGATTAACTGTGCTTCAGGTTTACAGACAACCCATTAGGCTCTACACATGCTGCATCCAGAAGTGGAAGTGCTGCAGGATGCATGTCAGAGACAGCTTGTGAGCCAGCCCAGACAAGCAGGGTCAGTGAGCCAAGGCACAGGCAGAAATACAGCTATCCCACTTCTGGACATGAGACGGAATTTTGTCAGCTATGTTAAGGAATGATCCATGCTGTAAGCTGACTGTAGTAATTATTAAAAAAACAAACAAACAAACAAAAAAACCATGTCAAATCTCATGACTTGTAAGATTTCTTGTGCTCAGTAAAGAGACCTCTGGATCTTCTCTGACTTGAAGGTGACTGGTTCTCCTCAAAGGAGTTAGCTATCAACTGTTCTCAGCTGAAGCCTTGTGCATCTACCTCCTGTTTTTCAGACCTAGCCTTTTCTCATCTCCAGAGTCAACTGATACATGCAGGTACACTGACAGCTCAGTTGTCCTGCTAAACACTACTGTAAATAGTCATGCCTAAAAAAGACAACTGGTCAGCCTAATGAATCAGCGTGGGAAATACCATTTTCAGGATCTACCCCAACTCCTCCTTCAGAATTGAAGGGACTCTCATGGATCACAACCTACTGTATACGCTGACATGCTAAGCTCAGACTTTGCCTTTAACTCCTTGAGCAATAATTTTCACAAATATGACTAGCCACAGGGACATTTTGTTCCTTTTTAGAATTCCCACATGAATGTCAATTATGTTTAGAGACACCAAGCACATTTTTCCAACACTAGACAGGGGTTTAAGGGCAAGTGTTAAAACAATGTCAAACATCAGAATCCTTCTCTGCCAACGCAAAGATTTAAAAGACTTAAAAACCAGTGTGTCCTACTGTATGGAGGCTGAAATAGCACTTCCAGCACAGTCCCAGCGCCATTTGTTAAACATATTTCTAGCTATGATAACATGCTACAGACTTGGAAGGAAGCATTCTGTATACCTGACCAGACAAAACGCAATTCTGGAGGCTTTTGTTGGATGGTTCTTTTGAAGAATAGGGTTGTTTTTTGTTTTTAACCTACCTGGCATTTACAATATTCCCTGCACTTAATTCAACCATCTCTTCAAATCCCACTGCAAATATGTCAGGAGGACTGCTCTCATCATCTGTTGAGAAGGGGGAAAAGTCACACAAGAGTTACTATTTTGTTGTTTCTTCTAACGACTTGTTTTCTAATTTCTGCCAGAGATCATTCCTGTAGTTCTATCTTGTGTATTCCCTGCCAAGCTTATACATATTCATTGCTCCTTTAATCTAATCTCACAAACAACCCCTGCAGTTCCTCTGATTTTTTTTTCCTGCCTTTCTCCCACCAGTTGGTCTCCATCTCTCTTGCAGGAAGCGGTTCAGAACAGAACATTATATTGTAGCAGTGTTAAGATGAGAAAATATTCACTGTTCTTTCTCCCTCACCCCACACATACCAAAGGCCCAACATCTCACCACCCACCATTTTTCACCCACTTTTCACCCAACTTGCTTATCCTTTTCCTTTTCTTTTTTAACACTGATTCCTAAGTAACTGAACTTACTGCCCATACCCCAGTGTGTCCCTTCCTTCTCAATGTATTTAGTAAATTTATCTGTGACTTTAAGGAAGCCTTCAAAGTTTCTCCTTATCTTCTTAGGTTAGGTCACTCTAGAGCACAGTCTCTGCCTTCCCTGGCCCAAACATTTGGATATTGCCACGTAAAACACCAAAGATGAAATGCTCTCATATAATAGTATGAAGCACATCTGTTGACCCATCAGATCTGTCCATTGCCTGATGGGTTGTGGGATGTTTTGTTTGTTTTAGATTTTGTCTTTTGTTTAAACAGTCATACGCCTAAGATAACAGTACCTTAATTCAACATGAAGACCTGAATTGTAGAAAACCATAGGAACTTAAGTCAGACCTGACTCAGAAAATAAGAACAGAAAGAGAAGTATAGTATACAACTACTCTTTATACATACGAGTGTCAAACTAGCAGATGCCAGCTAGCCTTCTTTATTGGCTTAACATTGGCTTAATGTAACACTGTCACATTAACTACTTTCCATTAGTGATTATGAGCATCTGTTTTTAAATACTTAACTATTTATGCATGAACTGCACGGACATTACCATGAATGCAACCATTTGTGCTGTCATACCCTAGCTCTGCGTTCTTAGCTTCAGATAAAGACCAAGGAGATACTCTGAGAGCACTTAAGTACATAGCTCCCACTCAAAACGAAGAATCAAGGATGGAGAAATTGAGGAATAACAGAGACCACGGGATACAGAATAAGCAGATACACCCCATCATGGCATGAAAGAGATCTCTAAATTCTGACCTGCTGCAGGTTCAAAACAGGATCACCTGGTATAGACCCACAAATTGTCCTGACTGTAAGCAACCCTCCACATACCACTCCATTGCTGAGAGGAGGCTGGACAAGTCTAAATGGAGCTGAATACATCCCTTAGGGTTGACAGAAAATGCCATCCAAGATGATGTCTTGACTTTGAAAGCACCAGCTGGTCAAATTTGGTGTCCCAACTAGCTGTCCGTAGAAATGCAAGTATTTCTTGCGCATTTTGACTCTGAAGTCTTACCCTGAAATTCAGAAACTCCAGAGAGCTTAGGAGAATCCAGCAGCCAGTCTGTCAGCTCGCTGGTACCGAGGATGTTGCTTCGAAACTGCTTCCCTCCGTTCACGTTCCAGGTCCCCATGGCAACACGAACACGCTTGAAGCTTGTGAATTCAAACTGACGCTCTGACATGGCCTTCAAAATACTCGGAGTTACTGATGGAAGAGGGGACAGAGAAAAAGGGCATGTAAAACAAAAATGTGCGGTAAAAGGAACGAAAGGATACAGCCAGCAGTGACATGTAAGTCACTGTGAAGTAATGACATTACCCTAGCGGCAACAACGCAAAAGCTAAAGACTGACTCCAGTGGCAAAGGCAATATCTCTAAGATAATTGGAGCCGATGCCATCAATTCCTCTTCAGGAAACCAGGCACCCTATCAAACCCTATCAAAGCAGTTTTATCTATAAAAGATGGGTCACTCACTTTCAGCGTGTTTTCCAGCACTTCTTCCAGCAATGATCTAACAAATTATTTTTCCTCCCTTAGTCTTATCAGTTTAGCCTACAGAGACTGAGCTTGCCACAGCCTACAACTTAAATCCAAGCCGTAAGAAATTTAGAGTGGGGGGAAAGGTGGAGAGTATCTGAGTCTCACATCACATCTTCAAAGCTGGCACTGTCATGGCTCTCTAGCCTGGTCAGAAGTCCTTAAAGTAGTTTATTTATTTTATTTTATTTTCAAAAGGATGCAATTGCTTATATGTGACAGTCAAAAACAGACAAAAGAAAACTGGAGGGTTTACACAGGCCTTACCCAGCAGTGCAGTCTGGTCCATAAGCATTTTGCCTTTGTCTGCATATTCCTCACTGAAGAAGTCACCCATGAGTAGCAGCTTGATGGCTTCCTGCTTTACTGCATCAAAAAAATTTGACTGAATGGTACGAGACACAGACCGGGCTCCATCCTTGAGTTTCCCAACCTACATCAGACCAAAATCAACAGCACAAGTGACAATGTAGAGTAAATCAGACACTTTTCTTTACAGTCACTTCTGAGGAAACAGAAGTTTTGCCATTTTTCTTTACCTTGTGCTTTCCCTCAAGGGCACGGCTGCCAGTAAACACTCTGCTCAGATTATGACCGTTGAGAGTCCACATTGCTTTGTACGATTCCACAAAACGCTCAACTATAGATTTAGAGTTCAATCCAAGGCTCTCTAGTTGAGTAAGCAGGATCTGGATTTGGTGCAGAAAAACAACAACAGCAAAAAACAACGTTTTCAAATATGTTTTTGTTTTTTATTCTCAGTTTAAGTATTCCAGCCAACGTGATTCTGTAACACAGAGCTGGCAACAAAGACTGGTATCACTGAGGCTTATGCCCCCTTTCTTGTCTTTCCTGTGGAACAGGCAACCTACAGAGCATGGGCATCCATGAAAGGTCCTCTGACAAACTCACCTCCAGTGCAACGAAGGACTGTACGCTATTAGTACGATCCAGGCAGTCCAAACAATTCATTCGAAAAGTACCTGTCTGCAGACTTCGGTAACCAAACAAAGGAATAGGGAGGAAAAGAAAAGGTATATTTTAAAAATAACAAGGTATAAAGGTATATTTTAAAAATAACAATAAAAATAACATGTTGATTGAACAAGATCATCAAGTGTTCAGCCTGAATATACCCACCCACAATTTCACAGTGCAAGCACATTGTGCATAGCGTATTCCATTACGTATCTTGACTACGTCTGCAACACAGTGTCAGCGAATCCATGTACTGGCAATTTTCCAATTTCTAAACAATGCAGATGCAGTTCAGCTAAATAATCTATCTAGCACCAAGACGACACTTCATCTAAAGATTATATTTCAGGACGGTCATTTATGTTCCTGGTCCAAACACAGTGATGAACCAGGGAAGGCCAGGAGGGGTGATGCCCGGCTATGCTTAGACACAGAGGCATGGTACACTCACCGTGGACTTACATTCTCGCCCTTTGCGAAGATGCCAAAGTCTTCCCAGTGTAACTTCAGTTGAGGCCTCAGTAAATTTTCCAGCTTTTCGGTTTTCCCACCTTTTGCAAATTGGTGGTAGTCAAAGTTTATCATGGGAGTGTCTGCTGCATGGGAAGAGGCCCATAGCAGTTTCTGTTTAAAAATTGAAAGAAGAAGAACAAATCCTGCTCAAGCCACAGCATAAGGATTGATGCCAGCATGCTTTTCACTGTTAGTAAACTCAGACAGTTTACCACAGTTTTAATTTTGACAAGTTCGCAAGTTTGAAATACCAGACATGGAAACAGCAGTGAAAGTTCCCTATTTGTTTCCTTTCCAAAAGTAAACTGGTTTGTTAGACCCCAATTTTCCTGCAAGGGAACTCGAACTGTAGCTGCAAAGTTTACCTCAGAACTGCTGCTGTCTGTGCCTTGGCTAGTGGCAGCCCTGCAGCAGTGGCCTACTACCTCTGTACAAAAATAGTGGTGCTCTGGGCCAACTCAGGACAAGGGCCCTGATAGGAAGGATGTCCAGAGCTTCTTAAGGTACGTGAACATAACCGTGCACAGGTTTATTTTGTAACCATTCCTTAAGTGCCAAGACATAAGAATATGTGGCCCTAAATTTAGGTGGAGTGTAGCTGGGGAGGAAATAAGAGAGAAATGATGTCCCAGGAAACATATTATAAAATTTTGTGGTAAACCACAAAAGTGAAAGAAGAGACACAAATAGCCTCATTATTTCACCTCCTATTTCCATGACCTCACATGCATTTCCGTAATCACCACAAATCTCATTAATGTATCTGTAATAGATACGACAATAACACATCCTGCTCCTCATGGCTAAGCCAGAGAGAATTGCTATATTAACTCTAACTATATAAACCTTTGTCTATGCCCTTCCCATCTGCACATTCTCATCTCAAGAGACCAATGCTTTTTCCACTTAGACTGTGATACAAACTGAACAAAAACCCCTCTGATATTATGTTAAGAGTGTAGGTGCAGCAGTTACACTGGTATAATTGTATCAACTTAGCCCTTCAACCTTCCTTCCAGAAACAAATCTAAAGGTGCTGTGTGATGTCTGGAGAGGAAAATGTAAAATATATTTCATTACACTATTACAAAAGTCAAAACACTTGGTATCTGTTTCATTTCTGTCAACTTGCTGTTAGAGCCACTGGCGATGCACTTGACAATGGCGTTTACCCACTGCCTCAGTGTAAATCATGGTGTACACTACAGCAGTGCTTTTACTGTAAACATAATTACATCTGTTATGGGTGATGTTTGTGAGAAGAAGAGCATTACTGGGAACACTATCGATTTCTGGCCTGGTAACAGCTGATTTGTGTAACAGCTGAAGTTAAGCTGGTGATTTCCAATTTTTTGTTTGCTTCTGTCGCATAACCTAATGGTAGTGCAGGCATTCTGATCATGGGAACCCAGTAGCAGTGTCAGTAATTACAAGAGTATTTTGATATTTTGAAGCAACTCAGATAAGACATGTTAAGATTGCAGCAACCATTGGGAGAAGAGTACAAGCACCCAAGGGAAGATGGAGAAACAACGAAATAAACTAATGACAGGAAAGAAAAGTTTTAATTCCTGGTCATTTCCCTATAATTTCTTTATTTTTAATCTGAGCCCTTTAAAATCAAACTAAAAACTACATATTCTTTCTAATCATTCATTTATTAAATCACAAAGGTAAAGACAAAACTAAGAGTCGGTTGGATTCAGTTGGTACAAATCTTCACTTTCCAATGCTGTCAATCCAACCCCTTTCATCCAAGAAAGTACCTTCTTTTTTTAAAACAGGGATAAAGTTTAACAATTTAGTTAAACCAGATCTTTATTTAAAGGAAATGAATGAATGCAAGGTGTTTACTCCAGAAATGTCCTATTTCTGACTTAATTTCAGGTTGTATGATACTGACCAGAACACTGTTTTCAAGAACTAAAATACTTGATAAAATATTGGTATTAAATTTACAAGAAATGTCAGGTTTGTATCCTTATAGTTATTTCAACTTCTTACTTATCATCTCTTACCACTAAATTCCAATGTTTTTCCAAAATGAACTATAAAAACTATTTTAAAGAGAACAAAACCAATAGGCTATAGAGGCTTAGCTGTGTCAAGCAAAAATTCAGTAAAAAGCTGCAGTCAGAAGCTAGGACCTGACTTCATTTCTGTACCTTCCTCACTGGCTCGCTTACTTCAGTCACTGTCTGTGGCCATATTCCATACAGGGGGACACCTTGATTGTGTCATTTTCCACTGGCGAAGCTGGTGATTCCTACCCGCTCTTTTGGAGGGGGAAGAAATGGTCACACAGAAAAACTGCCATTAAAATGCTCCTTGCCTCAAGCACATTATTCCAATAGAGAGGTAAAACAAACAGTAACTATTATTTCACACGAATTTTCATTTTGCTTAATTTCACAGAGTAAACATTTGAACTCAGAACTGTTTTATCAGTCTTTACCAATGATAAATACATGTAACACTTACTACAGGTGTGTACGTAAAACATTCTTCATATTATTCTTTGTAAGATATACTCCAAAGTATGTAGGTCTGACTTCTAAAGCAATTAGGCACTTAGGAGGCAGACCGCCATCAGCCTCCAGGCAGATGCAGGCAGCTGTGCACTTGCACAAATCCTACTGAGTGACAATCCCTAGCTTCAAGCACACATTAGTTTTAAAAATCTGGCCATCCTGCACTAAAATTCAGTGCAGCTTTAATTCTACAATGCTTGACATCCTGAAAAGACAACCCAGATGCTTTCAGTTATTAGTTGTGCCTAGGGACATTTAGGGGGAAGGAAAACCTCTCTCAATATACACCAGGCTGTGATCTGGTCCTGCGGCAGTTAATTCCCATCACAACCAGTACTGGATAGCTGTTTGCCATTACAATCAGAGCTTCCTCTTAGTAAGCCAGGGTCAGGGACTGGTCCCAAAGCAGTTCATAGAATCACAGAATCATTAAGGTTGGAAAAGACCTCCAAGATCATCTGCTCCAACCATCCCCCTACCACCAATGTCAGCCACTAAACCATGTCCCTAAGCACCAGGTCCAGCCTTTCCTTGAACACGCCCAGGGACGGTGACGCCACCACCTCCCTGGGCAACCCGTCCCAATGCCAGTTCTGACAATCTCATGAGG
Organism: Anser brachyrhynchus; assembly: GCF_964034855.1. Classification (NCBI taxonomy): domain Eukaryota; kingdom Metazoa; phylum Chordata; class Aves; order Anseriformes; family Anatidae; genus Anser; species Anser brachyrhynchus. The sequence continues at coordinate 60,810,211 of NC_137696.1, read as the reverse complement.
CACCTGACTACAGGTCACTGCATTGGTGACTACATACTATGACAAAGCTGACCACAATTCATTTTTCCAAACATGCACTACTTCTTAGGATATATAGGGCTTTTTTTTTTCTTTAAAAATAGCCTGGTTGAAGAGAGTGTGTATAAAGATATGAGGAAATAAGCAAGAAGACAGTGCTGGAAATCAAGCCCCTGAGACTATAACGCATCATTCTCCTGTATCTAATATCTAATAAAGAGACAACACAATTTCTTCAGATGTAGTATTCATCATGTACTTGTCCAGAAAGGGAACAGAACATGGAAGCTCAAGAAGTCAGCAGTTTAACAAAAAAAAAAAGAAAAAAAAATCATTGCTTTTACCTTGAAAGCTCTGTTAAGCACCTCCTCTCCTCCTCTGCTTCCCAATAGGTTAACAATCACTTGTTTTCCATATTGCTCTTTCAGAAGCATCATATGCCTACAGCAGAAGTAACCACAGTAAGCACAGAACATACAGAACAAAACTATGTAACATTGCCTGCTACCTTTTTCAAACCACGAAATGAGAGATCACTGGTAGTTCCATCTAGCAGGTTTCAGCCCCAGCAGCTATAGACATCTTCCTCAGTTTCCTTGCAATCAATTATTAAAGTGCAAGTTGTGCAAGTATGAAATTAAGGAACATGGTATTTTGTGCTATAAATAAAGAAGCATCTTAGAAAGCAGGCCCCAGATCTTTTATGTCACTGTTAAGCTTTGACACTGTCCTTGCATGCACCCACCTCTTGGCTCTCAGCCTGGAGGCTGTACAGGACAGACAACCAGAGAGGAAAAGATACTACAACAGGAATTGCCCTGCATCTTAGGGATGAGCCAACAAAGAGCCAGTGGCAGCAATGGGGTCTAGGACTCCAGTGTCATGGCCAGAGAGGCGCAAACATGTCATAGGTGACAGGGCTCAAGTATTTCTGAACTACTGCAACCCTGAGATAGTCACTTGCAGCTTACTTTTAATTATGGAGGAATGTTATTAAACATAAGTACTGCTGCAGTGGATCAGACCAAAGGTCCCTTTAGCCAAGTGGCCTGGTCCAGATCCTTCAGGAGAAACACAAACAGGACAAGTGATATTTCATCTGGCATGTATTGCCAGCCTCTCAAAGGCTGACATTTAGGGACTTGCAAGTCTAGAGTTTTTAGCCAGATACAGAGGCACCCATTCTCCCCTTAATACATTCTTTTCAAGTTGGTATGCCTGTGCTACAGGAGCTGTGCTAGTTTATTAATAAACAATAAGATCTTAAAGACCTCTTATGCCACGTACTACCACCACAGCGATAATTAAGAGGAAGATGGATAAGAATAGACATGAAAAATAAAATATCTCACACAAATGAAAAGCTATTACATGCTGCAAAGCGACAAGGAATGGCCAAATGTCAGAAAGTCAGCAAGTACACATCTTACGGCATGCATCCTTAAATCCTATAACCAGAAATAAGCCACACAAACCATGGAAATGGAGAAATTAAAGAAAAAGTTAGCAGCATATGTTTCAAGAAACACGGTAAATGTATTTTCTGGTGTTGTTTGTGCTTCTGGTTCTGCAGCTAGTTCTCTGCATACCAACTCTTCCTGTACATTTGCACACCTCGGATCCCACCATAGGATCCTGTTTCTCCACTTACGTTATTTCTGAAGACCAAAACTGCTGACACTCAGGTCATCTGCTTGAGTACTATGAGAAGAACTCCCCAAGGGTTTATCAGGAAGAGGGGACGAAAAAAGATCCACTAACAAGATCACCATTCCCTTCTCACAGTGCCTTCTCAACACATTAACCTATCAGATAGGAAAATCTAACAGGTTAAACCCACTCTAACACACTGTAGCAGGCTGTTAAGTCTCGGTGCCTGTTTCCATATACGTAGTTGCTTGTTCTTTGTCCATTTCCAAAGAAGTGTCTTTTGCAGTTCTGTAAGCAGAGAGATTCTTAACTTCACCTAAACTAGAGGCTTTTCTGTGTACAGGGAGAAGAAAGAATAGTGTGAGCTGATCCTCACGCTCATGTTTCTTAGAAGAAACTAATTCACCAGTTGCATTGAGGTCACAGAGATCAGATACTCTGAGCTAAATGGTGTTACAGAGTTGTTCCTTGCTGAGGTACTCCCAATTTGTGGGGAAGCACAAAGAGGATGCCAACAAGTTACTGTTTTCTTTTTACACGAATTACCTCTGCTGCGGAATGCAAACCTCTACAATGAAGATTCAGGAAACTGGCAAAGCAACTTAACATAGCGCCAGGTGACAGCAAGGACATGAGCCTCAAACATATTTGAATTCAATAGGATTTATGAGTCTTAAAGAGCTTTCAGAATCTGGACTAAGTCCCTTTGCAGCAGGGACTGCTATGGTACATAGACCGTTTAGATTGCAGTCCCTGTTTGGGGTCCTTTTGTGCTGCAAAACTATTAACAGTTACTGAGGTCATGTTTGGTAAAAGTTGCAGTACGTGGAGCCATGGAATTAAGAGGACTCACCTAAAAGCACTTTTTAGCTTGGACATAAGATCTCGTTTGCCAAAACCAGAACAAAACAGAAATGAATCACATGACCTGGCACTTACAAGTTGAAATTTTCCAAGAGGCCAAATCCTTCAGGCAATGTTTTCACTGATGTCCGTGGGAGTTTGCCCTTAAAGGACAGCATTTCAGTCAGATATTCCAAGAAATCATGCTGACAGATGGATTTTTTTTACTGTTTCCAGCTGCCACGCAGTCTTAATGACTTAAAAAGGTTTACAAGTCAGTCTCTGGGTAAAGCAGACCATCAGCATGACAACATCACACAACACTGGTTAGAGAATAACATGCTGTTATTTCTGTGTAGCAGTACAACAGTGAGAAAAGCAAATCCTGAATGGTTCGGAAGCAGTGTTTGATTTTTAACTGTCTGGGTTACAGGGGTAAAGAAGAACACATGCTCTGTGTACTGTAAATGTAAATTCACATCTGTTGAAATGTTACAAAGGGTTACACAGACCTTTCTTTTTCATACCACTCAGCATTTCTCAGGTTTTTCAGAAAGAAGGTAGGAGACCAAATTGTTTCAATTGGCATTGAAAGAGGAAAAGAAAATGCATAAAAATAAGTCAATAAAGTAAACCTACATAATCCTGCAACACCTGGGAGACTGGCTACCTCATATAAGGGATGTTTCACATCTCTAAGGATTTACTAGGAAGGCATGAAGTTGTGGAATCTTGGTTAAAGACCAGGTTGCTGTGTTATTGCCAAAGTTGAATGAAGCTTACCTGTCAAAGGCAGGAGCATTAGCTTCCAGACCTCTGTTAAGCCTTAGATGATGAGAACCCACCTAAATAAAATAACGGAAAGAAAAGAGAGAAATTTGCTGAAGTCCTAAATCACTAGATGTCTCCCTTTTTCCTTCAGAGAAAACATTTCTTTAACAGCACCAGATACCCCTCCCTAACAGACTCCACACACCCACACATATAATATACTTAACACAAAAGCCACAGCTTTTATTAGACAACAACATTTACAATTACAAGTGAAAACATGATTATTATTAAGCAAAGGGATATCTACGCATCTTTTTAATGGCCAAATAAATCATATCCCCTTGCCAACTTCCTCTAGCAAATATCCCACACCGTATCACACGAATATGCTGTGTGCCCAGCACTCTTCCTGCTCTTCACTCATCAGAAAAGGCTGCAGTTATGCCATTTCCACGGACTGTGTACTGAGTTATTTCATTGTTCTGTTATTTACAGAAACTAGAAATTATCGGAACAGTCCTTTGAAAACTTGATGGTTAAAATCCCGTACCATCAATCTACACTGCTAATTGTTTTTAAGATCATGTATTGTTTCCTGTACACCATCATCTTTCTTTATTTTTCATGAGGTTGGTTTATGCAATTCTTCACCACCATATTCACCCCCAGTGCCAGCACACTCACATCCAAGGAGTAAGAGTTACTAGTATTCACCAACATAAATGAAAGCTGCACATTCTAATCCAGATTAAGCAAAAATGCAGATCATGTCCTTGCTAAAAAGTTGAAAATTCTGTTTAACCAAAGATGCTGTACACTAGCCAAAAATATTTGGGGAAAAAACTCTATGGCTTCATAACACAGAACAACAGTGCTGGATACAGCTACAACATGGGAAGGAAGCGTGCACAATCACAGGGACAAACCTCCTTTATAAAAAAGTATTGCCCTGGATGCTGCTAACAGAGGGAACAGTCATCTTTCTTTTGTACTAAATCCAGTAGTCCTGAATGGTTCTTAGGTGCTAGATGTAATGATAAAAAGTATCAAATGATCTTTGAAGAATCTAAAAAAAAAAAAAGTTATATAACATCTTCTCTCCACTAACACATATGCATATATGTGCGTACTCAGTCTACTTGCTCATCCCTCTGCTCAGAGAACGTGAAGCGTGCTAGGATGACTCTTATTTGAGCTTTTAACTGGTTATAAACTATAACACATATGTAACCTGCTACGGCTGATGCATTTATCTCCTGATGAAAAGCTACAACTTTGCCTTGCAGAAGATCAGATCATCGTTACTGTATGATCAAAATCTAGCAAACACACCATCCCAACATTATACTTTATTTGAAGTTAAAGTGCTCCTGGTATCGATAGACTCCGGTTTTATTCTGCAGGTCAGTATCATGAGATGGCATAATGTTCCTGCTAACCAGGCATTTCATAATGAAAGGTTATTCCAAATCAAATAAAAAACATTATAAAGGCATTGCTGCAACCTTCAGTTTAGGACATCAGGACACAGTCCCTTACATAGACTTTCCTGCAGAGGCACACAAACACATTAAATGTTAAACCTCAATAACTATAACTATTTGCCTATTTTTTTTTCCTGTTTATCTAAACATGAACAATTTCCTACAAAGTAAACCTGAAAAGAAATAGTTCAGCATTTTCAAAGAATGAGCTCCGCATCTCATTTTAAAAAGTACATAAATTTTATGGAACTTCTAAATTATAAGTAGCAAGAGAGGTAAGCAAGGTAGGCTTTTTGATTTATTTGTTTACCTGCAGCCCTGGTTGCTCCCAAAACAGTGGAACAGAACCTCTGATCTGCACAAAGGAAGAGACGTCATCATCCAAGTAAATTGTCTGAAAAAAATAAAATAAATGGAAGGAGTTCTCCAGTTAGAGCTATCAGTCTGTGTCTCCTTCATCAAACGACAGTTTAAGACACTGAACACGAAGGGTGAAAAAAGTAAACAGTCTATCTCACTGTATCCCCTTACCGCTCAGCCACTTTTCCATAGTCTCACACACAGTGGAACAAAGCACAACGTATTTGCTTTCATGTCAACACAGCAGATTCAATTCACTACTCACCGGAAATAAGAGAGAATTTAAAACACCACCACTGGCAATGTGGAAGGGATCTTTCAGCCACAATGAAGATGGATTTGATCTACCAGTGAAGAGGCTCGGGAAGACCAGGACAGTCTCCCTCTGTCTCTCTCAAAAAATTTAACTGCAAAATGTCATTGCTCCTTGTGACCAGTGATGGGTAATGTCAGGTGTGGGATAAGCTTATCCCTTGCTTTATTTACTATTTCTTATTTCACTGCATGTCTTGCATGTCAGAGTGCCCAAACAAATCTCAGTGAAACCAGCAGCTTCGCCACTCCCATCCCGAGATACAGTGAACAGTATGTGATCTATTTCTCTTCAACAAGGTTTACAGTGAAAGGCTCCAAACTCTCCATTTCATTCCCAGACCAGAATTCAACCTCTCCCTTTATACTTTCTATGACCACAGCTAACGAACTGATTTCTAATCAAATTCACGTGAAGTACAAAGACCAATTTCCCCTTTACCTTCCCCCTCTGCCGCCCCCCAAGCAAAGCATTGCATTATATGTTAACTTAGCACAAAAGGTACTATCTTCAGACAGGGTATAACCACAGAGCAACTGTGCAAAGCCTGGCTCTCTCTCCTGGCCTATACTTAGCAGTGGAATCCTGGCTGTTTTCCACATGTGACACACGATACGCATGATACACATCTCTGTTATCTCCTGCATCGCGGCGAGTCTTCTGCAGCCCCGGGGAGGCATGGTATCCATACAGGTCACCCAGGTAGCTGCTTCTCTAACTGCATCATATCATTTAGCAGAACAGCTGCCAGCTGGCTGGTAACCCCCAAAATAGAAAAGAACATGAAAATGGGTTACCATACCGCTTTACTGCGGCTTGTGCTTTGGGATTTGCCACTAGGCATTCTGGTTGGGTGGCTCAAGCGAAGCGCCTTCATTTACCTGAACCCCGACCTTGACCTCACCACCAGTGTACAATTTCTAAAGCTGCACATGTGAAAAGAAGCATATACCTACATCAGAGAGGTAGGTATTTAGATATTTTGCCAACAGTTACAATATTTTTGCAGAGCACTCACAATTACCCCCATTTCACTAAGATGAAAGTTTTAAGTGGCTTTGCCAAGGACACAGTCCGTGTTCGAATGACATCTAGCCCAGATGTACTGCAAAATTGTGTTTTTCACCTCACACCAAGGAATTAAGAACCCTTCTATGTTGTATCTCATCCTCCTACAACTCCTGGAAGAGAGGGCAGGTGCTTCATATTAATTTGTTGCTGACAGAAGTCTCCTGGTGAGGCCTCACAGCTTCAGAAATACGGGTCTAAAACACACTCTCACGATAAAAAATTTTTAAAATTGCCCGTACCTGAATGCAAGAACTAATTACCATGGCAACACTCTTTCTTTGCATTTCTGTGCTCAGAAGAGAGAACAGAATCAAAGAATCCTGGAATATCCGGAGCTGGAAGAGACCCACAAGGATCGTCAAGCCCAGCTCCTGGCCCCATGACCATCCTGCAGCTGGACTGCTGGAGGAGCGAGCAGGCCCACCTGCTTCCTCTTCATTTCCTCACTGCAACAGGCTGTCACAAGGTGAGTCAGTGACTTCTAAACACTGAATCACCTTTTCATGCGCAGTCATGGACCCTCAGGAGACAACTCTAAGGTAAAGCAAATTTGTGTCACTCCGCTGACAGCCCCAGTGTTTTCCTGACTCATACTAAGCAAGGATCTGGTCTTGAATCTATACAAAGAAGAGATAAGACTGGCTCGCTTCAAAATTTGACAATAATCACCTTAGTGATGAGTTGAAACAAAATCTTAAGACTTGATGATGACTGCAGACAAAGCTTCACATGAAGTACAATCTGGCCACTCAAACAGCTTACCACAGAGGATCAGTTTCCTTACTGTCTTCTGGAGCATCCCGGTTTCCACAACTAACTGAAAACTTGACAGCTCAAATATCTCTTTGGCCAGCTCTTTTTAAAGTCTCAGCTCCAAATTCTCTAGACCTACTGATTAAAATAGTAATAATTCTAATTTTAATACCTGAAGTTTAACATCTTCCTGAGCTATACTTTAAGTGGCAAGTATTTCATCACAGTTTATAGACCATGAGTATATATCCTGCCTTCTTTACGCCAAATACAGAGGAAAAATACTGACCAAACATTTCTGCTTTTCTGCATTAATAGAATTTATATTCTGCTCATAGTTCCATTTACCAGTGATTCAACATTGTCAGATTTAACAGATGTTTGTTTCTATTATTATTCACGTTTTCTGTTCACTGTTTCTCACCCATTACGTCTTCTGTTTTCTTCTCTATTAAGCTGTCCACTGGAGAACCGAAAAAAAAAATTATTCAAACTATTTGTGGATCATTTCTGTCACATAAAAACACGATGCCCGCAACCTAATGTGATGGATATGAGGTCCTCTGTCAGGATGAGGTCTAATATAGAACTCCTTTATGATGATAAGGCATTTAAAAATATATATATATATATATTTATGCACATTAACATGTAGCTTTTAGAAATTCAGATGAGGTTTTTGAACTGGGAGCATGGCCTCCTCAGTACAGATCACTCACAAGAAAGTTCTCCACATTAGCACTTTTTTTTTTTTTACAGGACTCTTCATTCTGTTCTCTGGAGCAATTCTGTGGTCTTTCACAATTCTCTCACCTCATTCTCGTGACCCAGATGAATCCAAAATTATTTTCTTCAAAGCTGCCAGCGAGTTGGAAAAAGACCTAGTTTTTTTTTAATGAGTGGGAGGATAACACTATTTTTGCAAGTCACTCCTTCCTAAACAGACTGTAAACATTTTATTAGGCATTACAACTGTGCAAACCTTCCCTGAATTTCAGCAATATCCATTATCCTTCATTCACCACTACAAGGAACATGACCCCTGATCTCGACACTGCGTTCTGCTATGCATGCCCCTTGGCCCTAACAATAACAGTGGCAAGAACCTTCCTCCCAGCAGACGTCCTAACTGAGCAGGTTCAAAGACCAAGATTAAGAAGGCTTCCCAGTTCAGGAACAGACATTGTCTTAACACCTATATACACTATAATAAAACAATTTTTTAAACTCTTAAATTAGCACTGATAACACATCCAGGTTATAATTACACTTATAAATAAAAGATTCCAACTTTGTTGCTTATGCAATTCCAGCATTTATGCATGGATAAGTACAGAATTTGTTTTATCTTATTCTTCTAACTCTTCATCATTCACAACGTCGTGTTTTCTACAAGCACATATCTGTCCTGCATTTTTTGTCATTCTAGTTTTGACTTCATTGCCCTGTGCCCTAGCAGATCCATTTCTCTTATTCTAAAGCACTACACAAAAGATGAACAGTGCTTTAAGAAAAGAAACTATTCCTTCTTAAACAACAGTTTATTTCCAGAATTTTCATATCCTCTAGTTTCCTGAAGTCACGGACATAAAATACATCCAAGAAGATCACATGGGTTTTCCTCTACCCATTCAACAACAATCACCTATATTTTGAACAACACTTTGTCATTAGGGCTGATACGTATTGCTAATGTTATGCCTTTGTCCTTAGGCTTCAAAGAACTACCCAGTTGTGGAATCTTATCTTTTGTCTTACCTCCAAAATGACAGCAAGCAGTTGCCTACCTGTCCCAGGGAGAATGTTCATTCTTATCAAATCCTCAAAACATTGAAGGAGGACTCCTTCATTGACCTCAGTGGACCTGGGCCACAGAACAATCCAATCCATTTAGCTGGATGGATTTATTTTCAGACATGTTTCCTGCAGTTTCCAGTCAGACAACATAATAGCAACTGGATACTTAGCCCATGTGGAGGACCTCTTTGCCTTGACGACAAATTCCCTGTCCTCTGACCTGTGGTGTTAGAAATTGCCATGTGTTTCTTTTGACTCCTGCCATCTTAAGATTCTTTTTGTGGCTTCATCCTCCGACTCTAAAGGGTGCTGATGACTCAGGAGGACAAGTTTCTCACCCTTTATATTCAGTGGTATAGGGGCAGACCTCACGCCTCTGATCCAAGCACCTCTGCTGGTACACAGTGAAAGCTCACGCTTCATGTACAGGTACTGCTTATTGGCTTTGACCAAGAAGCAGACATCTATTTCATCTAGCTGTTGTTCTAATCCCAGTGTGCTGCTCCTATTCATTGCTCAGGATAATTTATTCACCAACCTCTATCTCTCACTCAGCTTCATTAGAGGGAAATAATTATCCAGTCACAACTTCCAGTGGCAGAATTCGTCGCATATTCAAGGGACACAGACAAAACACACACTTGCATGGCTGTTACTGAGATCTCCAGCTCTGCCACACAACTCACAAAGAGCATGGATAACAGATGGCCTAAACATACCTCTCCATGAGCCCCTTTAACTCAGACCACAGGATCCAATGATATACTTGCCAAAATAATCTTCTTTGTCCTGCCTGGGGCCACAGTAAGACTGGATCCAGAAAATAAATCAACCACATGATTGCATCCATTCCTCTCCTGGAGAGCTATCCAACACGGTCTAAGAGTTATTGTGAAACAGGGATCATTTTTCTTAATCAGTGCCCAACATTTTTTCTCAAACTGGTATAAAGGGAAGGTTAATCCAAATTCATGGCATTTCTTTTTGAAGTCTGTCAAGGTTTCCATTTTAAATGCTTCATCAAACAGTTCCATGAAGGGGAGAACAAATGAAACCATCCATTAATTTTCGTTAAATTGGAGTTGTTCACCTTACGTCATACGCTAAGATATTAAGAGTTTACCCCCACTCTTTGGAGGATAACTGGGGAAGGAGATGAAACGTAAACAGTGACAGGCACAAAACTAAATGAGGAAAGCATGCCTTCTTCTCAACGTTATCAGCAGAGAAGAATTCAAAGAATGCGATACAGTCTCAACTCAGCAGATTGATAGGGGAGGTGATGGGAAAGGAGAAATCCTGGCAAAGAAAACTTTGTCAGCGGGTACCTCTCAAACATGAACAAAGTAAAAATGTATTGTTTAAGTTATCACTGGGAACCTGACTAATTTTAAAACTTTACTTGAGGATTATCTGCAACACTGCACTTTGTAATAGAATGGCAGCCCTTTCTAAATACTGGCAACAAAGTTGGAAGTACACATTACAGGGATTTCCAAAAAGCCCTCCCTTCATGTTTTATTTTTGTCTTTCCTACTTTTTTTTTTCTTTCTTTTTTCTTTGTAAAGAAGCAAGCCAAATGATCAAATATCCAAGAGATCCACTGGTAGAGGGTTGTTGGTTTTCTTTGTTTTGGTGTTTTATTTTGAAAAGCAAAAGTGAAGTGAGATATTTAACTTTTCCCCCCTTCTTCTCAAACACTGTGAGTCACAGCAGTTAAGTGAGCCCACAAAAAAAATGACTCATTGCAGAGCTAAAATGCCACCAGGCTAACTCAGTAGGAGACAAAAGCATACCATCCATGCATAAAAGAGCTGCCTGGAGATAAGACTAATTGTTTCTCCCTCTTCTAAAAACAGCAAAATGTTAGAAGTAATTCCTATAAAGGGGGGAAAAGTCCTGGCTTTTCAAAATCCTAGGGTGCTATTTATCCATGAAAGCACACAGCCAGCATGCCATTATACTGTAGAGGCTGCAGCAAATGGAAACAAAATGTTATTCAGCCAAGATATTACCTCATAGGCGATTAGTCAGTAGTCTACTATGAAAGTAGGAGAGAGTTTATTCTAGGACTCTTCCTTCCTCAGCTAAGCGGGTGCCAGCTTGAACTAGATCTCAGGCATCCCAGCGGTTAGCCCAGCTTTGCTTTCTTAGGACACTTAGCTTGGTAGAGCTAGTGTTTATCACCACTAGCAACAGCAAACTTATTTTCATCTTTAAAAACAAAAAAACGAAACCACAATCCTTTAAAATTGCAAAGCCTTGTGATAATTTTCAACCTACTCGAGCCGTTCACCCTACAACCATTTCACTCTTGCTCTTTTTCTTAACCAATTGCAATGCTCAAAAGCCTTCAGTCCTCCCACCTCACAGCAGCCCCTGGCTGAACTGGAACAAAGCACAGCAGCTCCTGTGAAGAATTTGACCCAGCCCCAGCAAAGGGAAGCATTAGCAACCAAGTGCTCTTTTGCCTTTCACCAGGAGCCAATCCTCAGGGTTTCTGCTGTGATACAAAGGCCAACTTACTTTTCATGCTAATCATTTGCAACATAATGTACTCCAAGAATGTAATTCAATAGAATGAGCAACTTTTGACCCAACCAGTGAGCAGGATTGCAGAAGTACTTCCTATAATTAGACAACTGTTAACTGTAGGGCCATAAACATGAGACTGACTTGAAAGAAAGCTGACAACCTTCTTTAACATTTTCTTTCCTTTGCATTTCAGTGAGAGAACATTCTTCAGATCCTCAGTAATGCACTTTGCACTAATGCTTGTGAGAAGGCACTCAACTAAAATAGCAGACTGTACCAAGTTATTAGTTAAAATGGCACATGTCCTTTTTTCTGTTTCCAAGTCCTAGAGGAAAATTCCACATTTTGGTGAGCAGACCTATCTGCATCTCCCAATGCGTTTTGAAATGACTTTTTAGAAAAGATGTAGATGCTGCAGGAGTCAACTTGAAGTTTCTTTGGAGCAGAGGCACAAAAGAGAATTGTTAGCAGAGAATTCCCTGGCTGACATTAGAGACCCAAACGCTGCAGGGGAAGAGTTTGGCATCCAAAAAGCACAAGTCATGGAAGCCCGAACACTAAGTAGAAAGCAGCCAGGCCAGCCTACTGAAAATGCAGGCAAAGCAGGAAAAGAAGGGATATATAAATGACAGAACTGCGTGAGCTGCTACACTCACTCAATGCCATGAGGAAACTCTAGTGCTCCAGGAGGGACACTTTGGAGGCAGGTCGTCACCCTCAGCAATCAGACAGTCCTACAGTGACACAGCTCTAACTCTCCTGGAACATGTAAAGACACAGCTAGCTTAAGAACCTCTATGCCACACTCAACTGTGTCATGTAGAGAGGTTTCACCAGCCTCCCCTAAGTAATCCACTTCAATTGTACCTGTACGTGCATATGTAGGCACATACATACAGAAAAATATGTTATGCTACATACACGGTTTTGTAGAGCTGCCCAGAAGACACTGAAAACAACTAAAGCCTATGAACGGATCCTTGCCCTTTGTTGAGAACTCCTACCAGCCATTTATCTATTCCATTTATGGAGACATCTATTTCTGTATATTAAGTATGATGGCTCTGACTGCTAGTAATTTCTGTTTCTATTCAAAAAGGAAACCACTCATTTCAGCTGGCACAAAAGATTTCAGATTCTCCAGGGTCCAGTGCTTTTTGTTCATTTTCAAAGTAGAAAGCTAAACCATGTACAGTAAAACCAACAGCCTCTGTGTTATTTTGCTTTGCTTTGTCAATCAAGTGAGCCTGCTGAATGTATTTCACCCATATATTTCAACCTCATCTGGAAATAAAGTTTCTACCAAAAATTTACAAAACCTGCACCATATCATCTCTCTCTGGAGAGAATTAACCCACAAATTAAAGGGGCATATAAAGCAAATTCCATTCTAAAATGAGTTGCACTGGAATTTGCCTGACTGTGAGAAGACTTTTTTTTTTCTGTTTTCTTTACTGGCCAAAGAGGACTTTACTCCTAACAACCACAGCTCCTTCTCTGGGCAGCTTTCTCCTGACTAGTATGGATATATCTGAGCACAGGGAGAACATTTATCCAATGTCCTCTAGCATGGGAAGCATGACGAATTTTAGTAAAACAATAAAACATACATAGAATGTATAAAAGCACAACGTTTATTCTGGAATAGCTTTTAAAACACTCATTTGTGTAACACATGGGCCTCATGACTGATACTTCTAAGCAAGTCTCTTGTAATCAAGACCCTTCCTGTTACACATGTTGGTTTCACATGAATTAACACCCACAGCTCTCTGAGTAATTCAAAAACCCATGTTTATATTTCACCACAATATCAAATGGCAGTGACTTTCACATTCAGGAAAAAATCAGAAGTATGAATGAAAACACTGTGCATGGAAAGGCCAGAAATACAGAAAAAGAACAGATTGCAAAGAAATGCTTAATGGGCATAAATAGATCTGTTATGCAATAATATTTTAAATATTCTTGGGGAAAAAAATGCTGTTCTTGTTGGAAACCCTATCCCAGCTAAACTAGAGTGGAGTGACTTATTCAAGGCTATTGGATACATTTGCTTACCTGCTCTGTCTCAACGAAGTTAGACACATGTCCATCATCATTGACCCCTCGAATGTGAAACCGAGCACCAGCTCGCTCACAGCTGATCCGAGAGATAAGGCAGGCTTTTGCCTTCTTGTGGGAAGCGTAAACAGTGCGAACGTCCACTACACCACAGATCACTTTCAGCAACCAGTCAGAGCAGTTCACCTGGTAGTGTTTGAAGGGGACATGCAGTAGTTGGTTCCTGTAAAATTCAACAAGACATATATGGTGTACTCAGTAAAATAAGACCGACAGGCATGGGTCCCATCCCACAACAATCACTAATTTAAGCAAGTTTTTGTGACCCCTTTTCTGTTGCAGTTATACCTTATCTGAAATGAGGAAATATCATTTAGGAAAACGAGTATTTACACAATAGGAAATGTTTGTGAACTGCTACAATGAAAAGAGTGTGGCAAATTTTAATAGCTCAGCTACTGCCAAACTGCTCTCTTTGCCCCTCTGCCTTACAATTCAGCTTATGCAAACATTGTCTCTTTTAACTCCAGATGTCACAAAAAGTGCTATTGAAATTAAGAAGAACGTCTGTTTTAACCTTCAATTTATTTTAAAATCAACAACCCAAGAAACCCATCATGCTGGTTAACAGTGATGCTGGTCTCTTCTATTATGACTTATTCCTCATCTCATTTTTCAAAATGTGACTTTAGTCACAGATGAGGGCCAAGAAGATCGCTCTTATGATCATTTATGGCTCAACAGCAGATCTATACAAGAGTTATTATATCTTTGGAAAACCCCTGAAGTATTGTTCTTCTAGAGTACAGCATTTCTCTGACAGGGTGAAAGTCAATCCTACATTTTTAAACTAAATACGTAACTAAAAAAAGCAACTCTAAAACAATTTTTGGTATCTCTACCAGCTCCTTTTCCTAGCTCTATTCAAAGAGCAAGTCCCAGTGAGGACTCAGACAAATTCCATTAGATTTTTTTTTGTTGTTGTTGCAGTTCATTTAACAGACAGGTTGCATTGCTTATAATTAAGGCTGTCTGAAGCTTTTCATCATATAACCATTTATCTCACTGTTTGCTTTTTCCAAGAATCTGTTGCTCAGTTTAACATTCCCCATATCACATAAATGCCTTACAATCAATTTTCTTTGGAACACCTCTTTGCCCTAAATGTGACGTTGTCACCATTCGTGCCTGCTCTACAACACACAGCAAAGTGGAACCTCTTCACAGGGTACTGCTAGATTAGTCAGAAGCAGCAAAGAGAAGTTCAAATACTTATCTTCCCAGATGAAACATTTCAAAAGATGGGACAGGTAAGAGAGTTGCTTTTTTTATTAAGAGACGTTGTCACCTTAGGAGATTCTACACTGGAACACAGCTCGTTTGTGTCACATGTCAGACTTGACATGCTTAGAGAGCTTTTTGAGAGGAATGCGTAATTAGCACAGCTGAAAGCAAGTTTTTATTTATCTCCCTCCTGGGTGAAACTCAAAACTCTGTATCTTACCATTTGTAAGAGAAGGGCAGAAAGACTATTTAGCCTGACTGAACTGCTCCTCTCATGTTTATTTATCACCCATTATGAACTTTTTTGACAATTTGATATTCACCTACTTTAGGCCACAAGACGTATCACACATTCTAGCAGTACACCCACATTAAACTTGGGCAGTTATTTCCCACCTATACCATACAGCACTCATTTGTTTCCAGTACAGCTATGTTTCCTGCGTACCTTTTTGTTTAAAATAAACAAACAAACCTGCCAGAACTTGTAAAGCAAACAAACTGAATTGCTTTAATGGGGAACCCACCTAACAGAGACAAAACCCAGCAGTTGTGTTTTCCTTTCCACTCAACTAATATTTACAAGAAATGCTTTTACTTTGCTTTGTAAGCACAAGAAAGTAAGAATTGCAAAGCAGTGGATCACTGGAGTTTCCTTCTGTGTAACATACTTTTACACTGAGCTGCAAACATATTAATATTGATGCTTTCAACACAAAACTAGGGCACATTATTGAAAGATTGAAATGCAGACTTTAAACTCATACACTCTAAAAAATATTTTAAAAAATAAAAAATATATGTCTATGGGTGATGTGATTTATGAACAGTTCAAGTGCAGGTTACTGTTAGATAACTTTTAAAGTAAATTATTACCACAAGGGAAACTATTCTTAACACACAGAGAAACATTTCTGTAGTGTGAACAAGAAATCTTGTGTTTCCTTCTTAAAAACACAAAAAATCCAGTTATTAGAATTGCATTTCACTGTCAGACTGATTTTAATTAAATGGAAGTTACTTTTTTGACACTGTTTTACCATGAACTCAGTAAGGCCACAGGCCCCGTAAAGTGACATGACAATGAAATGAAAGGTGGCACACCTGGAATACACACGTTCATTTCTCTCTGAGGACGTTTGACCAGTAACACACAGATGGGGCTGACAGAAGACTTTGGTACAAACACGCAGTACTAACCAGAAGAACGAGTTACCAGATTCATAGTGGTTATCACCCTGCTTCTGAGCTCGCACAGTCAGGTCAAAGTTTGAGCCTGCATTAGGCCAGGAGAAATAGAACATCCCAGAGTTCAGTATTTTCTTCAAGGCAGTAACACGTTCCTCTTCCTTTGTTTCTTCCTGGAGAGGACAGAAATCTGTTGCAGTAATTTTGTAAACTTCAGCGTCCAGGATTTTTCCCACCGACGAACAGCCTGTCACCAGGACCAGAAAGTGCAGCCGAGTGTTACCTAGAAGGCGATAGTTACAGAAGGGTTACAGGAGGACACAGGCCTTGTCATTTCCAATCAGTCTTGTCATATGTAATGCTGACAGGGCTCCAGCAGAGGACAGTATCTCTGCTTCAGGAAAAAGAAAAAAAAAAATACAAACCACAAGCACATCACCAATGCTCATTTACATTTCCAAGTTCCTTTTGACTGCAGGTAAGTGACCAAATTTGCATAATAATCCACATATTTTTACATTTTTATCCTTTGCTGTATTAGAGTGCATTTTTCCCCACTTAGGGCGAGCTCTGTATTGGATCACTACTCAAAATCAGATTTCACCCCCTGGAGAATGTACAGTTTTCACTGGATTTGATTCAAGGAAAAGGTAAGAACTCTGATCAATTATGAGATAAAGTGTGAACCTCCCTATGTATCTTTCAATTGACTTCTGAATTTTAAAGATATCCAGCACTCAAATTTCTTACTGGTTTCCTCTGAAGCTGGCTGTTTTTTTTCAGCCATTCAAAAAGTTTCAGTATTATCAGTTCTTGAGATTTTACTTTTTTGTGTCACAAAGCAGAGTGTAGAAACAATTCTAGCTCTCACGGTTGTGAAGGAAAACATGAAATCACGAAGCAGCTGAACTCCAGAGCCCCAGAACTAAAAGACAAATTTTGAAGTTTGAGAACACCACCACCATCAGATTTCTAGTACACAGAGGGATTTCAACCTCTGTTCATTCTCCTTGAAATGATAAATAATTAAGAAGCAGCAGAACAATTGTTCTTTCAACACTAGTTTTACTTGGAAGAAACTATTTGATTCCTCCGCCAATCTCCCCATGGCAAGGGGGCTGGAATTAGATGATTGTTCAGGTCCCTTCCAAGCCAAACCATTCTGTGATACACTTGAACTGGTCTCGTACAGAGACAATGCCATCCTACAGAGCCAATGCCACCCCAACGCTCTCCAGTCAGTAAGAAAAGGTAGGAGTGAGCCAAGATTTATTGCTTTACTAAAGCAGAAACAAGGTCTGACCTGCCAATAGCCTGTCACTGTGCCCTAAGGGCACGCTTTGTAGGACTGCTTTTCAACACTCCTCAGTGGAAAAAGTCCAAAACCACAGACCAGCTCTCACGCAACAACTAGTTTGCTCCTGAAACATCAGCAGGGGAGCCCTTGCTTCCAGATCGCACAGTGGGCTACAGAAACTGAAGTCGGGGTGGTTTTCAGCAGGGCCAGAGTATTTGTGTAGGCACTTGGGGCTGGGACAGCAGGACAGGGTGGGAGGTTAGACCTTATTCATTCTCTTCTGCTGACTTCGGTTTTGCATTTGCTTCAGCCCAGTGTAGGTGGTGTTTATCAAAAAGCTTTGTTCACCACATTTCTTTCTGTAACAAGGGTTTGCTGTGTTCTCCTTTCTGAGGGTTTTAAAGCCCATCTTCTAGACCTTTCTAGATGACACAGTAGCAGAGGGTTAGAAATACTTATAACCTGATAGTTTTTTCCTCCTTTGCATATGAATGTACATAATTACAATGGATTAAGTTGATGACTACATCAGTTATCACAGTGTTAGTTCATATCTTCATACCATCTCTTGCAGCCAATAGCTTTTGTGACTGGTGAAACCCTGCAATACTCATTTGGAAAAAATGTATAGAAACATTATTAATATCCTTTACTATCAGTCAGCTTGAGGGATAGAAAACCACTAGGGTCAGACCTGAAGAGCTGTCTGGCTGGGATGCTGAGACAAAGAGTACAAGCACTTGCACTGGCTTCAGCGACCTTTTCTAGAGGATTCAGAAGAGAATGAGAGGGAAAGTCAACATTAAAATAACCAATAAGTACTAAAATTTAGTACTGGTGGGCTCATTATCTGTGGTTCTGTCCTTCAAGGAGCTTGTAACCAGAGGGAAATAACTGGGTCTAAATAAAGCAATTCCTTAGTTTAGGAAGGCAGCGTAGGAAAAAAGCACAGCATGAGGGAAAAGATGATCAAATCTATATGTAGTATTGCCTTACCTAGAAGCTTGCTAATCCCTGGCAGAGACTCTACACTCTTTTCACTGCCTCCTCCACTTATTTACTCACTCTCCAAAAGGGAGTCACATTTACGCATGCAGAGGTCCAGCATCTCTCCTCCCCCAAACCACTAGCTACTGAGCTCAAAAATAGAAATCACAGCTAAGGAGCTGCCGCATTGTCCCCGATGCGTGAGGAGACTGGCAGCTTTCTGAAGCTGTGACAGTCTTTCCTGCCACCGTGTAGTAGCCCCTTACTTCCACAGAATAACTCCATCTGCAGTACTTGGAAAGGAGTAGCAAATTATGGAGAAGCCTTCATCCTTCACGTACTTTTCATGACACCTTAGAACAGCGACAGGCTGGCAAAGGAGTGCAGTGTTATGTCTCACACTTACATCCTAGAACATTAAAGAAAAACGGGGCAAAATTAATGCTACCAAAACACTATTCAGCTATCCATCTTCTAACCACGTCTCCATCAAAACCTAAGAAATTACTTATCACTAAGCTACACAGCTGTACACAGCAAAATACAGTTTTCCTCTGTACTTCCTTCTTCGCCAGCACCTCAGTTTATATATGGGGGTCTCTTCTTTCAATCCCAAATCTGTTTTTCCTCACACTTTCTCGCCCCTGTGTCTCTCTCCCTTTGACTCAAGCTGCCAATGTTTTTAAATATACTGATAACTGCATTGGACAAGTTTGTGATGGAAATGATAACCAAGCTACAGCCATTCATGGTTTCACTTAGGCGTTTTCTCAGCTTGAAAATGCTATTCCAAAGGAAAAACAGAACTATTACATATCCAAACAGTACCTCGTATGGCAGAAACTTAACATTCCCAGACGTAAGACAGATGCTTCTGCTTATTGCTAGTCACTGAAAGTCTGATTATCATTGTGGATATACTAAAACAAACAAACAAAAACAAACAAACAAACCACAATCCTTTTACATCTAAACTTAAACTTTAAAAAGCCAATGTGGTTTCTTTTCTGGTATGTAAACATCAACAGGCCATAAGATTTCCTGTTGAAAAATAACTACTTAACATGGAAACAGAAGTATCAACCACAACCCTGCCTAAATGCATTTAAATTTACAAGGAGAAATTGCTCCAACCAGGACAGATGCTGTTACTGGTGTAAGTAACTTTTACAAGAAGCAAAATAAAATTGATTTTCTAAGAATTGCAGATGCTAAGTTCTTGGGTAATTGTTCATTCAATGGAGGGAAGATAACATTTTTAGCTGACAGGAATTTACTGAAAAATTCTTTTAGTTCCTACACAATTCATTTTTATTATCCAGTAAATCTCACAAAAGAATGCAAGAAGTTGCATTCCTGGCTTACTAAACCCTCCCCCACAAAAATCTCCTGCTCTCAACACAACACGAAATTTCCTACGGTATAAGGATTTGTGAGGCCACAGCATGAGAAAGAGAGGATTTTTTAAAAGAATTGGTTTTGCTGAGCTAACTATGAAAATATCACAATTTTAATAAAATCGAAATACCCAGACATTCCTTAAAGCAAAAAGGTATTTCTCCTTAAAACAGCCAAGACTATTCCATTAATTCCTGCAGCCTTAACTTTTTCAAAACTGCAGCTCACTACCAATACATTAAAAATATTACTGAAGTTTCCAGTGAAACTGTTCTTAAGCAAGTAGCACTTGAAGTCCCATACTAACACCAGTCACTACGAAAATACTTCATACGGTCCAGTCAGATCCACCTGGCAGCAGCATTATAAAGCACATTATGGGACTACAACCCTTGAAAGGAGTTAAACAGTATGCAGGGTATTTATGCTTGTTCTGTCCAAAACATCAATAGCTAAATGGATTTAAAAAAGAAAAGGGGGGGCGGGGAGACAACTTTTAATCAAATTTAACCAAGGCTTCCTACTCTCAGGAGCTCCCTGCATATCTGGACTAGGAGACAGACCAAACTCCAGTCTTATTTCTTAGAACAGAAGCCCACAACTGTTATCCCAAAAAAAGTAACTAAGTATACTGGGAGGAAAATTATGGTAATTTTTCCTTGATGTCAACGTGCCGTACAGTAGCAGAAAGCATGCTGCATTCAGCCGACAGCTGCAAAGTGCACGATAAATGGGACCAGCACTAAGGTCAATGAAAAGCATCCCAGAAAACTTTTTTCCTGTGAAGTGCTCAAGGCTCCAGGTGTGGCTCCTACCCTTGACTTTATACCAACAATCATATCAGCTGTGGACTCTACTATGTCCTCACCTTAGAAACCAAATATCTTTTCTTTAAAAAAAAGAAAAAAACCAACACCTTTTACAAGTAATTTAATATACAGTCCTACTTTTTATTAGCTTTTCTAAACTTTCCCGTAGATGAAAGTGATTTAGGAACATAAGAATTGCAACAGAAGATCACGACTGTAGAAATGTCTCTTGTTTCCTTGGGATACTACCTTGAATGTTTTAAAGAAATCTCTGAAAAGATATCGGAGCAAGAAGTGAAGTGTTCCTTAGTGCCCATTCTTTCTGTAGCAATACACCTATGAAAAAGCAGGATCTACTGAAAGTGCTGAAGAAAAAAAAAATGTTTAAAACTTATTTATGGATCAAATCTTGATCTCAGATACATGGATATAAATGTTCGTGTATTGTGACCAAGATCATTATTTTGCCCTGTTACAGCTATAAATCACCGCTATCATCTGTAAAGAACCCTTTCAAAGAAATATTAGAAATGTACTGTTCGCAGCAATACGCACTGAATGCCCTTTTATTGGGTTGCGCAAGGGAGGCAGAAGAGGGAGAATATTTGGCAGAGAAACAAGACGAAAATAACTTGTATCCTTTCTTCTTTTCTAAAAGCTCTTGTGAAGCCAACTGCCTTAATGGAAGTTCAGCAAGCCTGCCACAGGAAATGCAGTTCTGGTACGTCACACCTACAATAATAAGCTGCAGTTTCTGTATTTAACCTGTCTACATGACTCCAGACAATTGTTTCCCCTGCAGTTTATGGGATGACTTTAGAGCTGCCCGTTATGAGCTACAAGGAAAAGGCAATATCCAATTCTTATTTTGTCCTTTTTAACTGTCAATATTTCACTCGACTGCCTTTTCCTTTTATAAATGAATCCACTCCAATTTTTATTCCTTCTCCATTCCAACAGTCATGCCATTTCCTTATGTTCCCTCGGCATGTTCCATTTCCAGTGCATTTCATCTTCACTCCCCACATATCTCCACTTCACTTTATAGTCCACTGAAAAACAGTTTTCAAAGGTATTTACGCCTCTCATCTCCCTTCAAAATTAGCCACAGAGTGAAGCAGAGGATCTGATTCTAAGCAACAGGCTGAAAATCTCTGAGGAAATCTATAGCAGAATCATAAAAAGAACCAAGATTTTCCAAACTACAGTTTTAGCCTCAAAGACGCTCTTTCTCCCTCTCCTAAGTAAAATTATATATTAGGAAATGATTAAAAGGAATAGAAAACAGGTACTTAGTTGTCCTTTTTTGCTTTGAGAATTCTTCCTTTAGACCATCAAACACATTGTATGCACAAAAGCAAGAGTATATACAGCCAAGTTAATTCAGAGCACCTCCCCAAATACAGCAGCTGTATTAAACTAAGCAACCTACATGGTGATGTTGCCAAAATACTACTTTATATACGAACCCGTTCCTGACATCACAGTGTTTAAAGCAAATGCTGCAAAGTCAGCTCTTAACACTTTGCTTAAAATGTATTTGCCACTGCAAGATCTTCTTTGGCAGCAAAATCTTGGCTGGGATACAGCTCCGAAACACTGTACAATTCATCCTGCTGCCATCCATCTCACAAAAGAAAGCAGAAGAACTTAGTGAGTCATGTTAACAGACATAAGTACATAGAAGTGAATGTTATCACTGCTGGGAAACATTAACTTTGTGAGTCAGCTTCACATATTTCATCTACTTTCTTGTGAAAAGCATGATCTATTCTGGCACGCTTACAATGTGATTTATTTGGATTCCTAAGTAGCGATATTTACAGATTAATTGAAGTGCTCAGAGACATCTTTCATGTCTTGAAAAAGTCTCCCCTTCTGCTCTACAAATATGCTCTTTTAATATCCCTGTGGAATGTACTTATACAAATATTTTCAGTTAATTTATTACTTGTGATCTGCAGGTTTCCAGCTGTAAAAAAAACAATAGAGATACTTCTGAACAAAATGTATCTGATAACTGATGGTCAGTGAAGAGCTGGCCGATTATGCCCTTGTTTGCATAGAATATATTACCTAAGAAAGCAAAAAGTTATATTACATACATTTTTGGTAGTGTTAATCTTTTACGTAAGCAACAGCTAAAAGGATGGCGTATACTTACGGGCAAGATGGAAAAACTAACTGAGACTGTGAAAAAAATGGGCTACTTCTTTACTGGTCAAATAGCAGGCAGGCAATCATCTGTGCTTTTTTAAACATGTTCGGCAGCTGAAAATCTTTGCTTACCTTTGCTTACCATTACAGCATGACCCTCCTGACTTTTCACTCAGTCAAAATTAGGAGTTGACCTCCAGCAGTAAACTTTTTTTTTTTTCTATCATCCAATTACCAATACAATTTTAAACAATCCTTTCCAAAGGAAGTCCTGTACCAGGACTTGTAATTTAACAGTAGGACAAGACAAAGGTACAGTGACAGAGCTCAGAGATGAAAAAAACTCACTCTTCACAGGCACTGAAGTTAAGCAGGTGTTGTTCAAAAAGAAGTAAGGACATGGCAACACAGAAATAGGAGAAAAGAAGAAAAGATAAGGCTGAGTATATTTCATATCCCAACTGAAATAATTCACATTCTAATATGAAGACTAAAACCAGATATATTTAGTTCCCATCACGTACAAGAAACTACTCTCATTTGTAGCTTGAAGAGCTTGACTTCAATAGCTGCATTCCTTTGCTATTACAACAGGATTAATTAGACTACTATGAGGAAAAACAGGTCCAAGTGCCAAGAAAAAACAAACACAAATCCTCCATTTTTAATTGCATTAACAAATTGATATACATCTCCATAGAAATGCCTAATTAATTCCACAAGAAACAAAACAAACAAAAAGCCCACATTCATTTAAAAGACTAGATGGGCCTAGAGTTTTAAATTACGACACAGAAATCTTTCAGACTGCAGCCACCTCTTCAGATCAATCTTGCATCATATTCCTTGAGCCATAAAATGGTAGGTAAGCTATAAAAAGATACACTTACATGTACTGGTCTAAATAAGCCAGTGCTTACACCTCCATTGCCTTCCGCAGATTCCTTGATTAAGCACTAAGTTATATGAAAATCAGTCTTGTCATTTCTCCAAGTCAAAATTAAGGTTTACTCTAAGACCACGAGATCAAGTCTTATACAGCTTTCCTTAATGAACACAGAAAATGTTTGAACTATACCATGTTTTAATACCACTAACCTTTTGTTTTAATGCATCCTTTTCATCAGTGGATTTGATGTCTGCTGTGCAAGGTACTATTACCTTCGAATCAGTGACTGCAGTCCTGTGCCTAAAACATGCTATTTCCATTAAAATTCCTGTAGGCAGCGTAATAGCAAAACCTCTGCTAAATCAAGATTCCCAAACTGTACAGAAAATTAAAGTAATGACAATAAATATTCCTTACTATTCCTTACTAGTTGAAGTTCAAGGACTGCTTCTGCAAATCTTTTTCCATGTGAATTACACAATTAAAGGCAATTGGGCATTATAGCAAAGACTAGAAATCTGCAGTTTCAGATGGCAATGATTAATCACTGTTTAAATATGATCCTTCAAAAAAAAAAAAGTGAGAAATCAGTTTGCCTTGGATGATTGCAGTAAAAAAAAAAGACAGACAATTATCTTCAGGCAGCTAAGAATGTCAGACAAAACAAAAGCAAAAAAAAAAATCCAAAAATGCTTAGACTATCACTTGGCAGTATGCTTTTGGCACAGCATAGAAAAAGAAGTAGATCTTTTCCAGACTACGCATAACAAGCTGCAATTAGCTTTGAAATGTTAAGGAACTGGACAACTTTAGCCATTTGGTGCTACAGCATGCCAGCACTGTCTGGACATTTTTATAATCTTAGTCATACAGATGGTCACTTACCACATTTAAGCTGAAGCTCTCCTAAACAGCCATAAGCATCCATGAGTTTTTCATATTGTCCTTTAATTGCATCCTTTTCTTCTGGAGCTGAGATACAAAACAAAAGACAGCAAACCTTAGTGTTCTGGTCCTTATCAAATTTTAAGATTGCTATAGTCTACACCAATCCATCCCAGCTGATCTCAGTCAGAAAAATAATTACATTAGTAGAGTTAAAATGCTGCAAGAACACAGCATGTGTTGTTTTAATGCTTAAGAACGTTAAAAAGCAATGGGACAGAAGCATATAGCCTCTCCTCCCACCAACCTAGAAAAAAGAAGGGCACGCACTACTTTTCCAGGACACATAATTATTAGTAATGCCCTAATTCTACGGTGGAGATGTTAGCAGATGCCACGCTAGTTTCACAATGTGTAAAGGAATGTATACATATATTTAAACTTTACACTGTTCAAAAACAAGAGCAACAACAAAAAAATTGTCTGGCCATGAACTAAAATATATCTTTTCCTGATGTACAAAAAGAGACGGTTTCTGTTTCCAGATTCTCACAGCATAATTTCAAACAGAATCAGAATCTTTTATGCAAGATAACATAATTTGATGTAGGCAAATCGGATGCTGATTTCTAGAGGAACTAAACTTATATCTCAATCAAGTAAGAACTAACTGTTTAAAAATAAATAAATAAAATTAGAGGATCAAATGCTGTTGTAAGATTTGTGTATTTCTGCAATAAATGACTTCAATGGGCACAAGCTGAACACTTAGATTGACTGAGTATTAAGCCAGAATATGCCCCAAGCTCGTCACTGCTACTTTAGGGAAAAATCACGTACTTCCTGAACCAGTAAGCCTGCATTTTGTATATATTTCCTAATGAGGAGCAAATTTAGCCTCATGAATGAATAAAACAAGACTGTGACCCTCAAACGTCCGTTTACTCCTTGACTGCAAATAAACAGACACATGGTTCTTTCACAGGTTAGCTAACGCTTTAAAATCTTATGCTCCTTGCAAACTTCAGCAGTTAAAAAAACTTAAAACCCCCTGGCCGACAAATGACAAGCTGAACTGCTCGAAGTGGATGAGAGAAAATAAAGCAGCAGACTTTTCTTTATGAACGTCAAGAGGCAAAGTAGCTCAGTGAGAAGCATGGAAAAGAAATAAGTATCTCATCTCTCTCTGACATTTTGAAGTGAAGGCAAGGACGCTTCCACTTGCACAATTCCTGTAGAGTCCTTAGTAGAGGCAACCCCCAGAGGAAATGAAAACGCATTTGTCTCTTGTTTTTGCATCTGTGTTGAATAAGGAAGAGTTGTTAATTCTTTTCTCAATTTTATTTTTGCCACCAGGCTTTCACAATCTATTTTGCTTTCTTACAAACACTGAGTGAATCACACAAATCCAGCAAAATGTTGATACCACACACACCAGTGAAGTAAAACATAAGCAACAGGAAGCAAATAAAGGGATTTTTATTGTTTAATGTAAACCTCTGGAGAGCAACAGTTTAAATATTCAATAACAGCATCTCTTAAGAGCTGAGACTCTGAAAGCTCACTTCAGACAAAACTTCTGCAACAACAGTTAAGATAGAGTGTCTCATCAAAAAATAAAAAAAGATTGTCAGGCCTTTCTTGTGTATTAAAAAAAAGACAAAAAGAGGTTAAAAAAGTAATGTCTCTCTGTCATATTCAGTAACTAGAAAAAAAAGCAGCAAAAAGATACTGATATTTTTCTTAAATTTGTTCTCCTCTTTCAAACTCTATAGTTTGAAAGAAAAAAAGAAAAAGCATACACTGAATTCTTGCTCCAAACATTCCACCTTTAGGAAGAAATAGGGAATGACAGAAATAGTGAGAGATTTAGATCTCAGACTGATGCAGGACCTTGCAAACCTTCAGACTAGACACAACCTGAAAGCATTTAAGAGACATCTTGAAAGCACAGCGATACTCTTCAAAATAAAATTACGAGTTGGAAAGCTGGCCATTAACATGCCTGGTAACCACATGATCCAAAAGAACAGAATTTGTGGAAATAAGCAACACAAAAGTCATGCAGCTAAGGGCAAGAAGCACCTGACACTGGCATGTACAGAAGCCACCAAAGTTTCCTCGGTCAAGCCAGCAGCATCACACGCACATCAGCTCTTGGCACGGCAGTTCTCCAAGGGCAGACAAACAAACAGCTGGGTTTTGCCGACAGCTGTACAGGAACAGGCTGTGTCCTGGGCAGACCAGTTAAAAGAGGATTTACCAGCCCAGCAGCATCAGTCAGGGCATCAGTAGCAGAGGAGCTGCCTGAAAGAGAGGAGCAGGCTCCCAATGCAAAGCTCTGGGAGGACTCTGGGCTCTGCTGCCTCTCTTTCTGGCTGGCTAACAACTCACCAAAATTTATACCATATAGCAGATCCTGTTATTTATTCTGGGTTCATTTTGCTCCTAAACCAATTTGGATTCAGAAACCAAAGAAGGGACAAAGGGATCTTCCCCCAACCACCTCTGCGTGCCCCCTGGAGAGCAGCGCGCTCCTCAGGCCTCACCCAGCAAGCAGACAGCCCACAATATGTTACTGCGCAGAGACCAAACTTTTGTGTGGAAAAAAAAAACATAATCTGTTATAGAAACTGAAGACTGCGGTCCCATTATACACCCAGGTGCTTCACAAACTCCTGAGATGCACTTTGATCGCTGCCCTTCTGCTTGGGCCAGGGCCCAGGCCCCGCGCAGCAGGGGTCAGGCACAGTGCCCCCCCGGCACAACCTCCAAAATGGCTCCTCGAGGTCTGGGGGGCTCGTTCCTCCCTCATGCCCCCCAGCTCGGCCTGGTCTCACTCTGTGCCCTGGTGGTGGGCAGGTCAGAGCACGGTGCCTTCCCTCCAAGCACTGGGGAGCCCTAGATGGATCCGCACGTATCCCAGCCCATCTTCGTCTTTTTGGAGGGAGGAGGAGGAATCCCCAACAACCACTATAAAAAATGATACACTGAAAGGATGGCCAAAGCGTGACTTTAAAGAACATTGCAGATGACTTGTGCCAATGTCATACCTTATTATTAAAGAGAACTATTTAAAAATCTTTAAAATTTCTTAAAGGAATCTAAAGTTTCACCAAAACCTGGCCTTAAGCATCTCCTAGACTATTTGCAAGCAATGCTAGGACAATAGAGACAGCATCAGAAAGCAAGTGACTAGAAACAGAACAAAGCTAGCCTATGTGCTATTGCCTTCACTGAACAAAGATCAGAGGTAAGGGGAAAAAATACTACAGAAGGATTGTTGATACACAGGGAGAATATAAAGCATATTGGACAAGGCTGAACAATATTGTAAACACTGCCTTAGTGACAACATTTGACAGCTGGGTATGTCCAAAGACAAAGGTCTTTTCTAATCAGTAACAAAAAAATTATTTATGTGTTTTTCTGTTGAAGTTTCCATTGTCAGAGTTTTCATT
This sequence comes from Anser brachyrhynchus, assembly GCF_964034855.1. Lineage (NCBI taxonomy): Eukaryota > Metazoa > Chordata > Aves > Anseriformes > Anatidae > Anser > Anser brachyrhynchus. The sequence goes on along the minus strand of NC_137696.1, from coordinate 60,782,194 downwards.
CTGTAAGGGCTTTCACAAAAGGCCTGAAATGCAGAGGCAAGGAGTGCTGTCTGCCTAAAAACCTAGGACAAATAATGGAAGTCTAACTACATTCTACTCACAGGTAAAATCCTTCCTTTTTCAAACAAGAAAGATGGAAATATATATATATATTGTTAGTGGAAGTAGGTGCTACAGAAGTTATTGAAATTTACCATGAAGATGTCTACTTGGAGGACAAGTTGAGTTTTCCAAATACATGGTGCATTTGTTTATTGCTTAATAATGGCTTCAGGTACTACAGAGTACACCTGGTAATTACCAAACTTCGCTAAAAGCTTCCCACTGATACTTTTTAGCAATCTTTCCTTCCACTAAACATATAATTGAGTATCCACCCTTCTGCACTAATTGCAACTGTGTTGTATGTTCATAACAGCGTTAGAGAACTGCACACAGTGTGCATTCCTCAAGCGCTTTTTTAATGTTAATTATTTAAAATCTCCTGATGTAAATTATATATAAGGTTAGCATCTTCGGTGAAATTATTAACTCTTGCAAAACAAAAGGTGCACAATAATTCAATAAAAACAAGCTATAATAAACTCAGCTGAAAGTGACCTTTTTCCAAGCGTAAAATGTTTCAGAGCCAAAGGAAAACACCACGAGACGACATATACCTGCTATCCAAGTGTGACTTCCTGCTTAGACAGGCTGCAAATTCGATTTAATGGCTAGCAGGAACTGGCCAGGCATATGCAGTTTCCTTTATCCAGCCCTTCCTTAGGGTTCATCTCCTGGGCTTCAGCAGGAACCACAAAGGCTCTCAGACACGCGGTGCCCAGGAAGCTCCGTGACTGCAGGAAGGGGGCAGAAAGGTACCACCAGCCCAAGCCAAACATTAAGGACAGACATAGAAACACCTACAACTTCCAGGTAAAACCACAGAAAGAGCTCTTTAATAAAAAAAAGCCTGGGACTGGTTTACAGATGCTGGCTCTCCCCTCTTTCTTTAGCCTGACTCTGGAAATATTTAGACACCTGCTTAGCCGTAGGTACAGCCTTGCATACATGCTCTGAACTGTTTGTAAGTATTTGTAGAACCCAATTGGATTGACGTGACAAGGGTATCAAGGAGCTTGTTTCCTTTATTTGTGCTTCTTTCAGCATTTTGGTGACAGGTGTGAATTTTTATGAGAAAGAATAAATGCATAATCAAACAAGTTTGATACACAAAAACACTTGAGAAAAAAAATATATACACTATGTCCAGCATAATAACCTAGAAATATGTTCAACGTCTGGTGTTATATGAGTTCAGATCATTAACTTGCTTCCAGCTTCTGTTTTCTGTCATCCTCAGACAAACCCAAAGCACTTTGTTGTATTTTCATTTACATTCATAGTCTTTCACTGCTGAAGTCTTCCCATTCATATCCAATCCAAGCTATGTAGGCATTGTGCAAGTCAGGCTGGATTATGTAATAGCATATACATCAAGCAATATAGGGTTGGGAAGAAGTCTGTGGGCAGAGTTAGAGTTAAGAGAGTCTGGATATTCAAAATGTTAAGCAATATTTTTTACCATATATATTTCCTAGAAAGTCTATTGCCTGCTTGAAAACATTGCAAACAAATCAAAAAAGGAGCATTTTGAAAAGGTTGGTTCACCAGCTTTCTACATTAGATGGAAAACACTGTTTCTAGTAAGGGATTATATTTTCATACCTGTATATTAATATATTTATTCACAGCCAAAGAAGAAAGGGTTTAAAAAAAAAAAAAAAAAGGTTTGTACTGGCCACTCCTGTGGTCTGCAGGCAGTCAAGAACATGGAGATAAGTCTCTAAGTCATTTCCCTAGAACCTGACCATGTGGTTCCTGTTATATATCACATATATTAACACAGAAACACTGACAGTGTAACCCAGAAAAGCAAGGCTTCTGTCAAGTAGATTATTTCTACTGCACGGTTTGTAGGAATCCACAAACAGGAAAAGTTTGAACACCACTAAACCGCAGAAAAAATTATAATTTTTTTTCTTTTTAAAAATTGTAGTAAGTTTTAGAAATACAAATATAATAAGGAGACTAGTTATATAAATATCCTGGCATAAGAGTAAAATGAGTCATGCTGTGGGGCTCATTGTTTTTGATAGCACACAGAAATATATTCACAATATGTTTGCACAAGTATTAATGTTTGATTTCAAAAACCCCGCTCAGTGACATATTTGTACATATAATTACAAAACTAAAACTAATTGTAAACATCGAATGTACACACAGCACAGAAACGGCTTTCTGTACAATAAAGATCGGTAGGTAAATACCTGCCACTTCCTGGTTTTGCATCCCTGCCCCGCAAGGCTATGCCCTGATTTCCCCCCGCCCTAGCAGGGAACCACACAGCTCTACCTGCAACCAGGCTGCAGGGGAGGCACGGGGCTGTTCTGTGGAGCACTCCTCTTGACTGCATTTCACCTGCTATAATAAAGTTAAATACCTATATTTTCAGCACTTTAGCTTTAGTATAAAGTTCAGTTCATTTATGAAGTGTTAAAACTGTAACGTGTTGAAAGTAGCACAGCATTTTGAATCTATATTCCCCCTTGTGTAAGCAAAAGCTTCTAAATCAATGACAATTTTTCCTCAATCTTCACGACTGTAAGTTTCTTCTGTAACAGAAGCTACTTATTGATGTTCTAGTTCAGCGAATTCCTGGAAGAATTGTTTACGCTGTCACCCATCCTTCTGGACAGGACTAAAGCCTTAGGGTTGCAAAATAAAGCCTCTTGCAAAATGTACTTTTAAATGCAAAACAGCAAGTTTTACCTTACAGTGTCATCATGAGAAGAGGAAGGGAAAAACCTACTGTCCTTAAAAATACTGTTTAACTGAAAATTGTGTGGCCATCATATTGCATCACTATTCAGAAATGTTAATCTTCTACTGAGGTGTTTTATGGCCAGTAACAACCCAAAGCCAGTCAAAACAGAATTCGTGTTGTTTCTGTTGTCACCCTGGCTGTGGAGTTTCCTCTTTGCAATTCTTGTAAATTTACCATCACAATACCTACTGCTGTTTTTCCCTCCTTTTCTGGTCCTTTGCTTCATAAAGAGAAGAAATGAATTAAACAGGCTCAACTGGATAAACTAGCTCTTCCTACAATACAGGAACAAACCCAGGCAGGAAGAGAAACCAGATGAATTAAAATGACAAAGCTATTAACATGGAGTAGGTTGGCTGCCAATGCATAAATGATTACAGTTATCTCAAGAGGTGACATTGGACTTTCAAAAGGCATGAGAAACAAGCCTTTACACTAGCCACCATACAGACCATTACTTCAAAATTCATGTAGCAAATTAACGTGTATTTTAAAAGAAACTGTATAAGTTCTCTAATCACTTCTAGCTATGGCTATTTAGATGAAGGATAGCAACACTGGGAAAGAAACATCTATTTTAAGTTGGTGATTCCTTAAATTAGTAGGATTACAAAATAATCTTCCCAACTACTGGTCATACAAATGGCTTGGGGTCGCTAGATGAACACTGGTCTCTCAGTATTATTCATGCACATTGGCTTTAGACGGTGGAATTGCTTTGGATGTATACCAGAATAACAAAAGCCAGATCAAAATTCATCGATGTCAATGGAGAGTTTTAATGTCAAAACGTTTTTGGACCAGGGAAAGTGAGTAAAACGCTGGTCAGTACTACCAGACCTATCGCTTTGACAATTCACTTAAAACTGACAGCAAAACATATAGAAAAATGTAACACATTTTTCTGCACATTAATGTCCACCGTTACCAATGAATCTAAGAAGAAACTGAACCCTCAACGTATCACACAATATAACAGTCCCATAACAATTAAAAAAATGCAGGCTGCGACAATAACAACATCTTTATCAGGACATGTCAAAAGATTTGCACTCTTGGAGCTTGTTCTCATGCAAATCATTGGCCTCCCGTACAGCTTGTTGGTTTCCCCCACTCATATAAATCCCTAACACCTGGAAATGGGGCATTTTGGCCTGGATGTCCTGCCACAGCCTGCCATGGAAGATCTGATTCAGCCTCCTCTTGTCCTGTTGCTCTCCTCAGTGATCAATGTGACCGGCATTGCACAAAGCGCAACGTACGGACAGTTTTTACCACAAAACCCACGGTTTAAGCCTCACCCCTTTCCTTTGAGCTGCCTGAACACAGACCCCCTCCGCACCACAACCAGCGGCACCACTGCAGGCGCAGGTAAGCGCTACGTGCCGAACCAGTTAACCTGGCACAACCACGGCACCTTCCTCTGCATTTTTCGTGCCCAAACACTCTCAAATCACCCCCTTTTTCTGCGCTACCGCTGCATTAACTCCTGGGCGGCAGGTGCCAAAGCCCAGGACGAGACAATCCCCAGCACGCCCGTGAGCGCCTTCCACTGCCCGGGCAGAGAGCAGCAGGCCCGGGGGAGGGCTGTGAAGGGCCGGGCTCTGCCGTGAGCGGCTCGGGACGAGTGCCCCGAGCCCGGTGCCCACCCACGGCCCCCACGCGTGTACCGGACCCCCCGCGTGTGGCGCACCGGGTCCCCGCCCGCCCCGCCGGGCACTTACTGAGCGCCGCCACGGTGCCGGCCTCCAGCAACAGGCAGTCCCGGCGGCTGCGAGCCTCCAGCAGGGCGCTCGGCCCCGGCTCCTGCTTCCAGAGCAGCCGCAGCCCTTTGCTCAGCGCCATGGGGGCCGCTGGGCACGGCGGGGGAGGCTCGGTGCCCGGAGGCCGCCCGCGGCAGGCGGTCACCTCGGCGGGCCGCCGGGAGGCGCCCGGCGGAGAGCTGCCGGCTGCCGGTCCCCCGCCGAGTCCGGGATCGCCCTTCCCTTCTGTTCCCTTCCCCTCCCCTCTTCCCTTTCTCTTCCCACCCACGGTCCCTTGGAAACTTTCGAGAGTCAACTTTGTCCCTCCGGCTCCCGGCAGCTCCTCCTCCTCCTCCCCCGGGACAGGTAGGAGCCGCCGGGGCGGGGAGGAGGAGCGGCGGCCGCCACCGCCCCGCTGCCCTGCCCGCAGCCCTCCGCGTGTCCTCGGGCGGGGGGTCGTGTGCCCCCCGTGAGGCCGGGGACAAGCGAGGGGCCCTGGAGGCACCGCAACCCTCTCCCCCGCCGGTGCGGGAGGCTCAGGCCGCTGCCCCGGGTCGGCTCCGTTCCCCCGCCGCTTCCCGAGCGGAGCGGAGCGGCCGGGCCTGCCCCGGCATGGCGGTGAGGCGATCCCCGCCTGCCCGTCACGTCGCGCCCCGCAGGCACGGAGGGCTGCGGCCGGGCCTCCAAAACGCCGTCCTGCCGGCTGGCAGCAGAGCTTTTGGGGTCGGAAGGCGCCGTTTTCCCTTTTGACTTGATTAACGATCAAAAACAGTGCCCCTTCGTGTAAAAATACTACTTTTTTTTCTTTAGTTTCGCAGGATTCCTGTCACAAATCCATGCTGAGACTGCACAGGATGAAGTATTTGCAGAGTTCAGCCATAAGGAATAGATCGACGAGGTTAGGCACACATATGCAAGTACGTGCAGATGAGAGACGATCTGATGTGCTTTCTATCAGAAAGAGTAATCCTGTTTATACGCAGATGAAACAAGCGTGATGAGTGAGAGCGTGCAGCTTGCCCAAAGTCTGGGGGCCTTGGAGGATGTAAGAAAGAGTGCGAATTAATCACGTGCAATTTTAAACAGAAAAGAGAGACATGGTTTTCTTACAGCTGACTTATGGAAAAAGCACAACAAGAATCTGTTTACATCTTTCACTGTGAACTCTCTTCATAGAGAAAAGTGCCTACTAGAGATGAAATGCTGAAAGAATCACTTAAATAATCAGAGATGCCAAAGACAACTCTATCATATGATTTTAAAAAGTTGCCCTGGATCATTCACTTACGTGTTTAAAAATAACAACAACAAAAAGTCTCTTTTGATGTTTCTTTTGCCCTTGAGGAATGATTCTTCATCATCCTCTGTAAACTCCATTATGAGAGTAAACCATCACTTTGAGGGCACTGGCATGTCACTCTTGCCCATGTTTGTAATTCATTAGCAGTTTTTGTCAGTAGTGCTTTTTGCAGCAACTCACAAGAACACATCATTCTCCTAGTTAAGTTAATTTTCTTCATAGAGGCGTATAGAATGCTGTGTTTGGGATTTTTTAGGAAGGTGTTGATGGTAACATATGAAAACATACTGATGTTTTTTGGTTGTTGCAGAACACTGATTGCACAGTCAAGGATTTTTCAGCTTCTCATGCTGCCCTGCCAGTGAGGAGGCTGGGGGTGCACAAAGAGCTAGCTGGGAGGAGACACAAGTTGGACAGGGAACCCAGAATAACCAGAGGGATGTCCCACACCATGTGGTGTCATGCTCAGCAATACAAGCTGGGGTAAAAAAGGAGGGGGACATTCAGAGTGATGATGTTTGTCTTTCCAAGAAACCATGACATGATGAGCCCTGCTTTCCTGGAAGTGGCTGAACACCTCCCTGTCAATGGAAAGTAGCAAACAAATTCCTTGTTTTTCTTTGCTTGTACACCACAGCTTTTGCTTTACCTAGTGAACTGTCTTCATCTCAACCCACAAGTTCTCACACTTTTAACCTTTCTCATTAAAGAGAATGAGAAAGGTGAGAGACCACATCCCAGCTGGGGAGAGTGAGAGAGCAGCTGGGTGGTGCTTAGCTGTCTGCTGGGGTTAAACCACAACAATACATAATTAAGGATTATTAAAAAAGCATGTTGTCAGAGTTGTTGGACAAAATACTAGAAGTGAAAGAACTGGTGCACCTTGGATAATAGTGTTTTCAGCACCTCAAATGCATGTGAGGAAATGAAGATATGAGAGGAAAACTCAGATGAAGGTGGAAAAATGGACCCCCTTAGCAGCATGAATGACAAAGCTCATTAAAAGAATCCTTTTTAACCTGCTACAATCAGACCTTTTTGGAGGGTTCTGGGTACAAAACATCCAAAGTACAGAAAGATGTGTTTTTAAAGGAGTGATGTCACAATTACTGAAAAAGCAGTAAGTCAGTTAATTAGATATCTCACAGGTCAGTTGCCTTAGAAACATCACAGAATGGCTGAGGCTGGAAGGGACCTCTGGCGGTCACCTAATCCAATGTCCCTGTTCAAGCAGGGTCACTGAGAGCAGGCTGCTTAGGACCATGTCCTTTTTTTTTGAAGACCTCCAAGGACAGTGAGGGGCTTGACTGATATACAAGGGGGGCATGCAAAGGTTTTCTTTGCTTTGTTTTATGGTAGACAAAATCTTTTCACCTAACCAAACCAACCGTCACTCAACACAAAAATCCATATTTAAGTGAAAATATTGAGATTAATGGCTCACCATTTAGGTGGTGTTTGGAGCTGAGCTGTCTTTTGCTGTGGAGCTTTTATATGTGAGTAACATAGAAACTGATTAATTCCTGAGCTGAGGAGTCCCCCAGGTGAAATCATTCTCTTTCCCAGAACAGCTGTTTTCACATGGGCCATAAACCTTTATTGACTCCTTGACATTTTTTCATTTCATCTTCTGTTCTCAGTGAACTTTTCCTTTCCTTTAATCATTTGCTTTGATAGTTTCTTCATATTACTCTTCTACTCATATTTCACTCTTCACATTCACGTCTTTTTTTTTAATCACCTTTTCTACATCTGAGCAGCCACAAATATTTTGCATCATTATCTGAATGTTCTCATAGCTAAATATTGGGAGGTGATGTTCTGATGTCTCTGCTGCCTCTAGCTGACAGAAGCAACAGGTCAGTGGGCGAACTCTGCTGTTCTGCATGCAGGGAACAGCAGGAGTGTTTGAAGAGTGGATTATCTCTTGGCAGCAGTAACGCTCCTTTGCTTTCCTGTTTTCCTTCCAACTCCGTTTGTAAGTCCTGTATCTACGGGAGAGGGAGGGAAATCCTTCTATCGATCTCCCTATCAGGCAGGGAGGAATTCTTAGGATCTCTTGTTTGCTGACCACAGTTATGTGAAATGCAATTCAAACAAAATTGCAGCTCTGATATGTTAGAAGGCTAGCCTCTGTGGTAGAAGGATAGCGTTCAGCTAATAAAGTTTGCTTCCTGTTAGCTCACCTGTGGTGAACTGTGTTGAAGATAATATGTATATACTGTATGTATATGGATTTTTAAGCCTAGTTCTTTTGCTGTAATTAGAAATTCAGATGTTACCTCAGCCGCCATGGGCAGCTGTGATTTCTGAACACTTCTACCTTCTAAGTCATTACTCAGTTCGCTCTTATTTTCAATCCCTTCATCTCCCCAACTCCTTGTTTACCTCTGAAACTTGCTGTGCATTTAATGACTTCCACTCCTAGGTCCTTATGGAAATGGATGTTTACGAGGCCTGGATAACCACCTTAATGACAAAGAGTTCTGCGTGCTGATTAGCAGGTGGCTTTGAACATCGGTCCAGAGACACGGATCACGTATGTTGATCAGAAGGGCACAGAAGGGGAACAGCAGAGGTGTTAAATATCAGAGTGGGGCAGAACTGGGGAGAGCTGGTTGTGTTATGCCTAGCTGTCTACTAGGATGCCTGGAAGAGCCCTGTGAACTCCATATTCTAGGCTTTGGGGCATGGAACAAATGAATGTCCATGTATTCATTTGTCTTTATGTGCTATTGAGTGATCTATGCAGGCAGGGGGACTTTCCTACAAAAATGCTGATAGACAGTAGAAACAAACAAAAACCAGTGTGGAAAAAGAAGCAATGGTAATTCTTTTTAAAGCTCTGAAACCAAATATCAAAGATTACTTGTGAGGGCATTTCCTGGAGACTTAACGGCCACCTGACATGTGGTCACAAATGGCCTTAGTGGTCACAAATTCCTCAGGAAATGTGCGCGCCTGCAAGGTCATTGAAAATATTTTGGGTTTTGCCTTTTTCTGAGAAACTTGTGACTACACAGAGCAAAGAAGAAATAGGGGAAATATCTCAGCCTAGCTTTTCCTGCATGACATCTAAAACAATAAGTTTGTGTTGCTAATATGCAAAACCTTTTATTGTTTTCACATTTTCTGGTTAATATTGGAGTAACTTATTTTAAGCTGAATTTGCCACAGAGAAGAATTTGCAGGCTGAAGCGCTCAAGTGTTGCTCTGAAAGTAGCTGTGGGTTTTTCTTGTCACCTCTTACATTCCCAGTGAAACTGAGAGAAGAGGTTTCTATTCTAGTTGGTTACGCTTGTCTTGCCTGTGTAAAGAACTTTGTGTGCAAAAGACATCTGGTACTTTGTTACAGAAACAGTTTGATATACTTTGAGCTAGGTCACCGTTTCTCAACAAAGTCAACAACATCTCCTTTAAAATAACTCTGGGAAGTGTAAGAAGCACACGCGATAAATTAGCATGCTTTATTTGTCTGTTTAGAAGCTGACAAGGAACATTTGACCTTGCCAGGAGCGTAAGAGGAGTGATGCAGAGACACTTTCTTCACTTAAGACAGTGGCAGTATTTTCCACTTGCCACTCTTTTACAGCCTTTCCCAACGAGGGTCCCTTACTCCTCACCCCTGCAGTCTGTGATCCTCACAGCAGGAAAAAGAAACTAAATACTAATATTTTTGTATTGGTATTACCCTTTAACAAATTATTTGGAAGGGAGATGGATGGGTTAACGAAGCAGACCTGATCTTCCAGTTTAGCAGAACACTTAAATGTATGCCTAGCTTTAACTATGTGAGTAGTTTAAATCTCACAGCGCCTTTCTTGGGTGAGACTTGACAAGTGAACAAACATTGCAGGTTCAGCTGCTGAAGGTGGTTGGACTGGAAGCCAACTGGCTTTAGACTCAGCCTCTCTGGCCTCAGGCTGTACTTCCAGACTGGCAGAGGACTGGGCTGTGAATTCGGGCTCTGAACTTGTACCAGCAGTGGCTGAGGGATGCTCTGGTGGAGTGCTGACCGTTTTGTAAATGCTGCTAATGAAAAAGCTGTGTGTGAAGTCTTGTTGGGAGGTCAGTGGAATTTCTTACCTCCTCTTCCACTTACTTGTAGTTTAACTGTGTGTGTGCTAAATCAGAGATCTATCTAGCAAGGCAGGCACTGCATTTGCAGAGACTAGCCTTTTCTTAAGATACTATTTTCAGTAACAGCAGCTGTTTTAAATCTTAACGTTCTTCATCCCAAAACTATGTGCAGATGAGCAGCATTAGTCAGGCGGCATTTTTTCAGGCAGTAATAGTGACCAGACAACCAGATACAAATGTTATTCTTTCTTCCAGACTGACGTGCTTATGATTAGTTGTAGGTACTCCTCTCTCATGTTCAAAGGACTAGGAAGCCACAAAGTTTTCCACAGCTTCTTGCCTAGTCTTCTGGAACTCCTTATAGGAAAACCAAGATGCTTGGTAAAATAGAAAGTTCAGATTTAAAGTGAACTGCTCAGTACCTACGCGGACAGAGATGTCGCATGTAAGTTGGCACTTATTTCTGGTGAGCAAAAGGTCTTTTTTATCTTCTGTCAAATTGTGCACACTTCTGTTGAACGTGAACAGCGATAGCAGCTTTGTGATTACCCACATCAAGGTGTATGGTTTTGATAAGGCGTAGGAGGCCTCCCTCTTGTCCATGAGCCAACTATGAAGAAAATTTCAGAAAGAGGCAATCGCAGACTGCCTGTTGTGGCATTTCTCTTGTATGTGGCACATACCATCATTACAGAGAACTGCAGGAGACAAACCGCTGGCCCAATGCAGCGAAGTCATGCCTAAATTCATTCCTAAATAAGAATTGAACTGTTCTATTAATTCTCCCTATTTGTAAGAAGGAAGAATAGAGACTTCCTGGTTGTTTAGAATCTGTGACTTTCATTGTCTGTTGAGGTGTTATAGCTAGCTAAACAAGCAGGTGAATACAAGGGTAGAAAATGCACAGATACAACTAGAAGCTGATTATTATATAGAAGATTAATGTACATGTAAATAATTGAAAAGAACAGAAAACAAGCTTGCATTTTTTTTTTTAGACTAACCAAGTCATACAAAAATTGGAAAAGTTGAGGAGAAAATAAAGCCAATCAAGTCACAGCAGGGTTTCATATATACAAGGTTGATTTTCATGGCACAGTACGTGATGTCTTGAGAAAATGTTAGCTTCTGATCCCTTTCACTGTGATTCATATGTAAATGAATTATGTTAACACAAGAATCTTCCATTAGTTGTTGTTGGGTAATACGGAGGCTACCCATCAGAAAAGAGGAGTATAAAGAGCAGATGGGTCCTCCAGTGAGGCACTTAAAAACGAGGGATGGGAAGAGAGGGCAAGGATAACAGAGCTTCCATGCTCAATATGTAATTCTAATTTATGTTAATTTATTTAAAGCTTATTTACAGTCTGCCCTCAGTGCAATTGGACATTTGAGGGTGCATATATTCTAAGAATTTCAGTGTATAAGCATTACTGGGAGTTGTTTGAACACTTGTGAGGATAATTGGGCATTTATTTTCACTGCTTGCTATTTACATTCGTAGCATTTTCTAATAGGATTTTGTTAGTTAGGTGAGCACATCTTCTGTGTCCACAGAAATGCATATATAAAGGCAAGGAAACTGATATTTTAAAGTAGTCTTGAGCCAGTCGTTTTTTTTTTTCTTGCACACATAACACAAAGGTAAAATAAAACTAATCTTTTTTTTTTTTTTGTGAACAGAAGTGACCGTTGGACAAAACTTGTACAAAAGTTTCAGATTTGCTCAAATATTTAGGAAAAAAAAGAGGGTGGGGAGGGAAGAGAAGAGAATGGTCTGTTTGGAAAGCACCACTTTTATATGACCAAATCATGACATCAGTATGTTTTTAGAAGCTAAGTGCTTCCCTTGTGAAACATGACTTTGTACCAAGAGTGCATGAGATCACTGCTTTCCAAAAGAAATAGTAGCCTACTTTGGGGAACACAAGGCAGAAAAGCGTATTGCTATTCTTTGACTCGTACTTCCTCTTGTGTGGATGAATATATTATCAGCACTTTTACTTCTTGTGTACTTTTCTTCAGAAAGGTCTCATAGGTCTTTCTTTAAAAGTGCTTTAAACAGCGCATGTGGCAGCGGGGATCTGTGCCCGGAGCATGGCAGAACCCAACTGCTGTCTAGCAGCCAGTACCACCACCCTACAACCACTGACAAAAGGAGCCTTGTATCTCTGCGATTAGGGTAATTTTTCCCAAATCTTAAATATAATCCAGAAACCCAGTTCTCATACCTAAGGTCAATGGGAAACATTCCTTAGGTGCAAGGTTCGGGAGTTTTTTTGCTGCATATTCCTTACGATACAGGATTTCTAGGCAGTGCCTTTGATAACGGACCTGGATCTGGTTGTATACCAGATATTAACCACACAGAAAAATGCCGTGTATTCAGTCACCCTCTCAAAACAACCCAAACTGTCCTGCGCACACACATTCTCTCTTCTATTATCACATCATGTCAACATTTTTTTTCCCTTTTAGTTGTTTCCAGTACAACATATGTGGTGCTTTTAAGTTCAAGTTAAGCCTCTTTCTCTCATTTCATTCTATAAGCAGACGCTGTGTGGTATTTATGCCTCATGATTTAGAAAGCCCTGCCCATTAATTTTCAGATTTGGGATGAGTTTCAGACCAGAGAGCAAGGGGAGCAAGAGGCAGTGTAATAACACATTCATGTGAAGGAAGGAGAACATTTTCGTTTACCTGAAAGACTAAGGGTTGTTATTTTTACTATTTTCTGTACATTTTTATAAGTCTTGTAAAAGTGGCATTGGGCAATAAATCTCAAAAATTCTTCTTCTTGTCAGCAGCTTTATGACAAACTGACTTAGACTGAGTAGTCTGAAGTGACACTGAATGTGAACCAGTTCAAACCAGCGTCCTCAGTGGGGTTCCTCAGTACAACACCAGCCGTGAACTGGAGAAGTGCTAGGCCGTGTAGGAGAAGGAGCAATCTGGCTAAGGAGCCAAGCTGCTTCACAGCCCTGCAGTTTATTTGCATCTATATGGTGAGTGCAGAGGGAACAGCGTTGCTTTTCTTGAAAGGAAAGGAGTTCTCCAGGAAGAGCTGTTATTTCTGTTAGCACTGCTGTGAAGGGGGGCTGGCTAAATAGCACAGAGCATGTGAGGGGAATGGACCAGAAAAGAGAAGTACTGAGGAAATACCATGGTTTAAAGTCATTTGAACAACTGTTTTGGTATGCTGTATTATTCCTAATGCACCCGTTAAACCCATGGACAAGTAAGCAGAGAGGCTTTCATGTGGCTTGCTCGTCAGTATTTGTTTTTTGACAATTTGACTTGTTTGTTTAGGTGTGCCGTTCTGCTCCAGTAAAAAAGATTTTGCATTGCGTTTATAAAAAGATTTGCTTGTACTTCTAACCCTTGCCATGGCTGCTGTTAACATACAAACCATAAGGGGAGTTTGAGGTTGGCTAAGGGTTATCCGTTCCTACCCCAGAGTGCACAAGGCTTGGATTACACTGTCTGTAGTCCTCCTGCAATCTCTGCTGGTGTGAGGACTGCTCATAGCACACGTGGCAGAAGCGTTCACCCCACATAGGCGGGCAGGCTGGTCTAGAGCTCCCTGACCCTGCTGATTGAAGGCTGCAGGAATTACAGCTGAACTCATTTTAAGACTGTTATCCTGCTCTTACTCCAGGGAGTGAGGCTCAAAAATTGCAGGGCAGAAGGGGGGTGAGAAACCAGTGTTCCCTGTGGCCTGCACTCTGTTTCTAGGACGTTTGCTGGCTTTTGGTTCCAGCTACTGTTCAGGACTTCCCGATACCCCAGGTGGGAAGGGGTGACCACAGCACCTGGGCAGGCCTGAATAATCCCAGCAGCATGGTTAGAGCAAGGGGGGTGAGGGGGAGTGGAAAGGGGGCTCATGAGCGTGGCTGGAAAAGCTTCCCGCTCCTTCCACTGCCTTTACCCATACTCTTTGTTGCTAGCCCTCCCTTCTCCCTGCTTTGTTCTCTGCTGCTTTCTGTCCAGTCCCTCCCCTGGTCTTTACTTTCTGTTATTAGTGATCCTGGCGCACGGGGAGAGCGGCATCTTGGCCATCCCTGCAATTCCTTCCTGTGGCTTTTAAAAAGATGGGCGCAACAACAGCTTTCATGTGCTTTTCTTTCAGAGTAGCTTTCTCTGCATATTTTGGTAGGAGTTCAGCTGAATTCTCTCTTTACTCCTTCCAGAAACTGGAAATAAACTTCGTCTGGGCCTGGAGATTTATTGCAAACTACACAGAAGGGCCAGAACTGGTGCAGAGCTTTTCCACATGGAAAGACTGATGCAGAGAGCTCATAGTGTGCCCAAATAAAAGCAGAGATGCTCCGTGAGCCTAAAATGCCTCCTAGACGAGAGGGTAACTAAAGCTTGGTTCAGTCCTAGCAGCTGCCGCTCAGAAGGCTGACCAGGCCAGCAGCCACCTCACACAGCCGCTGTTGCAGGGTGCAGAGCAGAGCCCAAAGGCTTTGGAGGATTTTTGGCTGCACACAGGGTTGGCCAAGGTGCCCTTGCACCCTGGGGCTGATGGAAGCAGACAGAGGTGACACACGTCCGTCCTGTCTTTCCCCATGCCGGAGAAAGGTTTATTACTAATCATTTTTATTAGACACTAACACTAGGTAATTACAATATGAATGCGGTAGCTCATTCAGAGAGGAGTGGTGCCAGACAGCACCTACAAACACAGCTTTTCTGACCTATTCTAGACCCTCAATCCCCTCTGAAACCAGTGCAATCCTCACAAGTTGCCCTTTCCTCATGATGGATTTGCACCACATCAGAATAGATGCCACACATCCATGCTGGAGGTTTATGTTGCACCATAGCATTCTTTAGCTAGCAACTTCCCCTTACTGATCGTGAATTTGGTTTAAATTTTGGGAGACTTTCTTGGACACTTACCTTTTTTTTTTTTTTTTTAATCCTCTCCTCTTCTCCTTTCTGCCAAGAGTTAAGGCTGTGTTTATAAGCAGCAGCTAGCCTGGCACTAGTTCTTACTAGTAAAGCTTATCTAGTGCCAAGTAAACACAAGCATGTGCAAGCCAGGGAAGAAGCTTTCTATTCCTACCTCCTTCTCAAAGGTTTGCCTTAGATGAAAAAGTCCCTGCTGTACGTTTGGTAGGTGCAATTGGGGAACAGCCAGGGAAGTGTCGCTGTTTAAACAGGGAAGACAAATGAAGAGCTTCCTTCCTTCGCATCCTTCTTTGTAGGCACGATGAATCCTGAGCGGTGCAATCCTGTAGAGCAGGATCAGATGGACCCTCCTGGGGCGGTGTCAAGCTCCACAGCCCCTCCCCCGACAGCAAGTTGTGTGGTTTGTATTTTGCTATTACAGCGCAACAGATGCTATATTTAACTTCTTACTTCTCTTCCAGCTGTTTAGTTTTTAAACAAAATCTGAGCTTAGAAATACTAGTCAGCTAGTCACAAACTAATCATCAGTTAGAAAGCTGTCCCTGACTCCTGTACAGCCCTCACTTCTGAGGTGCCTTCCCCTTTGGCAATAGTTGAACTATTTGGTGAATCATTGCGTTATTGGATGCACCAAATTTGACGAGATCCTGGGTCTGGCTTGGAAAGAATTTCATTGAAAACAATAAAATAGATGAACAGTGGATAAACAGGGGGTCTTGTTCTGGGCTTCTGAAGGTCTGTGCTTCCAGCATGTCATTAGGAATCATAGTGGCAGCTAAGAAAAAGTGGGTGGGGAGAGGAGGATTCTCATATAAACATTTCAAGGGACTTTGAGAAATGCCAGTAAATATTTCAGGTTCCTAGTACAGTTGTGACTGCAGGTATTATGATAAGGAACCTTAAGCCTAACCAAAGCCCTCCAGACAGCCCTACAGAATGGTGAGAACATACCAACAACAATGTCCTTCTGCCCTATGAAACATGGGACCTCAGAGTTGCTGACAAAGTGAATCTAGTGCAATTTACATTAGGCACACAAGAAACTTTCACAAGTCCAGAAAGGACTAGATGAGCAGACAATACACAAGGATCACATGGGAGCAGGGAGGTCCTCTTCCCCAAAAAAGCGTAAAGCAGAGAGGTAAGCAGAATGAAGTGATGCATTTTACTTAACTTTTTCAGTTCATAGATAGTTCACCTCTTTTTAATTCTATCTAGATTTACAAATATTACAAAGAGTTTGTGATTTGTTGAGCTAGGCTTGAAACAGAAATATTATTTGCTAACCATTTTAGCCTGGTTCTTGTCCTAGGATAATTCATAGTCCTAGGAGACCTTATTGCTCTCTACAACTGCCTGAAAGGAAGGTGTGGGGAGCTGGGGGTTGGCCTCTTCTTGCAGATAACCAGTGATAGGACTAGGGGGAATGGCCTCAAGTTGCACCAGGGGAGGTTCAGGTTGGAAATGAGGAGACATTTCTTCTCAGACAGAGCAGTCAGGCGTTGGGACAGGTTGCCCACGGAGGTGGTGGAGTCACCGTCCCTGGGGGGCGTTTAAGGAAAGGCTGGATGTGGTGCTTAGGGATGGTTGGACCAGATGGATCTTGGAGGTCTTTTCTAACCTTAATGACTATGATTCTAAGATGCCACCACTCTATTACACAAAGGGCTATAGAGCACAACATTGAGTGCCTTAACTGACCTTGAGTACCTTAAGCAACCTAGTTATCTTGATGCGATTACAAATCTGAAAGCCTGATACTTAGCTTCTGCATTAGAAGTACCATTGTGTTTAACATCCTGTTTCATCCGCAAATGTAACTTTTTTTTTTGAACAGACTGATCTTCTACTATAATTGATTACAAATGAAAGGCTAGCCCCTCAAATTATAAAGGTCCCCTTTTCAGGCCTTTTATCCTCTCCTTTAGCACAGAAAGAATAAGAGCGTGCTCTTGACAGCCCCTATCATGTAAACTCCAGTCTGCTGCCTTGCTATTTTCGAGGTGCCTGTGGGTGACCAACTTCATTAGTCACTGAGGCATCATATAATTGCAGGTGGATGTGGGTGGACGCTATGACAAGCAATTTAATAGGTACTTTTTGCACGTGTCAGAAACTTTACCATTACAAACCATCAGGAGCTCTGGAGTTCTTCTTCTCCTTCAGCTGAAGGGGTAGAGAGGGTGAGGAGATGCCCCAGGCACCTTTCTGTCCCAGGATACTTTTGGTTTTGGTAACATGCCGTGCTCTTCCTTCCCTGCACCAAGTGCCACGTTTACAGACACAGCCTTTCTGTTGTCACCCCTCTGTGTACACGGGCCTGCACAACCCACCTTCTCCACAGCTCCAAAACCAGGGCCACCCCTTCTTTTTTTATCCCAACAGCTTAAGCACACCCCTTCCAGGTAGTGCAGCACAAAGATGTTTTCCTAAGTAATGTATCATGGCTGAAAGTGCATAAGAGGGCTCCAAAGTGTAGTTATTTCTGGCAGGAACCCGTACAGCTAAAAGTTAACTTAACCATTGCCCCATCTCTCAATGCTTCTGGCCTGCCTTTGGGCAAATCTTTTCAGGAATCCCTGAAAAGGATGTTAAAAGCCTAAAAAAGACTATTTATTTATTTTACTCCAGAGTCACAGACTTTCTCTGCCTTTCCAACGGCTTCAGGCAACACTTCCACTGCTGTGGCCAACCCTCTTCTGAGCTGCCTGATGACAAACACTCTTCTGTAGCCCTCCTTCCCTTTTATCAATTCTGCTAGATGGTCAAAGAACCTGCCTGGTTACTTGCTCAGTTGGCAGGTCTGCTTTCCAGATTGATGCCTTTCTTCACCACACTCGCTGCACAGCCTTGTCAGCCCGCTGGGACTGCTCAGCTTCCTTACCTAGCACAAGCACTGCGCCTCGCTGCATACGTGCATACAGATACGCCGTGTGTCCTCTGTTCCTCTGGGCCAGTGCCTTGGGGGCAGGATCAAAACTGAAAAGTAACCCAACCACATAGTACTTCTGTAATACTTTTTAAAAGAAAGTCTCCACAATCTATATACACATTTTAATTGTATTCTGTTATATTTTTAGCAAAAAGTATGTCTTGGAATAATTATTTGCTGTTATTTTTTCAAGGCGGGGGAGAGAGATGTTTCAAAGACAAACTATACTAGTGAAGAATAACAGTTTTAGATCTGCATCTGCTGAGATTCAATTGCAACAAGGTAATGTCAATTAAAAGTGATAAATATTTGCAAAGACAAAATAAGTTTATTAGCAAATGATTTTAAAAAGTGCAAGTGTCTAAAGACAGCAGGTACAAGAGGAAAACTAAGGGAAGCAAAAGCGTACTGTTATGATCATACAGTAAATGATACACCACCTTGCTTCAGCCCTAACAGAAAAATTGGACTTATCGAAATGTATTTTAACAGAAGAATATAGCCGCAGACCAGAATCAGGAAAGCACCGTGTTTAGTAAACATGACATAGCTGGATTTAGATTGACTGGGCCTGCTTCAATAAAACTTGTCAAGTCTATCTTGAAGTAACTACTTGTTATCTGTGTAGATGACAGGAACCTGGAGTTCAAAAAGAACTCCAGGAGGATGGTAGATATGCAAGCAGTAATCTGAAGGAAGGCAAAAAATATATATATATCTTTTAAAAAATGATAGTTTAAGAAAACATGACCAATTAGGAAGGATTAAAAGGCCAAGAAATTAAAAATATGTAAACACATTGTTTATGAAACAAAGAAATTATGTCAGCTTAAATTCAGTACACCAAGGATGCTAGAACAGTACTTAAACAATTGATGTGCAAATAGCCATAGGATAAAAAGGTTAAAAAAAAAAAAAAAGGCTTATCTGAGTTTGTTGAGAAGAATCAATGTAAACAGTCAACTTCCTCAGACTAGTCTTCTAGTCAAACGAAAAGCAGGGAATATAGAAGTACAATACAGAAGGGTTTTAGTACTAATTTTGAGAGATTACCCACATTCAAGTGTTATAAGAAACTTAAAGGAATATATTCTAAACGTGATGACTACCAGGAAGGCGTAAAACAAGCTTAGAATTGACTTACTTGGAATATAATTATTAAAAGCAAAAAAAAACTCAGTTTGGTCTGGGTTGAAGAGAGAGACAGAAATAAATATCGTAAACTGAAAACATGGCTGGGAATTACGGTTCATTTGATCTAGTTGCACAAAGCTCTATACATACTATATGAACGCTGTATGGAAGTTACCCAGCCAGGCAGCAACACAGAGCAACACAGGAGTTAATACCATAAACTGATGAGACAGCAGGAGGTGAGAACTACAGTCCTCATTCTGGCATGTATTAACAGTGCTTGCACAAGGAAGAGGACAGATCTCACCATATGTATCACAGAAAAGTTTCAAGTACACTCCTTTTTGTTTGTTTGTTTCATGCACCCCTGGGAAGAGAGGTGATACACATTGATAGGAGGAAAGAATTACTAAAACAGAATGGTTTATGTTAAAAAGATTGCTGAAGGGATATAGCAAGACATCTAGTACATAAGAATTATTAGACAATAACTGTTCTAGCTGAAAAAAATAAAGCTTTACGGTAGCATTTTACATATGCACAACTTACGTAAGTGATGGATGTAAAGGAAATCTTTCTAAGTGATAACATGCTTGTCTACTGAAAAGAGCTATGCTGGCATGTTCTGGAATCTCCGTATTATAAAGTGTGTGTCTATGACTCATATGTCGTTTAAAATAGTCTGGCTATAATTGATACTGTCATAGTATGGGACCTACAGCTTGATCTCCAGCCAGTCTGTATGTTTCTAATTCTATGAGGTTGGTTTTTTTAGGGATTCTTTAGACAGAAAAAAAGTGTTTTTTTTTTTCCTGCTGAACATATTACCTTTACTGTTCCATGCTTGTTTGCAATTTTATTAGTGTCATTAGTGCTAATTATACAAGAAGAGTTACAGAAAAATGTGGAGCGTACATAGAGCGTAGAAAACAACCAACTCTAAAGCTGCAGATAACTCACCTTCCCCTGGCACATGCTCGCCCATCTCAGCGTGAAGCACTGAGGCAGGCAGAAGCTGCAGCAGCAGGATGCTCGCCGTCCTTTGCTTCCAGCAGACGGATGCACACCACAAGGCTGTGGAGTGCTTTTGGCCCATCCAGACTGCCTGGTGTACTTCAAACTACACCCCAGGAGATGCAGCGCCTTTCTCTACAAGGCTGTTAGTCTGAACCATCATGCTGCACTGCACAAAACTCATTTTGGTAGCAGTAAAACAGATGTATATTATTTCATCGTAACGTACAGTATAAAGTGTAGGATAAGGTACTATTTGCTGAAGAACTCTGTCACTGAAAACAAATTGCTCAGTAATGTCCAAGTTCCAGTGTTCATGCAAAGCTAAGCCTCGTTATAACATGAAAGAATATTCTAACTGCAATACAGTAAGTACTCTTCCAAAAAAAAACATCATACATTGCAACAACAGTCTACCGCTGCAGTCTAATCCCCACATGGTAGGTGTTGCTGCAGACAAGAAATACATGTAGCACTTCCTTTTGTACAGCTAATTTTTTATTGTTAAATAATGAATGTTGTAACAGAATAAACTATTAAGAAATTAAACCAAACAGCTAAGGCATTTGACATGTTTTACAGTCATTGGGATGGTGTCACTGTTTGGATATACCTTACCTTTCAGGAAACCTGTAAATCAGGAAACAGGTTTAAGGCTTTTTGCTACTCCAGAGATTAATTATTCAGCTATGACAAATGAAATACTGAAGGGCACTGCTCAAGTCTTACTCTAAATTGTTTTTGTTTTATGACTGCGTCTTCAGAGTGAAGATTTTCTGTTGCTCCCAAATCACTCAACTTAACTATGCCACTATTCATGTCTAATTAAAAAAACAACTACCAAAGACAATCTAATTTCTATTCTGGGTCAACACCATGCTGACACAAAGCCAGGAATACACAGCAGCACTGTGCTCTCCTACTTATTTGCAGTCAGGAGGGCTCCATCAACCACGAGCTGGGCTGACCTGAATAATGAAAGCTTACAACACACGCATAGCTTTTGCTGTTTGGCAGTCAACTAGCACTATTATACCATTATGTTCTGATGCCTGCTTGAGGGAAGGCACATGGACGCTTTCTCATTCTTCCACTAGCCAGTGCCCATAAGCTGATGAAAAGCTTATAAAGAGGTTTTGCTTCATTCTGCATCACCCTGTTAAAAAGCAATGTGGTGATTTAAAAGAAAAAAAATAGTCTTGTGGGTATACATAAATATTTATTATCATTTACTTCATTTTACTAGAAGTCCTTAAACAGTTTTTCTTTTTTTGCCAAAACATTGCATCTCTGACACAGTTGCTACTATCATAGCTTCCCTGCACTGGGAATGCACAGCTTACACTTAAATTTCAAAACAATCTATTCAAGATAAAGAACCTTCAACTGTAGTGCATATGGAGCTATTCAAAGATTGGTAAAAAAGACCCCCCGTTCCCCCTCCCAAATTGAGAATCTGTTACAAAGAGATTTCCTTACCAAAAAGTGAATATACAAAAGCTAAAAAAAAATGCTGGCTTGAAAAAGTGATTTCAGGATTTACTGTACACATTGTAACAATTTATTATATAAGCTGCTTCTACATGCAAGCAGATCTTACATTTGGTGTAAAACATTTATACACATTCTTTACAATTTGTACATATTTAAATGGCTGTATCAAACAACACTGCGCTATGGAATTTTGGAAGCAAACAACTAAAACTGGGAGGGGGAAAAGACAAGGTTTATAAAACGTGAACAAGACCCGTGACACTGAAAAGCATCTGGACTTAGGCTTAAGTCTTGCTTGTTTTGGTTTCAGGTTATTCAGGCAGACCTAGATTTTCCTTCTAGCACACAAAAATAACACCAACGCAAAATAGAGTAAGGCAACTATTCAGCCAGCAGACTGTACCCGTCACTTAGAATGGCTTGTGGGAAAATGCCTTTGCTTTAAAGTTAGTTTTTTGCTAAAATGTTTATGTTCTAGGCACATTTTTAGCAAAAATTGCACTTTGGCTTTCTGATTGCTTATGACATTAAATGAATTACTGTAGTTGGTGCCCATTTTCAACAGGACTGGGGCTGGGGTTTTTGGTCAAAAAAGCCCAGGCCTCAAGTGATATTTCAGTAGTAAGAAAGATGGCAGTAGGGCACTTGATAAGAGACGATCAAAGCACAGAGTCTGTGTGATAACTGATGTTATTCAGTACCTTTGTCACCTTTTAGTTCGTATTAGAAGGTAACAAAAGTAAACCCAAGCCAATAGCATACCATACTGCTTTGTGAAAACCTGAGCTCTGTTGGAATCTGGGGACTTCTATCAGTTTGTGTTATATGTGACAGTGTCCCCTTTACTGAAACACTTAAAACTCTCTAAGAGGTACAGCACTGAGGAACACCAGTGCCTTATGGCATAACATTGTGTGGGTGTCAAAATGCTGGCATGGAAAACTGTTTTTCACACCTTCTTGAATGGCTCTATGTTTGTACTTTGTCTTTTTACACAGTGCATAGCAAGAAAGGAGGAGCCTTGATATAAGCTCTGAGGTGTTGTGCCACAAGAACAAAGTTTAGTTATAAGGAAAAGAAGAAAGGGGAGAATGAATGGTATTTACTAGAAGTCATAATGGGACTTCTCACTATGACCCGTGCCATGGCTGCATGTGGGAAGCAAAACTTAGAACAAGTGTTTGTTCAGGAGATTATCATGAACATGTACCAGAAACATATACAAATATAATTCCTCCTGGCTACTGAATTGCTAGAGAGCAAAACTGAATATAATGAGCAGTAAAGTCATTTTATGAGGCTTGTCTACTTCCCCACTTAAAACTGTAATTCTGACACTGATGAAGGGATTTTGGAAGAACATCTGAGAGATGCAAGTCTTCATGAAGTCCGTGGCAACATACCAGTTAGATCCCTACAACTGACAGCATTTTCTAGCTGTTTTTACTTAAATAATGATGCAAAGGGTAGAGCATTCAAGATAAAAAAGAATCTTATCTTATGGATTGAGGCTGATAAAGTAAACATTTTAAATAATTCATTTTTTCCCCACAACTATTTTTTTTGGCTGGCAAAGGCTAACAAGTTTATTGGCATTGCCCCCAAATCAGAAAAGCACTTCGGGGTTGTTCTTCATTGTTGGCTACTCATTATTCTCTACATCACAGGAAAGCGGCTGAGTGCCTGCCTCAGCTTCTGTGCAATCTGAAACAAAGAAACAGAACATATTTAATATGTAGTCACTTTACCCTATGCAGAAACAAGATTTCATGCTGAGATTAAACAGATTGTTCCCTTGTCTTCCAAAAACTGTAGTCTTTCCTCAGTACCCTTAATGTGTACAAGATTGACAACACTATGTTCAGCTGCTCTCTTAACACTGCCAGATACAACACGGCATCTGAGCAGGGAGTGCTGTGCAGTCAGTATACTCCAACTCTGACCTGTTGCTGCCTTCTCTTGAAAAGACCAAATGTCAGAGCTGTCACCAACAGCGTTAGTTTGTGGTAATGCGTGGCTTTGGTCTTGGAAAGCAATCATCTGTTCAGCAAAAAGATGTAATCAATAAATGTGGTTGGTCATGACTTAAAAGTGTTCCTGTCTTTGATACGAGTTTACAAGCTACCAGCAGTCCTTCAGCAGTTCAACTTGCTCTCACAAAGAAAATAACTGATTTTATTTGTTTTACTACAGATGTTCTAGTTCAAAATCCCAGGTGCACTCAGGTATGAGGAAAACTGAAGTAGTAGTCCTTTTTCCTCCTCCAAATCTCGTTGTATTTGTAAGCTACATCTCTCTTCAAGTCACAGCACTAACACTGTTGAGATAACCTGGTGGAGCAGAGCAATGAAGCTAAGCTTCTTGACTGGCTCTGTGTCTAATACAGCTCTTCTTCCAGTTAAGGATCTATTACAAATGGTTGTTACAAATGTGTATGAATTCTCTGCAGCTTATTTTTTTCCTGCATACTGAGACACAGGAAGCAGACGTGCTGCTATTTCCACATACAACATGGGCACCAAACAAGGATCTATACAGATTTAACTATTCACTGTCACATTGGAATTATCGCATTAGAAACACTTTTCTCAAGTTTCATTTAATAAAATACAAGTAACAGTCATAAGAACAATGTTAAATGAGAACTAAGGTTGTAGGTTTAGTGCTCAGAGTTGACGTACTTAGTAAGTCACTAAGCCACTCTGATCCCTCACCCCACACATCTATACGTCAGGCTTTAAATCTCAGAAGTTTCCCTTTGTCCTTCCAAGCCATTTAAATGCTTTATTGCTGTATTCATTGCTGCAGGTCTTATTTACAGCAAATTATCCAAACTCAGTTTTGAAAAATCTGTGTGCACAAAACTAAAACAAAATTCTTTGTAACTTTAGTACTGGCATTGAAAAAAAGAAAACAACAAAAAAACCCACACCCAGAAACACTAAGCTAATATCTAATATCATATAGCCATGCACATAGGAATAGCATCTACAAGAAAATATTTTTTCAATTCATTCTTCTTTCATGTGGGCTTTTTTTTTCCTCCCCCTTTTATAATTCTTTTTCAAATATCTGCTCTCTGGGAGAGGTTCATACAAAAAGATGATTAAGTACAGTGAGTATTTCTCATAAAAGTAGCAGCACAGTATGTGCCAGGAAAATGGCACTGAAATACTACATCTTACCGTTTCATAAAACTGTGCCTGCTGCTCCAGATAAAGACGAATGACACTGTTGTAGTCATAAATCCGGTTACTGTGGAAGTGATTCATCTCAGCTGCAATTGGACCCAGAAAGCAAATTATTTAAGAGAAGTGCTCATAATTAGGAACAGTTTCACTCAGCTCAGATTGGTTAGCGTGCAACAAGCTCAGTGTCCAGCCCTGGCAGTATATTTACTGTTCTCATGCTTCCAAACTGTTTTGCCTACAATTGCCTACAACACTCAAGTTTTGATGGAACTGTTCATAAAATTGGTAGGGTGTCAATTACTCATGCTAAAATTCAGGCACTTCCTGGATAAAGCCAGGTTCTTGTTATAATACTTTGGTATACAAAGATTTGATAAAGAAAACAAGCACAGTTTTGTCCTGTTGGAGTTAACTGTTCTGAAGTTTTTCAACCAGCATTTGGTGGCTACAGCCCTCAGATTTCCAAGGCTGTAGATGTTGTATGGCAGAGTTATAAATGTTCATAAAAAAAAAAAAAGGCACAGCCAGTAGTGTTTGACCCATTCTTGAGTGCAGCTGTTTCAGTATGAAACTGAGAAACTGCATTACTGGATCTGTAACACTTTTCACTACTTTCTGCATCTCTTGTCAGATTACAGTTTATGGCTGAAATAAAAAGTTAAATATATTCTGAGATACCAATAGAGGGGGGAAAAATATTTGAGATTGCAACAATCTTGGAGGTCTTTTCTCATGATTACCGCTTAAATGAAGTCCTTTTGCATCGCTGTGACCAGGAAGAAAAGGAGGGGAAGGAAAAGTGGAATATTTGTTATTTTTTCTTAAATTGGCTTTGTGTTCTGCTCTGACTCTATCCTGTAAAATACTAAATACTCTCAGCTTTAAGTCAGCTAAAGAAGACAGAACTCTCTCAGCAATGAGTAATCCCACTGAAGACTCAGGCCCGCACTTACGGGCCTGGTATCCTGCAGGACTGAACCCTGACTCCTCATTTCCCATTTTTCAGTTGCAGACTCTTACATCTCACAACATCTCTAACCTAAAGAAGAGAAGTTCAAAGAACATCCAGGAAATGAAATCTTATCCACAAGAATATTAATCTCAACTGGATCACGTCTGATTAAACCATGAGTCAGAAAAACACTTACGCATGTGCTGAAGTGCTTCCTGCATCAGGGCCTGTGCTTTTTCTTTGAGACTCACTGACATTTCAAAATGAAAAAACTAGTAGCCCAGGGCGTTTTTGTTTCAAATATCATTTTACTATTGCAGAAGATACATGTTTTGGAATTGCAACTTTTTTTTTTTTTAAAGGAGGGGGGACAGGACAGTAAAATAACTGCAATTCTAGGAAAACAAAGGTAATAAATAAGAGCTAGGTATTATTATCATTCCTGGTAGAACAAAGATTCTCTGTCAAAGTTTGTTACTTAAGAGATGCCCTTCGGGTCTACAACATTGCCATTTACCCCAAAATTTGTTTTACCTTGTAGTGCATAAGCCATGGTGCTCACACGTTTCACCATATTCTGTTTGTCTTGTGGTGTTATTTTACTGGTTGCAACTAATTTGTCACTTTCCTTCACTCTTTCTATTGCTCCCTGTAGAAACCAAATGCAGGAAGATTAAAAGAGAAGTCAACTGAAAGGTCTCTATAGTCATCAAAAATGTCACTGGCCAACATTTTGAGGTTGCACGCTATATGCATGCAATGACTGATTCAGCCTTCCCAGATGTACACCCAAGGTTTGTTATTTCGCTGTATTGCTTTCAAGAGTCTTAACAGCGTCCAAGAAGTGACTTAAAACACAGGCATTAACACAGTCACCAAGAAATAAAGATCGATAAAGGCGGTAATACACAAGGATACATACACAGAAAAAAGAACCACGTTGCAAAATCCAGCTGACTGACACAGCATATGCCAAAAGCTTCAAACTATCAAACACCTCTAAAACCTTATCTGCATGTTACACAACATTCAGAAAACACACACTGCTTTCCAAGAAACTACAATTCATTGCAATATGTAATGTGATTCAGGGAAATCCTTATGTCACAAGCAAGAAGGGTAAAAAGAAATGCCTTCCCCTTCACAATATATTTATATTGCGCTTTCCTCTTCATGCCAAACAATATTCAAAAATATCTATTTACATATCTCTTAGCAAAAGGTTTCAGATTCAAGTTTCAAACACTTTTTTTTCTGCATTTTATTTATACTACTTTCCTCAAAGGTTTTCAGTGGTGTTGGGGACCATTAGAGTCCTGAAGAAAGACTGCACATAAATGTGACATGCTTTTATGTTTTTGGTCTTGCAAAAATATGTTCTTGTTTTATACATCTAATATTTCCAGTGGTAGAAAAAACGTTTGTGTATGTGTTTAATACTTCAAATATTTGTAGTTTCCTGAAACATGATACAGCAAGCACATAAACGTGAGGACATCTCTAGGATAAAAATAGGTAACGAGAATATTCAAAACTAGACACAATAGCCAATTTTACTGTTTTACTATTTGATGACTTTCATAGTACAGGGAACAAATTATCATTTTTTTATTTTTAATATTAAGACACTTCTAAGCAGTCCATGATTATCATATATCAATATGCAAACCGTGCAAGTATACACACTTTTCCTACAATACCACTGTGCTTTAGTATCAATCACCAAATAAGATTCCTAAACACTAGAGATTTTTACTACTGCCATTCACCATATAGGCATGCGAAGCTATCCTGGAGAAAACCCTGAAGCTTCTAGTGCTCTACCATAGCAGACAGTAGAGGTATTCTCAAATCTTGAGACAAGTTCTAGCTTCCCCTCCTCCTCACCCCCCAAATATTTTTTATTTTAAAAACGAACATGCCAGCTTCACAGAAACTTTCACAGTGTGACTGGAATCAGGGGCCAGGCTGTTGCACACATGCAGTGATCGATACCACCACTTTTGCTGCTCCCTATGCAGGTCTTCCCACTGCCCAACCCTTACCAGGAAAGACACCCTCACATACCTTATGAGCTCCTATGATGTCAGGGAAGCAACCAAGAAATCCCTTATATTCATGATTTGTTTCCATCAGAAAGTGCAGGTCTTTCTTCGGCTAATATACAAAGTACGCATGTTAGTAAAAATATCCGTGACAGTAATAACACAGACACAGAAAAGAAATGATGATGCCAAAAAAAGGAATTAAAGATTAGAGGGAAGAAAAATCTCTATTGCTTATGGCAGATTTTTCCATAGGTAAACAGGCCGTTTGGAGTAAGGCACTGAGCACCAGAGAGCAGATGCCTCTGTTCTTTGTTTTACTTAACACTGGCTTATGAAGTGAGGTGTTTTACCTCAATGTTTCTTTGGAGTTACCAGTTCTAGCAATGGCAATTTCAAGCAATAACGTCCTTGCACATACAGATGTGTACATGCATGGGTACATCTTCTTAGTTGCTGACTTGAAAAGCTGTTTAAGAACAACTTACTCAACATCAAAACTAAAAGACTCTACATTTTGGAGACTGTGGTGGTTTTACCGTGCTAGGCAGCTTAACCCCATCACAACTGCTCTCTCACTCTTCCTCCTTAGAAGAGGAGTTAACATCCCAGCCAGACCCAGTACAGAGACTAAGCTTAACACACTGTAAACACTGATCTATAACTTGAATACTGACATAAAATCAAGATTTATTTAAGACAGATTGTTACTGAAGCTGGCAATTACAAGTCAAGACAATGAAAAGTTGCAAGATCTGGATCCTGTAGATATCTGGGGAATGCAGAGAAAAATGGAAACCCTATCCTTGATTAAATCTCGCTCTGTTGTATCAATAATGAAGACAGTTCACTGACATCAGAAAACAATTAAAGAGAAAGCAAACATTTTAGTGTTTTAGAAACCAGAATGTGAGTTTTCTGATCCAAGAAAAATACCCTCCCATTACTTCTCCCCAGAGCAGACATACTAGAGAAGACGAGGGTGCATTTAAAAGTATTAACAATAATTTCACTTAAGTGGTACGCAGCATTAACCTTTATTATGTCTTAATAGGAAAGAAAAACAGAAAAACAAGTCAGAAGTTATCCACACAGGACACGTGTTTGTACACATGATTTCAGTGTATTCATAATGCTTATACCTGATCTGCTACAAGACTGGCAATTTCTTCATAGGTTTTTCCTGCTTCTGTTATTGCTTCATTGAGATCAGATTCCCCTGGAAGTAAACATCAGTTTTCAAATTACAGCAGGTCACATCTTGATTCGAGGCAAGTTTCTAAAATAGCTTATCTTATAATAATAAAATCCATTCACCATTTTATAACTGGGAATAATAAAGAGGTTGGAAAAATACTGGTTTTATACCATTAAAGAAGAAAAACCCTAAAGATCTTGTACAACGAATGCTGAAGGGACTATTTATACCCTGTTCTGCCATCGTAGCACTATTCAGCTCCACATTTCATAACTATATGTAGTTTAAATACACAGGTATTCCCCCACAGGGGACAACAGAAAGCCTACCAGAATTGGAACAAAGGGAATACAAGGAGAGTGACACCAGAAGGTAGACCAAAGCTCCAAAGAGATCTACTGTTCTGGTTTTTAACAAATGATTTTCATACCTGATAAGCAGTAAATTCTCCACAATGCCCTACGGAGAAACGATAATAACCTTAAGCTCTTCAGCAGTCCTGGATCACAATTATTAAAAGGCCAGAGAGGGAAAAGGAGGTTCAAATAACATTTTTTTTTCATTGCCAACAAGATTTTTCAGCCTTTAGAGAACTATTGGATAACATTCTCAAACTCTGTAAGAATCTTTTTGAAAACAGGCTTCTAACTTTTGTTGTCACATGAAATAAATCTAAGGCCCCACAATCTAAAAATACAAACATCACCACAAATCCTAAGCTAGACAACACCACAAGTGCTCATAACACTGTATTACTAGCAGGACACGGCTATGGGGGACAAAGATGGAAACAAGCCTTACATTCTTGTTTTTTCACGTCACTTCACCTTCCCAAAACACCAGTTTTTTCCATCCTTGTTAGCTTGTCCAAAGCTTGCGGTCAACAGTACGGAAAGCAAATTGAGGTAGAGAAGGGGGAAGGTATAATTTGTAGATACCAACTATTAGCTCAAGAAAAGGTTATTCTTTCAGACATGTCCTGGTATTTGGCACAGTTAATAGTCTTAAGAACATTTTGTTTTTATTCTATAGACATTAATCAGTGACCTAACTGAAAATTACCAAACATTGATTTCTTTAATGATTGATTTGAACATTAAAATAGTTTATTTTACTATGACAAAGAAAATAATCTATTAGAGATCTATTATATAGGATTCTTTCATTTTAGCGTGTCCTAAAGGAAACAGGGTAATGACTAAATATTGCTTCAGGTCTATCAATCGATTCTTACTTTCCATTAGACTGTTTTTATGAAGCCAAAAGCTTTGACAGAAAGCTACTGATCCTCAGCACTAGTAAGTCCAGCAATACAAACATCACTATAAAACGGCTTTCTACTATTTAAGTCTGCCTGGATAAGAAAAAACCAACATGAATCTCATGGTGAGACCTAAAAACTACAGAATTTGGAAATTATCTTCTCATTGTTAAACTATAAAAAATTCAGATCAATTTCATTCAGGTAGAGAAATGATTTCATTATTTTGGAATTACACAGAAGTAACTGTGAAACCTTGAGTTTAGCTTAAATGCTGCTTAGACAACTGCTAGATTTTGGGGACAAAAAGATGGTATGGCTTTAGCTTGATTCAGAAACCAGACTGGTCTAGATATTGCTATTCATGTTGTAATGCTGTAAAAATAAAATATCTTCTCCCACCTGAATACAAAGAAGGAAGAAGAGTGTTTGTATTTGAGTAGAAAAAGTAACTCGCCACTTGTGTGCAGAATTCACCCAAGGGACTGGAGTGTCCAGAAAATCTAGTTAAACCCTCCAAATATATCCAAATAAATCTCATGTGGGGGCAGCGAGGCACAGAGTCAGCTTGTAGAAGGAACAGAATTTATTAAGAGTTTCTACTACTAGCAGAGGCATTCACTCTCCTACAGAAGTGTACCCTTGATGGTACGTGTAAAATTTGTTCCAGACAATGGATCCCAACAGCAGACAGGCACACAAGTGGTAGAAGAGTATCTACAGCTCCTCACACTGCATCCTGGTCTTCTACAGTCTACTTCTCAGGTCATACCAGGGCAACCTTAAAGAGTCAGATTTTACCTGTCACTTGCTGCATCCTTCAAGTTCTAATACGTATCTGCAGAGTCATGCCATGCTCAGTCAGTCACTCCTTAATACCCCACCGCCTTTTCGAAGTTATTGCATACAATCCACACACTCACCCATCAAAGCAACTTGAATTCCACCAGCAGATTGCTCCCATTAAGTGTTGTCAGCATGGGTTTTGCTAAGAGTCTTATTACTTGGATAAGGTCATGTTTCTAACATTCTCACCTTCTAGAGAGCTGGGCAAGATGCGAAGCTGCAAATGGGCTGCTTAACTTGAACCATGAAGACTGAGCTGGGTCCCAGTGCAAGGCTATACCAGGATGTCAGGGGCTCTTTCATCAACAGAAAAGCAGAAAGCCCTAACCAACACGCTACTGACATTTACAGCAAAACTAGAGCAGTGTGCATTACTTGTATCCCCAAGAGAAACAGAGAGGGCTTCAAAGCATCGGTAAAAGACACTTGTAAAAAGACCAGTTAAAATGGCTGATAATATTCTACAGATATTTTAGCTCAGCCATGAGGAGAAACTGTTATTTTCATTGCTTCACAAGCCGACATGCTGTCACAAGGGAGATGACGGAAGATGCAGAAGTATGAGGAGTCTTAGGGAGATGTTTTTGAGGAGCATCTCTTATCAGTTTAACTGGTTGGTAAATGGCAGTGGTAATCACCTTTTTAGGAATACACCAGGCATACTGAGGGAACTAATAATCTGTAAGGCTTGATTAGGATAGCAGATTTTTTTCACAAGAGGTTTTTGTGCCATTCTCTCTCCACCAAAGTATGTTTTAAGAGAAACCAGGAGTAGAAAAAAGATTAAGATTGATGTACTGTGGAACAACACACAGCAAGATTTTTTTCTGAAAAGTACACATGAGATTGACATCATTCAGCACAGAAGCAGCAGCATGGAAGGCAAGATGTGCTTGTTGCTAACTGGTATGATTGTGAAACTTACATGCAACTGCCTAAGAAAATGCTTGAGGGATGATATAGGATTAGATCTCACTTTGGTTGAGTGGCCTTCCATAGCCATTCATGTTTTCTTAATATGGAAGACTTGCCTAGATTTGACACCACAGAAGAGAAGCGATGCTATTTAACCTCAGAGCATCACATGATGCAATAAAATAGGCAATGTAGTGCTAGGCTGCGAGACACTTCCAGTCATGTTCTGGAACTATTCAATATGCTTTTGGGGCCAGGATCACACGTACAAAGCACTTGTTCCTAAAACAGACTGAACAGTGTGTAGGCCCATGGTCAAATTAAAGGAGACACTTTCAATGTGTCGTTAATAGTTTTAAAGGTACCCTTACCTCTGCAAATACTGGGGCTGAATTCCTTATATGCACTGTGGGTGGGAACGAATTGATAAGACTCATTCTGCAGCATAAGAAAAATTGCTTAATTGTGTCAGTTTAACAAGTGCTTCTTGACTACTGCTATCTTAAACATTTTAGGCTGAAGTTATGAGAGAAGGCAGTAGACATTCACCATGCCGGGCTTTGCAGAGCAAGCAGGCAGCACTGATGAAAGAGGTAAGGACAACAGATGTGTCCGTCCCATACAAACTGTTCAAATGAACCAACCGATATACCAGATACACTGTTAGAAGTCAGCTACCGGTAGCTGAAATTGTTCACGTAACCAAATCAATCATTGCCATCTTCAATGAGCTACATGCTTAAACTTTGAGAACTTAATCTTCAAAGGTAAATATGCACAGGGGAGATGGGTATCTGAGTCAGTATTACAAAGAAGAGGATGAAGAGATTCAGCTACCAATGGAAATGGAACTCGGTGCCTTTAAGTATGGCTGAAAGAAACAATCCTCTTCAACAACAGTCCAGAGAAACCGCACCCCATATTCAGCCTAAATAGTACTTTGTTTGAAGGAATAGGTCCAGTGCCACGTTTGTATATTGAGATCAGGAAAAGTTGCATTCCATCAGTTTAAATCCAGGAGCTTATCTCTCTTGCACAGTCTGTTCAACGCACAGATCTCTGTCTGAAGTAGCCATCAAATGAAATTGTACACAGACAGCAGGCAGGACAGAGTGAGGGCAGCAGTGATGAAGACACTGAAGGCAACATGTGCACTGCACTTGTTCTCTCTTCCTGGAAACTGAACTTAAAAAGCAAAGTCCCACATATTCTTAGTTGTCAAAAAAATATAGTGGTGTACCAGTTATTAAAAAAGAATAACATATACAGAATTGGAACAGAGGCTGTAAGTGGAAAGAGCATTTTTCTCAGCAAGATACCAGTGTACAACCAGTTACAGCTGGGCAAACAGCAAAGAGCAATATCCTTGCTTTGCTCCCAAGCAGCATGTTTTTTTATTTTTTTTTTCATACTGTTCAAATTGAAACTTTCCTTTGTAAGGTTGATCTGCAAATTTGCATCCTAGGTTTAAATCGTGTTTTCCCTTTAACCTGGTAAAAGAACATGCATTATAGTTCAAGAAATTTTCAGTCCTTTCTCAAGAATTGTTGCTTCAGAATTTATCTGGATAGGATTTACAGTTTTCTAACCTACACTGAGTATACATAAGCATGCAAATCCACTACTTGGTTCTTACATCCAAAAGTAACATTTTCAGCAAGTACAGGACAAAGATGAGAACAAACTACAAGGAGTACAACGTCTATTTCCAGCATTTCCAGAAGCAGAGCTCCTGAGTTTCAAAACTAGTTGCATTTTAATACATAGATCACTGGGCAAAAAGTTTTATGAGTACAGACCAAGGGGCAGACAGGTAGTCAAAATAGGTACTGTTTAAAAGTCCTAAGATATGAAGATTAGAGTAAGCCTCTATGCTATGTTTTAGAACAGATTAATTTTGCTATTAAATATAGGAAAAAAAAATGTATTTGACCTAAGAATCCCAGAGAAAACAGACCCAATTAGCTCCCTTTAGGATATGAAGAATGTTTTCCAGATAACTAGAAAACATCAGCCGAATTTAGGATACCAGAGCAGGATTTTAAGTTTGTCTTAAAGACTAAATTTTAGAAGAACTTTGAGAAGTTTGCAAAAAGAAACTGCAACTGATTCCCTCCATTTCTCTCCCACAGCTTTCATACCTAATGTGACAAGCTGTGTTTCAGGGCTCTCAAAGAAAACGAAAGAAGGGTGAAAGACAAGAAAAGGCTACAGTAGCCAACCCTCCACCCCAGATAATGGCATACAAAAGTTTTCCATCCTTGTGTGAAGTTGCTGTTTCATAAAGTAGTTCTGTGGCAGCTATTTTCAAGGCTGCATTTTGTCCTCTTTTGATATGACAGAAATATAGGTCACAAAAATGCTACAGCATGTTTTGTCAGTCGGGTCAGCAAACAGATTACATGTTAGTAAGATCTAACTAAACTCCACCACTAATAACCCACCACATGATTACAGAACGAGAGAAAACAAAACAAGACCACAGACTAGAATATAAGAAACCCTGTAATACACATGGTTTTAGTATTTTTCCAGAAACATGACTGACATCTACATTCAAAGAGGAAAGCATTAAGACTTTTGCCAAAAAATGCAGCATGACATAATTTAAATATATTTTGCTAAGTGAAGTACAAATGAAGCTATAAGAATTACCTTGGTATCCACTAGTGCTGAAGACCACTGCCAGGCTCTGCAGTGCTTTTCCAATCTTCTGGTATTCCTTGGGTAGCGCTGAAAGGGATAAAGGGATGGGAAAAGAGGGAAACACAAGCAAAACCGACAAGTTTAAGTCTGTAGCATTTCCAAAACTTGATAGAAGCTGATGTCAAAAACAATTAGTACATTCGCGCTAGTGAAGTGTTTACAGTTGCATTCTCACCCCCCTTCCCTGCTACACGAGTTCAAAAACTGGATAAAGCTATTGGAATCCAGATTCTCAAAAGCCACAAATAACTGAAGAACAGTGTGTGAATGCTATAAAAATCTCACTGCACTCCTAGCTCAGCCTTCCAGCTTAGGCAGTGAGAATTTCTTCTCCCCCCGCCCCCTATAAAAAAAAGGGCAACAGTGACATGAAGCAGAAATCTAACTATTTTAAAGAAGGGATTATCTTACAGACCTATAATACCTAAACTCTCCTCAAATTATGGATTTGATAGAAACCAAAGTTACCATGGAATAAAAGTTGATGCAAGTATCTGAATGATAAAATTGATTTATAAAGTGAATTTTAAAAATGCATGCATAAATCGCTTCCTCACAATGAAGTCAATAAACTGATTTATGAGCACATGTTCATTATTAACATTTTGACTACCACCACCCAAGAGGCCTAAACAGCAATCTGAAGAGTTAAAGCAGCTTGTTTGTCTTTTTTTTTTTTTTTATAAACTACCTATGTCAGTAGAAAAAAAAAAGTAGATTTGCTTTTTATTGTCAGACATCTGTGTTCACAGGATATGCTGTCTGGCTAAATACCGCTGTTCAGTTGCTCCAGCATCTCACACAATCAGATTTTCAGGGGGACCCTAATGTAGTCCAAAAAGTGTAATTTTATTGATCATCTTGTATCAAATTCTTTCCCAGGAGCTAGATTATTTACGAAAACTGGTATTTCCTTATGGAACAAGTACCATTCAGACTACTAAAGCTCTGTTATCAGCCATTAACTCATTACTGAATCTCCAGTGATAACGTCAGTGAAGAACATCCTGTTTTTTCTTCACTTGCATTTTGGAAGTTCCCACTGTCAGTCAATTTAAATATTATAGAACGGAACGCACATAAGTATTGCTCAAGAAGTGCCAAAAATAATTCTGACTAGGAGATGTGACTAGAGCTGACGTGGAAATTAAGTTTTTAAGAGACTACTGAAATTCTTCAGTTTTGCAAATCCAGATTTACCAGTCTGCCTTTTTCTATTCAGTATGAATATCAGAAAAGTTAAAACTGCCAACACAATCAGTTTTGACTTACTGTATTTAGGCAAGCTAATTATTAGCTGTGACTATTGGAAAAATCATTCCATACCTAAAGCAGTACTATCATACCTTTAAGGAGATTTTAGCAGCGAACAAAATACTGAATTCCCACTGTAAGCACAAGTCACAGCCATCCCTTAACTATGGTGTTTTGGTCATTTCTACCGTGACTGCATAGCAACACTATTTTTCTAGTCTTTTCTGAGAGATGCTCTTCCTTCCCCTGCCCTTTGCTTTCCTCTCAGTGATTCCCTCGCGAAGTGAGAGTTGTACAATGTTAGAGTTGTGCATCCTGTGAGATAAGAGACTTAAGGCTTAACCTATTTTTGACCTTAGAACCAGGAAGGTCAGTGATGTGTAGGAGAAAACCCTCTTAATCAAGTGGAGAGTGTAAATAATTTAAAACCGTATCCTTCAGGTGCTAATGTAATCACTGCTAGAAGAAACAGCTCCTACACTTCCCGTTCCTTCTGGTCAGCCCCAGATATTCAACTGCAACGTAAGATTAGATCTCCTGAGTTATCTCTTTGCAAGAGATAACTCAGGAGATGTACTTACTGCTAGGCTGGGGATATATATATATTTTTGGTGAGAATTAAAAAGGGGAAGCAACAAAACAAAAAGGGGTGGGGGAAACATTGAGGAGACTT
The DNA here is from genome assembly GCF_964034855.1 of Anser brachyrhynchus. Classification (NCBI taxonomy): domain Eukaryota; kingdom Metazoa; phylum Chordata; class Aves; order Anseriformes; family Anatidae; genus Anser; species Anser brachyrhynchus. The sequence goes on along the minus strand of NC_137696.1, from coordinate 60,745,671 downwards.
ATGTGATAGGTCTTTGGTAGCCAGACACTACAGCCTGCCATGAAGTGTTTATTATGATCCTCAGCTGTAGTACCTGCTTCCTTTCAATAGCTGCCTTGTGGTGGCCACAAACACTGAATACTGCTGTGGACTAGGAAATTAGAGCCCAGGCAGAGTCATAGGGACTTGGTGTGAAGTTCTGCAACCCTAAATATCTGCAGAAAGGAAGAGATAGGAGAGAGAAAAAAAAAAAAAAAAAAGAAAAAGAATTGGGCTAAAGGATAAGTTATAATCAAGCTTCTTGATTTTTTTTTCGTTTTTCCTTTTTTTTGCTTTTTAAACTCTTTCCACCTTTAAATTACTCCTCTTGGCATGCAAGAAAAAAGGGTTAATAAAGTGCAACCTTTTATGACTTGATCAAAGAGATGGATCTTCTTTGCTCATGTCACTAAAATGTAGATGAATGACATAGTTGAACAGGTACACCAAGGATTTTAGATGGATGATGAGACTTATTTAACTTATAGTATTTTTAAAACTATGGGCAGGGACCAGATATTTCTGTTATGGGCAAAAAACCAAACCACAACAAAAATCTACACAACTTATACTTTCAGGCACTGAAAGCAGCAAGAAAGGCATACGATTCTCATAATAATTTAGAATTTCCTTTAGTTTTAAGCTGTGCTTCAAGTTTTATATATTTATATATATATATATATATAAAAACCCACATCAGAAAAACAAGACTGAAAACACCACTGAGTTCAGAAGGAATACTTACGCCCTGTACACCTCTTCCAGTGCTCTTGTCCCACTGTCAGCAGCTCTTTAACTCCATCATCCATTGCTTTGGTGAATCTACCCACTGCATCACATTTCTGTTCTCTATAGTATTTGGAAAAAAGCAAAAACAAAAAGCAGTTTAAACAGATGCATTATTCTCTAAACACAATACTGAAATATTTAGGAGTGTCAACTATGCTTTAAAAATCCTTTATTTAATTTAAATTTAAATTTATTTTGCATATGCAAATAAATTTAAATAAATTTAAAAATTTAAAAGAAGAAATAAATTCCACTGTCATTTCACTGAGGACAGAATTTCCATCGTTAGTTCCAGGCATTTTTCATTCTATTTTTCTCCTCCTCTCTTAAACATGTAGATCTGGACTGTCATTCTTACTTTTGATTCTTGCCTTAGAGACAAAACAAAACAAGCAAACAAATAACGCTCGTAGTTAGACATCCACCACAATGGGATCAAATAAGAGAGCAGCAAAATCCGATTTGAAGTGAATGCATCCCTAAAGCACTAAACACAAGCAGAAGCACCCCACGTTGACAGGAATAAAAATTACAGTAGTTCTTCTAGGGAAATATAAACTTAAGCATACATATTGTATTGACAATACTGCTGTCTTCAGTTGTGTCAGAGAGGAAAAAACATCAGTTACGCTCAAAACAGAATTCTTTATTTGCATGCGTCTTTTTACCCCTTTGTTTTCATACAGCTACCAAAACTTTTCCACTTAATGTAGCACTGAATACATAGCAATACTCCATGAAGTCTATAAAAGAAAACGAGACACATTTTGTAATTTTCAATGTGAATTATTCAAACTGCATCAGATCTTACAAGTGCTCTCAACCAAAGCCTGTACAAGACAGCTCCTACGAGACAGCTCCTTGGCCTCTTGCTCTCACAACAAGGCGACCCTAAGCAAATCCCCAGAGTTGGGGTCTCAGCAGCTCCGGCTGTGGCCCAATCTCCCAGAGCCCCACCTGCACCTCCTGCCCTCAGCTGCTGACTCTGCCTGAAGAGTCTACCTGCACAGAAACAAGCTGGACTTTCCAAGAAGCCCTTGTCTTACTCTAGTTTCCCCAGTAGCAAATCATTCTTTTAATGGTGTCATGATCAAAGGACTGCCAAAGTACTAGCAAAATCGTTTCGGTAAACAGCATCTTTTCATTCAAGAACTATTCAACACTGAAGAATTCTCACCTAAAAACTGTTGAACAAGTTGGCTTGTCCAGTTACAGAAGTTATGGCTTTCAAGACCATAAAAATAATATTTCATGTTTTATTCGAAGTTATCCTCTTTGGAAAGAGAACAAACCATTTGAGGACAGACACAAAATATGCCACAGCTGCACACCCAAATAGACTAAGAAATAACACAGGTGAATAAAGTGAAATTGTGCAGTTTCACAGAAAGAAAGGACATCTGACTGACCTCCAGCAAGGCCCTCAATGCAGCATGAAGATTTACATGCAGTCTTCTCTACTATCACTACTGTATCTACTTTGATTAGAACTAGTGAGATGCTTTAAGTGATCTTCCGGGAAACTAAGTAGACAGATCACTGCATCTTCCTTTCCCCAGCCTGGCACAACAGCAACAAAAACCCCTGCACAGAAAATACAAAGGTAAGGTGACGGAAAAAGAATGGCCAAAGAGTTTAAGATTATTACGAAACTGTACGCTGAAGCTCATGCATGAGCTTTTCTCTTTTCATGCTTAACACCACAGGTTTAGAAAAATTATTAAATGAGGGAGCCTGAACTAAAAAAAAAAAAAAAAATCAAGATGGAAAGAGCTTACTCCAAAATACTTCATGTTATACCAACAATGCTATAAAGCTGATTAGTTTCAAAGATTCAGCAAGCTGTTCTCACTGTATTATTTTCATTCTTGTTTTTCCAGAAGATGCCATCATTTTAAGTGATTACAGAAGCAGTCCTATTTTTGGGCTGACTTTGGGAAACATTGGCATGTTACAGTCACAATATTCTTTTCTTTGAAGTAAAAGAAACCATGAAGTTATCTTTTAAGCTAAGATACATTTAAGTACACTTTTCAAGTTTCTTTGGTTTTATGAATCAGGACCTCCTTACCCTTTAAAACTGGAGGTTCTCCTTTAACTATTCCTTTCTAATAAAAAAATGCTGATTAAGGTGTACAACCACCTCTTTGTTACTGTTAACAGCATAGGATCAGTGACAGAGCAGACTAGCCAAATGACAATACTGCTATACTCGTACTAATGTGTGTTCCTACGTGTGTTTCCCAATAGCACCCTGAGACGTTCCCAGGCTCTGGAAGGTGGTGTGCGTGTCCGTGGTGCCACAGCCACCCTGAAAGCAGGCAGGCAGGCCCCCAGCACCGCCCCAGGCTGCCCGCCCCAGCCTGGGAGCCAGAACCCTCTGGCAAGCATTCCATGTAGGCAGCCCGCCTGCCCTCGCCGCCTGGGGACTGTTTATCAGCACAGAGGCTGGTCGCGTTCCCCAGCACAGCTCACGTGCCAGCAGGCACAGGCTCTGGTGGAGTCACCCAGTTTGCAGTGGGGGTCTCCCAGGGAAACAGTAACAGGGCTGATGGGGTCAGGCCTAGAAGCAGTAAAGTGATGCCACTACATGAAGTCTGTCCTACTGGCAGCCTCACAGAAGTGATGGGCTTCTTGCCAGTGCTCAGATCAGTGTTCTCTCTCTCGGGTATATCAAGAGGAATTCAAGCCATTTATGTTCAGATACCTAAGGCGCAATTCAGTGTCAGGCACCCAAGCCCCGTGCATAAACAACAGAAAAAGCTGGCACACTAAATGAAGTTTTACAAGGATTTAACTTGTATGCCTATAGGTATACAATAGGTGCACTCTTCTGCACAAACTCCTCCCTCTGGTTCACCTCCTCAGCTTTTATACCACTGGGATAATTAAAGCACATCACTTGAGAAAAGCAGAAAAGTTTGAAATCATTGCTTTCAAAGTGGAAGTGACCTACAAACATCCATCCTTTTTATTAGTACACAACTGCCACAGCACAGCTATTGCATGTACCTTAAAAGGCACTGCACCACTTGGATGAAGTCCATGCTGGGCTGTTTCCATGTGAAGGCACGCTATTGTTTTGCTACTATAAACACTTCTAATTCTGTCCCAGTAGTTTTATCCATCATTTCAGACCCAAAATATTATCCAAGTTTGTGTTCCACAACAGCAAGGAAAGCGTGTCACGCATACTACATATCTACTAAGAAAAATGGTTAGGCCTGAAGGAGTGAAAGAGAGGCTGCAGAGTAAACCCAGTCTTCCATAAAGTATGAAACCCAAGGTCTACCACCGAGAGAACTACACATAAAAAGTGCACGTATGCTGTACATACACGTGTATGAAATATATATCCATTTACACTTCCAGGACAATATGCAAAAAATGTAGTAACTCATTTAAAATGAGTTTTGATCATTTAAATCATTCTTCGTTTGTAATTTGTTTCCTTGCATTCTAGCCATTAGAACGATACTGTGTGTATATTCTATGCAAGTAGTTTTTTGTTGTTGTTGCTTGTTTTTTAAACACAGGAATACTGTATTCCTTGATGGTTTACTGTTATCCTAAGCTACCTGACAGGTCTAGCACACTTCAGAACTGTTCACAGTTGAAGGATTAAAGAACAAAATATAGCCCCTCAGCAGTACAAAATATAATTCCATGGGATCTGTCAGTAATCCCTCATCAACTAGTTTTGCATAAATATTTTTAAGATCAGTATTCAGCCACTAAAGTCAAAGAGACATCACACGGAATGCCACGTTTTGGAGGGGTTTATAGGAAAATCTCATATGCAAGAAATTTTTCAGCTCTGCCTTCATAAACACCTTTTCAAATACAAGAATGCATGTGTGCATACTTACTATTTTAGTTTTATATTAAATCAGTATATATTGCCTATACAAACACATAATATCCATGAAAAAAAACAAAACTAAAACCAACCAAGCAACAGAAACAATCAAACAGCTTAAAAAAAAACAAAAAAACCCAACACCTTACATTTCTACCATGTCCAGGTCAGGAGCGTCTGGTTCCATTGTAGAAAAGATCATGACTCCTACAGTTTCATCTTTTTCTGCCTTCCGCTTTCCAGTTTTCCACTCCTTGAGGAAAGAAAAAATTAAAAATTGACCATCGCTGTTCATCAAACTTTAAGGACATGTGCTGAAGCAGTGAATGAAATCTCTTGGAGAACAGACCACCCATACATGAAAACATTTTAAATGAAAGTTTCAGTAGGGGCAACGTTTCTTAGAGTTACCCTCCCCCCTCCTTGTGCATTTTGTTTTCTGGATTCTGAGGGTAAACAGACCCTTTTTGTATATTACTGAAATACAGTTTAAGGACAATTATTTTCAGCTGTATGTGCATGTGATGGTGCTGGTATCAGAACCTACTGAAGATGATCACGAGACTATTATGCAATTGTCATACTAAGTTCTTAATGGGAACAGTCAAAAAGATAAAATATTCCAGATGTATCACATCTGTTCTGTTTACATCACTCCGTAAGTTAGACGCTAAGAACCACTGATTAACTAGCACAATTATACAACTCTCCACTGGCCATCCAAACAGCACTTCATTAGGACTGCAATTGTTATGTTATTAAACCTTTACTTAACAGAATAATCATGTTTGGAATTGACTTCAGGAGGTCTGTAGTTCAAACTCCTACTCAAAAAGGATTAGGTGTGACCTGAGGGCTTTATCCAGTCTGGTCTTAAAAACCTCCAAGGATCATTTACTTTTTGAGTAGAATGTCTGTGTATTTAGTATAATTATTTTGTGGAGAAAAGAACAGAATTTTCCTGTTTATTTCCTCATCAGTAGATAGCCAAATTATTAATGGAGCTGCATCTCAATCTCAAAGAAACTATTACTTACTGAAGGTGAAAATACTAAATCCCTCAAAAAAACCAAACCCATAAAGAAATGAAGGGAGGAGGCAGGGAGGAAATCAAAAGGGCTTCTTTTATCAGATAAGACTGCAGCATAATCCTATTACCACCGATTCCATTTAAAACTGTTTGGGATTTTTTTGTTTGTTTTTAAGTATAATACAGGATCCGACATCCCAGTTCTGCTCTGAAATAGCTTCTGTTAGCAAAGCAGTACCAGTCAGAGGACTGCAGTAATTAGTAAGCCTGACAGAGATGCATTAGGGAAAACAGCCAAAAGATCTCTTATATATGTTTCCTTTCTGCTGGAGGACACAAACTGTTCTTAAAGACTGGCAGCAAAGCTACTTTCAAGAGCACATCTGTTAGAATGGCATAGAGCATTTCAGACAAGTAACTTTATGCCTGATTTTCATCAGTCAGCTAAATACACCAAGCCCAGCAGCAGTTTACAGATCTTCACTACTGCCCACAGGGGGGCAGACAAACGAGGCAGCTACAAAGCCAAATTCTTATTTCAAAGAGGGAATGGTAGTGGGGGGGGAAACAGATCCTCAATCCCAGTCTTTCCTACCTTTTCATCTCGGAAATTGAGAAATTGCTGGAAAACTTCACTTTCTGAGACAACAGGATGGCGACACATCCTTGTCATCCAAGCTTGCAGTCTCTCCATGCGCATTTTGATAAATTCTTCTTCAAAGCGCCCTGTAATTGTTACATTTCCACTTTAGCAACCCTGGCTTGTCTTTTTTTTTATATTCACAGACATACACACACATTTAGTGCATATATATATATATATCTATACACACAGATCCTGTAATTTATCTAGTGAGTTATTAAATGGATGCAGAACTTACACGAAGTAAGTTCTTGACTTGCATTATGCTGACAAATCAGAAGAACCTTAGAGTGCAGTATATTGATTATAGCCTGGGAACTGCTCCTTTTAAAGATAGTCAGGAAACACTAAAGGAACATAATCCTCACCCACGGTTCAAATAGCTTTTAGGAAAAAAAGATTAATAAACTTGCGGATGGAAAAATTAGATAGTCAAATGACTCAAGAGAGAAGCTAGGCACAAACTCAGAATGAAGGCATTTTTCTGTCAGTCTTAAAAATTCTTGGTCAATGTCAGTTTCATAACAGTTAGAGAAAAAGGAACTAACCACCTCTCAAGACATCGCAGTCCAATTTTAAACAACAGATTTTAAAAGATGATACCTCCCACAAACATAATTCTATCTATTACCTCTTAATTTACCATGAATGTTTGAAAGTAATTTGAAAAATTGCAATAAACCATATGTACAAACTGGTTAGAGTACATATATGTAATACTCAGTAACTAATTGTTTTGTCAGTTATTTTTGATTAACTAGTGATAAAATCTATTTTTTAAGCCAGTAGTGCTTCAGCACTGTGTATTTACAAGAACCTTTTAGTTTAACACAAATTGGTTAAGAGAGAATGTCTTAAGAGAATCATTTCTAATTAAAAAAAAAGCACCGTATCAGCCTTCTAGAGCATAGAGTGAGTAAGACATATTTGAAAGGAAGGAGAGATTCCTCCAGCACACCAACTCTTCTGATTTCCATAGCAGCACAGATGACAAAACTTGAATGCATGTACTTTCAATGTAATTCTACTGTATAGTTACTATGGCAGCAGCTCTATGAGGGTGTTTTTTTTTTCCAATTGCAAATATGGAAACTGGCATGACTAGCAAGTAAAGAACACCATTAGTGAAAAATGAAGTATAGGTACATTTCCTGAAAATTAACAAGAAAGAAAAAATCAAGTACTATGTAAGAGAAACTATATAACCCACACTCATACCTTGTTCCACCCTTCAACTATACTGAAATAGCAGCATTTCTTTAAGTAATATTTGGAAGTTTTGTGCTAGTCATTAAGCCAGCAAAATCATGATTCTAAGCAATGACAGTCAGAGTCTCACAGTGCTAAGACTAGTGGACAAAAAGAGACATTTCTAGACAGTCTTCGGAAAGAACCCTCCTCAACAGTGTGAAAGATAAAACACCATTTTTCAGTGTTTCCTGTAACATTTCAAAAAGAAATGAGACAAGTTATCCTCTCCCACAGACTCCAAAAGACAGAAAGCCACAGACAAAGTTTAGTCAAGATGCCAAACTCCTGAGTCTTAAGATAATTACAATGAAATCTACAGACCCCATCAGGTCTTCTGGTTTCCTTTTAGTCCACATGCACAAGTTGGTCTAACAATATTGGTGAATTCTAAACACGAGGCTAACAAAGGGGAGGAAAGGAAGTCACTTCCTCACTTTTCAGTTTCCTCGGCATTTATCCCAGCATTTGCATCAATGCTTATCTTTCTTCAAACACGACAGAGATGCTGCATTTTTTATGCTCACAGCTACATGGTTGGCTACATGCCCTCCGTCATACGTTTGGTTTTAGCTGGTTGTCCTAAAGGCTTTATAAAAATCCTACTACTAAACACACCAGTGGAAACATGCAGAAGTAATGCATTTTCCTCCTATACAGGTACCCATTTGTTTCTTCACAAACACCCACACCCCCTTGTAGAAAGATGGGCTAGAGACCACTGAAAATGCACAGGCATTAGCATATTCAATTGCAATGACTGAATTCGTGAGCATTTAAGTTGTCCAATCCCACTTTCCTTGAACTAAGAACAACAGACCTCCACAGGCTTCAGAGAATGATGCCCATCCAGCTTGAGCAAAAACTGGAGCACAGTATTATACAAATAAAAGATGCTTTCTAAAACAACTGCAAAAAATCAATCAATAGGAGGAACAGCTGCAACATTTTATTTATAAGCAAAGAACAATTTGTAGGAGGATGCTCCCTTTCCTCAGGGAGCTTTGCTTTAAAGGTCCTACAACACAGCACCTTTGCAATCAAATGGAAAAGAAAAGCAGCACCAAAAATCTCAAAATCATTCCTCCAGAAAAAACTGCAAATACAGAACATAAATAGTTATCCCTTCTCTCCAATAAATATTCTCTTCTGTAATAAGGATTTTTTTTAGACCCACCGTTTGTTTTTAAATCAGTGGCCTAGTTTTAAATAATTTAAAATTAAATTATTGAAATAATAAACCTGAGTTTTAGTAGTGGTGTTTCGTTAGCAAAAGTTTTTTTTTTTTTTAATATCTTCTTTAAACAGGGAAAAAAGCAAACAGTAAGAAATAATTGAACCTTGAACAAAAGTTATCTCCTGATTTCTCTTCCACAGCTGGGAAACATTTACCTGTTACTTGCTTATCTGGAAGAGATGGAATTGGAATGGCTAATCCAAATTTAACCAGGAGACGCTCATACAACCAGTCAAAGTGCTTGTATCTGTGGTTGACAGACCGATTAGTGTTCTGTAAAAGAAAGACAGCTCTGAATTTTGACAGGCATCAATAGAGAGTGACATGAAACAAGTGTGACTGGAACAGTAAATATATGGAATATAAATAAAATTTGATTTACAGCCTTGAATCTATAGCTACAGAAGAACTTGAAATGCTAGAAAATAAAACAACTCCCTGGTGGGAAACTTGTGAAAACTACCACTTACAACCCTGCTACCAACTCACATGAACTGTATTATATGTAGAAATGACCCATATTTGTGAGAGAGATGGTCCTGTTTTAGATACACTTACAGTGCAGGTCAGCTGATACTCAATGTAGCTCTTGAGACCATACATTTTAGAACCTTTTTTGGGATCTGCCACGACACAGTCAAATGTAGAGGTAGGATAAACCCACATTGGGCCATAATCACCAATCTGCAAGAAATTGCAAATATTATTGTGTTTCATTCAACATATCACCTTGTACCAGCTGCAAACAAGGAAAACAATACTTTCAGTATGAATTATGAGTATTTTGAAAACAGAGTTCCTAACTCTCTTCATTTAAAAATTTCCATTGATTTCAGTGAGAACCTGAGAGTCAGGAAAGTGACGTTTCTTGCAGCCGAAGCTAATTCACCACAGTTGTGTTCATGTTCTCTGTATTTTGCAATTTTTCCCAAATAGTAAAGGAGCAGTGAATTGTAGGAATTGCTACTTCAACCACATTTCACTATCATAGCATATATCTAGAACAGTCTGTTTATTAGATCAGAAGATGACCTGGCCATCATGCCAGAATATTGCAAACCTTTTTGAATGCAGTTCTACTGTATTTGACAACTATCTAAAAAGCTGATAGGCGGTGTAATACATCTGTTCTGCACCCTTCACCTCAAAAAGGCTTATTTTCACAACCACAATTAACGCAGGTAAGAAGAATTTTAAAAAATATCAGCATACTTAGAAGAAAGGAGTTAGGACTTGACCCTAATGAAACCCCTCAGTGGTACTCTGAAGTGTTGTCTATGTGACATTAAAATGCTTAAATAGTGTACAGTTTCATGATGATGGTTGTATTTCTAGTTACGGGTTAAGCACCCATTTCATCTAACCCAGATACATACAACTAGCCTAAGCCTAACAGTCAACATGGGGAAGAATGGAAGGGTGGGGAGAAATAAAAAAAAAAAAGGAAGGAAAAAAAAAACAAAAAGCAACCACCACTTCCCTTCACATCCCTCTTCAACCTCTTCCCCTCCCCCCCAAAAAATAAAAAAATAATAAAAAAAACAACAATTAACCCACCAAACAAGAGCCACACACACACAACTTACAATTATGGGAATCTTCTCTTTCGGTTTTGCTAGCTGTTTAGCCAACAGATACTGTTCCATTCCAGGTTTTGCAAATCCAGGAAATCTAACGAAAACAAAGTGGTAAGTTTACTGCGCATTCCCTTTTGATATGTACAGAATTCCCAACCACTAAGAATAAAGCTTAGCATTTCTCAAGAATAGAAAAGAACTATAACATGGTTTATCAACTATTTGCCCTGAAAAAGTAGAACAGTTTGAGCTACTAACTGCCAGCTTTTATCTACAGAATGCAGCCCACTTCTTGAAGGGCAGAAGTAGCTACTTGTGCTCTGCAGCCCATCAGAGCAAATGTAATAGTAGAACATGAAGCAGCATTTGCCACTTTGTTCACTGCAGCCCAGTCTGCAAGAGTACACACAAGCACATGTGCCCATGTGCACACGCACACCTTCTTGCTGTTTCAGACAATGAGAATTCAATCATCCGAAAGAACAACACATTTTAGATTTAACAAGTATTTCTAAACACGAGTTAAATAATTAGAAATAAACCCACAAAACCCACCAGTGTCCTTAAAGTCTGTGTAAAAAGCTGTAAAAAGCTTTACAAAAAGCAAACAGTGGTTCTTTTTTAATTAAGAAGATACTTAGCCCTTGAAGTACTGCCTACCTACTGTTTGCTTGCAGAAACACTGGAAGTATGACTTACTTTACAGACAAATAAAGCTCTCGAAGTGTGTTTATGCTGGTCATACTAAATGAGTTTGCAACAAGTAGATGTCACAATGATGGAGAGGTACTCTTGCAAAACTGCACAAAACATCCACTGATCAACAAGATCAACAATCTCTGCATGACCAGTCATTAATTTTAGTTATGTACCTGTGGAGACCATCGTTGTAAAACCGTTTTCTGTTCTGCTTTCATTCATTTAAAGATTACCACACAGTAACTTCTCAGAGTAACAGTAATTTTAGAATAAACATACATTAAGTTGTGACATGAAATAATGCATAACCCAGACCAAGCTTCATGCTACTGTAAGATTTTATCTACATTTGCCAATCTAAAAATAAAATCAATCTTCCTATGGCTTAAGAATCAACCTGGGCTGATACTCACAAGACAGCAGAACAACTACCCACTCCTAGCAACACTAATTGCTCAATAATTCTGGAGCAGCATGCCTGATTAGTCTTGCTGTATGCACACGCCATCCATCACCTTTCATTTTCACTAAGCACATATAGTGCTAAAGATAATTAAAAATTTAAAGAACAGTGGGTCCAGAAATTCAGCACTTGTAAAAGCATCATTTGCCTGTGTAACATTTCCAAAAATAGGTTGTCATGTAATTTCAGGCTTTCATGAATGTGCATTCTCTGATCACAAAGAGTCAGTGCTGAATCCACCTCCATTTTTACCCCAAAACTAATACGTACATTGCATATTTCAAGAAGGTTTAATAGGAATACATTTATACAACTCTACAAATTCCAATTCTCTTCACTAAATACACATTCGTCCTGCATTTTCCATTACTTGTTAAGTGGTAACTTCATAGCAGCTGCACGAGAGTTTCCACGCTGAGAACCCCCAGCCTCTGACGACTCAGTCTCCTTGTAACCAAGATAAGATGGTGAAGATGATTTTGGGTCATCCCAGTCATCATCCCAATCATCGTCATCAGCAGCTGCTAAAGTAGGGGAAGAAAAAAGTTAAATGTTTTCTCTTCATAAAGCAGAAGCAGCCTTCTCAGCACTTATACATGATCAACAATATAATAATACTGAAGAGCTAGTTGAACTTCGTATTTTTTGATTCTTCTTCCGTTATCATCCCCACCAAATACATCCTGCAAAACACTACACTAGAAATCCATTGGGATGTGAGGGAGGGGGAGGAGGAAGGCAGACGTTAAAGAGAGATGCTGGTGTGTTAAAAATAAATAAATAAATAAATAAAATCACGGGTCTTCCATATTCATATACTCCAGGTTAGTGTTCCCCAGTTCTGAGTTCTCCTCTTAATTTAGGTCTTTACTACAAAAAAAGTGAGGAGCCTTCTGAAAGGCTAGATACTTCCTAAAAATCAAGGACTTGGAGACTTCTCCTTCATAGGCCTGAGGGTACAAATTCAAGGGCGTTTAAGTTCCAGTTAAACAACATGCCTGAGAATAGATCATTTGTGCACAAGACTTTGGCTTGCCAGATTTCCATACAGGTTTGAGGCATTTGTTATTGTGGATCTGATTTTTTTTAAACTAAATTAATTTAAACAATATTAAAGGAAAAGCATTATTTTCGTATTCAGTTTATCCATTTGGTAAATTTGCTACCAGGAAAGTATTCCCACATCTACTGTCCACCTACTCTAATTTATTAAAAAATAAGAGCATTATTAGCACACCTGGTCCTTGATATGCCTGTGGATGACCAAATGCTCCTGCTGTATCCCAGTTATTTGAAACACTGTTCCTCTGGCCAGCTGCACTTTCAGGTTTCGTTGCCCAGCCATCACCAGAGTTTCCATTATCCCAGTTCCCAGACTTCCCAACATTCCAGCTTGACCAAGGATCACTGGCATTGTTTGCCTACATTGTTTAAACAGAAGACAAAGGTAAGGAAGGAATTGCTGAAGAAGTGAGTAAAGACCACTTACTTTCTCCCTGAAGTCCTTGATCTCCTGCTGATAAGACTGTGGGCTTGAATTTAGCATTTCACGCTTGTTTGGTTCAGTAGCTGCAGACAAATCTTATGTTCCCAGCTACACAGCTCTTAAATGCAGCTAGCACCTGGAAGAACCGATCAGCTCTCCAGCAATAGGATGCTAGTACATGGCAGTAAGTTTTACATCTCCTTAGGGAACTTAAGCCACTTGTTCCAACAGTGTTAAGAAGCACTCTTACCCATGGGTAATTATTTTACACCAAAACCAGAAGTACAATGCACACGAACTCTTAAGTACATAAAACCACAGACTAGTTAGCACGCTTGAACCAAAATGTCAGAAGTCAAGGATTAGTATTTTATTGAATGTTTATTTTATCAAAAGCAAATTAGTAGCTTTACTAAAAGCAAATCATCCACACCATCACTACTGGCATATCAGCTATGGCCAGCAACTCGCTCTGTTTCCTTGTCAGAGCTTAAGTCATTTGCAGCAAAGATGAGGGAAGGAAACAAAAACCTATCATGAAACAGTCTGACATCTCCGTGTAGACCTACTCCCTCAGCATAAGCTTCTGGTGAAGGTAATCGCATGCCCTTCTACTGATGTTGCTGTGGAGGTGGAAACCTCAGGGAAAGAGCGTACAACAGACGTGTCTCTAACTACTGCATTGATTTCTCAGGCTTACCTATCAGCAAACTGGATTAATAGCTTAGCATCCTGCTCTGCAAACTCATTTTAACACCATACTTTGAAAAAGCATCGACTAGCTAAATACAGTCTCTGCACTGTGTTTGGAGCAGACTAGGTGGCAGAAATAGGAAAAAAACCACAACCAAAAACAACCAAAAAACAACCAACAACAAAAACCCCACAAACCAAATCAAAACCCCCACACACAAAGCGTAGGAGGAAGGAGGAGGAGAAGGGGAAGGAAAGAAAACAAAGCCTACAAAGCTTGTCTTGTTCAGCAGAGGGAGGAACTGTGTTTTGTAAGAGAGGAAAAAAAAAGAAATCTCAAAGCCTACAAAATCCAGTGCATTGTCTGTATCATGAAGCAGCACATCAAAGAAGGTATGCCTAATATAAATTAATTGCTTTAACAACTTATGTGAATCTGTAACATTGACACAAAGCTTAGAGCATTTGCCAGAAGATTTAATAAGACTCCCACTAAAAGCCAACTTATTCTCCCTAAATCTTGCAGAAGCGTTAAATGCTTGTTTCTTACTAAAAAAGAAGATGCAGCTATTCCACATTCCATTTTTCTTCACTGAAATTTTCAATTCTTATTTCAGCTTACCAGTAAGTCCATTTTTCTGCAAATTTCTGAGTAAGAACTGGTGTGTTACACAAGTTTGAAACATTCTCTGATAAGCAACAAGAGCAAAAAAAAATTGTTCGTGCAACAAACAAATGCTCAGGAGGTAAACGTTACAAGTTTTTCCAGGTATTCAATCCATTAAAAAAATGCACATACACAAAACTTAAACAGCTGCACCTGTGACTTTCTTGTTTATACTTCTTAATGCTACCAAATGTCAAAGCTGCTGTTATAGTAAGAACACCACACTTTACCCACCACTCAGAAAAACAAACACTCTTTTCTATCACACACAGCTCTAGTTATGCTGATCCATTAGTTTTCAATAGTTCTTTGAGGTAATCCTTAGGAATGTGAGCTCTTGCTTTAGGTTCCCCTAAAACAAAGCCTCCTGCCACCAAGATTTGAAAGACACTACCAAACCCGTAAGGCTTGATAATGCTTTGGACCTATGTTGTTGATATCGCACAGCACGTGCTCTTCAGGCACAGAGTCCTCAGAAACTGGAAATCAAGGCCAATACTTCAAGATGAGGGAAAATTATCATTCAGAAGATTCAAGAGAAATAAACAAACTAGGCAGCAGTGGGTATCTAGGAACTGACAGAGAGCTATTGGACAGCTTCTACACTTTTATTTTATATACTCTACAATTTTATTTTATTTTTTAATGAAACTGATGCAAGAACATAGGCACGTTACTCCCTAGGAGACTAGTGGAGCTATATAGTTGAGGTCTACCTAATTCTTGGATAGCTGACACACAGCGCTACTCTCAGCAATCACAAACAAGTTGCTGGTAGCTTACAGGGTACCAGCCTGCTCATCCTATAATGCTCACCTCATACAAGGTTACATAGTGAAAAAAATACATGCCATCAGAGTTCATCATCTTTGATGAAGAAAGACACACATGCTGGAGCTCAACCACATCGAAAAGTGTTCCTACTCTAACATAACTTAGAGCATCTAGAAAAGAGTAGTTTACATAATATTCATTCGCATACACTTCTGCAATATATGTTGTGCTGATCACTGGCAAATGAAAGCCCAGAAGTGGGATGATTGCCAAGAGGCTGAGTAAAGTTTTCCTCTTCTCTGTAGTTCATGTGAAATCTGGTACATGAGTGGGTGGCAGCGAAACCTTAAGATCAGCTGCAAAACAAGGGGGAGGCAATAATATTGAGTACAGCACTGAAGAATGACTGTCAGAACTGATCATCATCACTGAACTTGCAGACAGTTGCTGATATACATTAAATGCTATACAGCAAGAGGAAGTAGATTACTTCAATGACTCTTTGAGATGTTTTACATCTGTGCCTATATGGAAGAACTACTCAAATCAGAGTTTTACCTCTGAGGTGTCTGAGGAAGCTCAGGGGTAAGCTCTTTCTCCTGGGCACATCATGCCCAGGCTATAAAAGGTGTGGAATATGATGTTCTCACTCAGCTTCTTTCAGCTGAAGGGCCCACAGTTCTTTCAAAGGCACGGGGGAAGAGGGTGAGAGATGGGTTAGGAATATGTACATAGACAATATGTCCCAAGGAGCATTTACAGGTCTCCTTTCATGTTTCATCAAATGTTTGCCCAGATACAGACATGCTGTGGACACTTCTAAGTGGAAGCCAAAAATCAGTAAATGTGGAGAAGGGTTAAGCAATCCAAAAGCCTCCTATCCTCAAAGTCCCCCACAACACCATGGAGGCCCATGCAAAGACACAGCGTTTATTAAAGGGGTAATCTCTGCTCCATTCAGCAGTTCTGCAGATCTCAGCAGCTGACAAATTCCATAAGAGAAACCATTTCTGCGGCTTAGCTCCGGTTGAATAAACCTTAATTAAGCCAGCAAGTATTTTATAAGTGATTAAATTACAAGTTCTCACCTTTCAGTTTTCCATAACTGAAATTGATAATCTTTTGATCTTTCTTTAGTCAGCACAGAAAAGAGGAAAAGTCCTTTCAAGAAACTATTTAGTCAATAGAAGTTGACAGAGCACACCTAACATCCAAGTACATAAAGCAATCTCAATGCAAATGCGCAAAAGGGAAATGCCACACCATGCACAGTTAAGAAAGTAATCAACCTTCAAATGAAATGTTACATCTCTGCTCCTCAAGGTAACATCAAACAAGTAAACGGATTAAATTCAAGGATAAACTCCTTAAAGGCAGCCAGTTTTCCCTGGTGTATACTACTACTGCCTTGCTTGGCTCACTCCTACTGCTCTAGGAGAAAAACTAGAACAAAAAAGCTATTTGGGGAAAAGACAATAGAGGCAACACATTGCTAAATATGTTAAGAGTCTTCCTTCAAGTGCAGATTCAAATTCACTTTAGAACCAGATCGTTACTGCTGGGGGATGGAGGGGAGAAGTCTAGTGTGTTTTTAAAGATCTAATTATAGTTGAATGAGGAAAAGAATTCCACCACAACAGGAAAATCCTCAGCTTGGAGATGGAAAGTCAGTATCTTCAACAAGTGAATCATGAATGAAACAAGAAGTGATATCTTCGCTATCGTCCAGTTTTACAGCTGTCTCCATGCACACAACTAAGGCAAAGTGTTCGGCATATTCAGACATTATTAACCTCAAGTTCTTTGGATAACAGCGCCTCTGAACAGATACGTACAAAGAGTAAACAGACAGTCACCTTAAAAAAAGTCAACCTTCTTTCTTCAAGAAGGAACTTGAAGGCTGAAAAGCCTGCTCTGCAGCCATCACCCAGCTGCGTTCACTAGCTATATTTACCATGGAGCAAGCGTGCACATGAACAGATACTGAAGTGGCTGTCATGCCCACGATGTTTTATGTCCAGGATTACTTCCTGGTAAATCATTACCTTGGCATTGTGGGCACCTCTTTTAACTCCTGAAGGAAGACCCTCTTTTCTACTGCACCATTTGAACACGTTTTCTCCTTAAAGAAATCCTCTAGGAAAAACGAAAAGTGGGAACAGGCTTGCCTAAGGGACAACCAACCTTTTGGACTCGCATACAGGAACATTCCTGCTGATAAACACAGGAGAGGACCTCCAGACGCAGCTGACAAGGCAGCAGCAATGCTGTCCAAAGAACGTATTTGTTCCTCAGCTGCTCCTGTCATCGTTACTTCCTTCCAGAGCAAACCATTACCCAGCATCCCGGCTTTCAGCCCCCACCTCCACTTTCCCAAAAAGCAGTCCCTGTAAAGGAGTTGGACTTTGCCTGCTCGCATGTTATACGTAGCCAAGGCCCACCCACAGGACACTCCTTGCATTCAGGTGGAAGAACTGGGTTACTACCATAGCACGAAGAGCAAAGCAGTTCGTTTTTTGTTATTTTCCCAATTCCAATCCCATTTCTTTATCTGTGAAGTTATTCACTGACAAAGTAGCCTAGAAGCTGCTTCACGGTGGATTTCCATCTATTAACTTCTGATTTAACTCAAAAAAAACATGTTTGTGACAGAGCACGGACTTTATAGGATACATCATTTAGACTCGAGAGAGGAAAAAACAGCAAAAACCACCCCACACCTCAGTGATCGGGTGAGGCAAGGGAAAAAGCACGTCTATTGTCACCCTCACTGCTTAGAGGAAGTCATTTTTTTTTCCCCTCTCAAGTCTGCTTAGCTTCAACTTTGTCACTAAAAATCCCATATGTGTTTATTCAGTGAGGTTCTCTCAAGCTTCTGTTTTTGTTATCCACACAGGAATATGTAAACGGCAACCAAGTCACCTCCATATTCTTGTCTTCTCTCGACTTCATTTCAGCCCCTAATGGCTTCTTCTCAATACACAGGTGAGGAATTTCAGACAGTTTTTCAAACAGCAGTCACAGCAAAGCCAGAAACAGAAGAAAAACTCCCTGTTCCTCCTTGATGTTCTCAAGACATCCAAAGGTCAGGCTACAAAGATTAAGCAAGGCTTTATCTCTATTTATTTATTTATTTATTTATTTAGGTAACAGAAAACATGGGTTTCCCGTGTTGTCCTTTCTGGAGGAGGAAAGTTGAAGAGTGTGACTAGCCAAGACTTTTCAGATTATCACTCTCAATTACAAATGCTACAGATATCACCTTAAAAGTAAAAAACATTTAACGAGCAAGAAGAAACTTAAAAATCAGAAACAGTATACTGCTGGAACCACACACGCCACAAGGCTAGCTCACAAAACAAGAAATCAAACGAAAACAAGTCTACGAGAGAGCATGCAAACACTAAATTGTGAGAAGATTATTTCAGGAACATTCAGATTTTGCTTGATGGTATGGGTGCGTGATGAAGATGAAGAGTGATCTATAGTTTAACAACGTGCTGCCTGAGCCTTTATTCCACTGGGAAACTCAAAAAAGACAGCTCTGTAATTTGGACAGGTATAACCACTGCCTTATTTTGGACAGTTATTTTTTAGTACATGAATGCATTTCATTCCAAGGCAAGCAAGCCAGTGTTTCCAGTGTTTTATGGAAGTCATAAGCTGCCTGGTGTTTTTGCTAAAAAGAGTTGGTCACAAATTCCTGATACAAGTCTGAGTGCAGTATTGTGACTTAGACGTTGGGAAAAAAGCGTTGATTTCAAACTACACGTAGCAATGAAGGATGTTGTAGTGTCATCATCTGTAACAGGAACTGGAAGTTACTAATCATGAAAACCAGCAAACTAGCATAAAACACCGGGTATTTTTGTGGCTTACCAATAGTTCTAACCCACTAGCTTTGCTTGTGCTTCTTTAGACATCTTTTACACTAAACCCTTCAAGAGATGATTAATGTAAAGTTACCTCTGTGTGCGCTTAAAAACTTGCAAAAATACACATTTACACAGAGTCAAGGTTTTTTATTTAGGGAAGCATGTTTCCAAAGTCCATCAAAAATTACAACTGCAACTTCCATGGTGATCCTACCTGCATATGTTATAAGATATTTTAGCATACTGGTTTAACAAGACAGACTGGACTCAACCGAACATGAGTGAGTCACACGTTTCCCACAATACTTGTACCTCACTGCACACACGTAGCAATATCAGAAAATGGAAACGCTCTCACAGGAACGCAGTAACATGTGTGTCAGTTTCCACAGCAGCAGAATCATGCACTCCTAGTAAGAACACTATAATTCTATTTATTTTCTTAACTCGTAATATCTAGTGCTTTTCATAGCAGTTCTGGGCAGGCATGGTATACAAATTAATGACTACACCTTGCATTATGCTGCAACAATTGGAAAAGATATGAAGTACAACTATGGGAATAGCTTTCTCAGTGTCCTCCATATGCATGTTCAACAACGTATGTCCTACACATCTCGTAACTTAAGAGTTGCCTCAGTTCCTGCGCACCAAACTAGATGGTTTTTTACTATTGCTGATTCATCCTGCCCATACAGAAGTCCCACAGTATTCTGAAGGGAAAGAATCTTCTACACTTGAGAGAGTCCATATATTTTTGTACTCTTCAACTGGGAGAGAAACCATCCCAAGTGATTTCACTTCCCAGTGGATAAGACAAGATGAACAAGAGGTTTCTGTTAATTGCTTCCTGTACCTACTCCTGGGCCCTTGTTGGTCAGCCTACAACATATCTTAAGACATACTACATGTGGGTTCACCAAGGTCACTCTGGAATTAACTGACAAATCTGCAATTCACAAAAAAGCTAACTTGCAGAATACATATTTTACCAAGAACTAAAAGAGCTGTACAGTCATCTTTATACAGAAGTGGACTTGGCAGTGATCAGGAAATCAACGTCAAGAAAAGGGAACAAACTCCTCTACAAACGCAACTTATGGTTAGTTACAAGGACAACTTTTATATCTTAAGTACTGTGAAGCCACATCTACAGCTCTTACATATATAGCTGGTGATCCACTTCCACACCGAAACTGATAGGCAGTATTGGGCCCGAAGCCCGATGGGCTTCGGGACCCAGGGTGCCCTGAGCTAGAGGACCGGGACGGTGGGGATGACAAACTCCCAACCGACCCTGAACGTGTGCGGGATTTGCTACTCCACCTGGATCCCTACAAGTCCATGGGTCTGGATGGGATTCATCCCCGGGTGCTGAAAGAGCTGGCGGACATCATCGCGGAACCTCTCTCAATTATTTTTCAACGATCCTGGGAATTTGGAGAGGTCCCGGTAGACTGGAAGCTGGCAAATGTTGTGCCGATTTACAAGAAGGGTCAGAAAGAAGACCCTAGCAATTACAGGCCTGTCAGTCTCACGTCAGTGCCTGGTAAAATCATGGAGAAGATGGTTCTCAAACTTATTGAGGCTCACCTGGGGGACAAAGCAGTCATTGGTCCCAGCCAGCATGGGTCTGTGAAGGGCAGGTCCTGCCTAACTAACCTGATTTCCTTTTATGATAAGATCACCCGTATGACGGACCAAGGGAAACCAGCTGATGTGATTTTTTTGGACTTCAGCAAGGCTTTTGACACGGTTTCCCATAGGATCCTACTGGACAAAATGTCCACCATACAGCTAAATAAAAACATCATACGATGGGTGAGCAATTGGCTAACGGGCAGGGCCCAAAGGGTTATGGTAAATGGGGCTGCGTCAGGCTGGCGGGCGGTCACCAGTGGGGTCCCTCAAGGCTCCATTTTAGGGCCGGTACTTTTCAATATTTTTATAAACGATCTGGATGTAGGAATAGAAGGTATTTTGAGCAAGTTTGCTGATGACACCAAACTTGGAGGAGTTGTGGACTCGAATGAGGGTGGAATGGCCTTGCAGAGGGATCTGGATAGGTTGGAGAGCTGGGCGATCACTAACCGCATGAAGTTCAATAAGAGCAAGTGCCGGGTCCTGCACCTGGGACGGGGAAACCCTGGCTGCACATACAGACTGGGCGATGAGACGCTAGAGAGCAGCCTAGAAGAGAGGGATCTGGGGGTCGTGGTAGACAGCAAGTTGAATATGAGCCAGCAGTGTGCCCTGGCGGCCAGGAGGGCCAACCGTGTCCTGGGGTGCATCAAGCACGGCATCGCTAGTAGGTCAAGGGAGGTGATTGTCCCGCTCTACTCTGCGCTGGTGCGGCCTCACCTCGAGTACTGTGTGCAGTTCTGGGCACCACAGTATAAAAAGGACATGAAACTGTTGGAGAGTGTACAGAGGAGGGCTACGAAGATGGTGAAAGGCCTGGAGGGGAAGACGTACGAGGAACGGCTGAGGTCACTGGGCCTGTTCAGCCTGGAGAAGAGGAGGCTGAGGGGAGACCTCATCACAGTCTACAACTTCCTCGTAAGGGGGTGTCGAGAGGCAGGAGACCTTTTCTCCATTAACACCAGTGACAGGACCCGCGGGAACGGGGTTAAGCTGAGGCAGGGGAAATTTAGGCTCGACATCAGGAGGGGGTTCTTCACAGAGAGGGTGGTTGCACACTGGAACAGGCTCCCCAGGGAAGTGGTCACTGCACCGAGCCTGTCTGAATTTAAGAAGAGATTGGACTGTGCACTTAGTCACATGGTCTGAACTTTTGGGTAGACCTGTGCGGTGTCAAGAGTTGGACTTGATGATCCTTAAGGGTCCCTTCCAACTCAGGATATTCTATGATTCTATGATTCCACTTTAACTTCATTTATGCATTTTTAATACTGATTTTTGATTCTTCAGAGGGAGAAAAAAAGACTTGATGTTAAGCCGTAAGGAGGAGGGAGTAGAAACCATACATGCTAAAATATAGTATGTTGAAGTCTTTAGCACTTCTGTGTTCAAACATGCAACACAGGCTGCAGGTAGCAGGACTACATTGTGACTAACTGTACATACAGTTTGTTTACATACCACTAGTGAGACTACTGCTCAGACAAAAAAGGCTTAGCTTCATAAAAAGGAGAACTAGTTTGGGCCAACGTAATTGTAATTTAGTCAGATATACACCATTTAAAAATGGCAAGCTTCCCTTTGGTCACAACTTTTAAAACATGTTAATTTAAATAAATGAAAAAACACCACAAGTTGTGGTTCAGAATGGAGAAAGATCGTCACTGTTAAAATAGCAGTTTCTGAACCCGGAACATGTGCAAAATAAATGCAAGTGCATCTATCTCAAGAAGCAATATTCTTGATCTCTCAAGTGCAGATTCCCAAACACACACACACAAAAAAAACCAGAAGAGACTACTCAGAAGGAATTTTAGATTAATGCTTGTATTTCCATACATAATTTAAGTACCAACACTCTAAATACAACCAAGCTAGCTTCTTAGTCAATTGCAATAGGAAATACTATTAAACAAAAGTGCCTAAAAGGATCTCTGTTGTGCTACAGCCCCTGGAAACAATTCAGCACAAGAAAAAAAAAAACCACTTGTCTTTCATCAGAATTGAGAAATTTCAGGTTTGATGTATTACAATAATTTAAATTCATTCCAGTACCATTATTGCCAGTGTTATTTTAACACCAGAAAAGTTCACAGGCAACTTTCTTTAACGTATATATGCAATTCTAACAAACAAGAAACCAGAGTGCTGATATACTTACTCACTGGTTGTTTCAAATGACTACAAATTAGCAAGCCTGAATTATCACTCAGAGGAACAGTGGGTTGACAGAGAAGAAAAACTTTTCATTCCTTTACTTCCTTTGTGTAAGAGCTACAAGGTCAAGACATTTAACAGCCTCCATCTTTGCCAGCTAGGGGTTACTTCAATTATGTTTTGTTGACTAGTGTTTTCCACAGGCTTTTCAGACATGAAACCACGAAAACGATGGGGAGATGTAACATTAAGATCTCATATCTGCTTTTCTTCTCTAGGTGTAAAAATAGTCACATTCAGTAATTTTTTTCCTTGTTTGCATATAATTAGCTTTAGTGCTTCCTCTGGTTGCTTTCATCTCCCCCAGTGTTTTCTACACATAGTTCTTGGAAACATTCACCTCTTCCTGGCTATCTGGGTGTGAGTCTCTGTTATCTGCTTGAGACTCCTTTAAGGAGCAGCTGCACTACCAAGACATTTATTGCTGAGACACTACTGACTCCAGGAATTAACTGAGGAAGAGTAAACTGCCAAGTTGTGCCAAATTCTTTCCTTCTCTTTAGGAAGTACCTCTGTGCTCCATTTCTATAGTCATTTTACATTTGTGGCAAACCCAGGTATAGCACAACACCAAAATGTTGCTGTGGTCATTATATATTTCTCAGTGGAAAAAAAAAAAAGGAAGTAGAACTCTGTTATGTATTGCTTACTAATTATTTCTCAGGAGACAATTTGCTAAATGACAACAAAACATCTTAGAAAAGGAAAGACAGGCAGCACTGTTCATGCTGATGTGTTGTGGTTTTTTAAATACCAAAAAGAAAATGGTCCATAGTGGGAAACCAAAGATCTGTTGTTTGTCTGGAAAGCAAAAGGGGATGGGTGTAGATAGAGGGAACAATTTAGAGGTTTTTTTGTTTGTTTTGAGATGCACGCACAGGAACCGATTTGGGAAAACTGTCGTGATTTAAGGTTCTGTATCATATACAGCATTGCTTCTTGATAAAAGCAGGTCTCCTAAAAAAGGGAACCAAATAACCCAACACGCTAACTTAGATAAATCTATTATTTTTAATATGGTTTGGTACTGAAAGACTGTGTGAGAGTCCATGTTTTTCCTTACTGTTAGAAGAACTGTAGGCATTTCAAGAATTAAGATGTCTTTTTGCCTTACTAAAATAGGGGGGCTGTGAATGTTATATGATTATATGTACTTTAAAGTGACTTTAATACAGCAGTAGTAAGAAAAATCCTAAGAACACCCTGTTCATTTACAAGTGCTTTTATAAAATCTTATTGTAATAAGCTTGAAATCCCATGCTACTATAAAGTGGCAGGTAACAAAATGTCAGCAGTTAGGAATGCTGACATTTCTTATTCAGTGCACAAGACTGTACCTATGAACATTGTAGTTTCCACTACTGTAGCACTTCCTTCATCAATTCTGTTTACATTAGCAACTAATTTGTCATATTTCTATGCCCTCCAGAGCCAGAACACGCAAATCGCATTTGTAGATGAAGGACTTTTTATATTGACTCAGTCACTCATTAAATCAACTTGAAAATAGTAAGTCAATTGCTTGCAACTGTGCATCTGAATACAGTTGAATCCAGAGTGCCTGAACAAACTCACATTAAACAATGTTAACACAACTGAGTGTGGAGTACTGCATCGAGGAAAAGCTTCTGCACCCAGAAAGTAGAAGGCTGTATTCTTAGAGGCAACAGCTCTAAAAGAGAAGCATGTATGCAGTGGATGAACAACTCTGACCTCGTGATGCAACACCACAAGAGCCGATGCAATCTTTCAGTATATCAGGCTTTTCTATACCAGAACAGCAATATTAAACCTCTGTTTTGAGTCATGTGATGTACACAGGAGGAATGCATAAAATTCCAGTATCTTCATTTTACAGATGAGTCACAAGATCAGAAAGATCGCAGAAGGCAGCTTTTCATGGAAGGAAAAACTTCTTACATGAAGCAGCAAACAGATAGAGCTTCTTAATCATGAGGGCAATTAACCACAGAACTTTTGCAGGGAGAAAATATCACATACTACAGAGCTCTCTAATCTGGGAGAAAGGCATAACAGCCAAAAGCTGAAGCCAGACTGCTCAGTTTACAAATTAAATTCTTATTACCAATAAACTACAGGAACAGGCTACCAGATGAATGTCAGAAGCTGAAAAAACTTCAAAGCAAGACCTACTGCTTTTCTAGAATATATACATACAACAGAACAGCAGTTTACTGAACTCAGTTAAAAGAAAAAACTTGAGAAAATTGAAATCATGACAAAATCCTGACCATGCAACAGGATGGTTTCTGTAATGAAAAAGCAGGAAAACAAAAAACCCAAACATACTAGCCTGAGAGAATTGATTAGTTTCCCCCACATCTTGCATGACCTTGCCTGCATCCAGGCGCACCCTCCCCTCTCTCCTATTGACGTTAGCAGTATAATTTTACTGTAATACACCGTGGTACACAGGTTCTCCAAACTGTCTCACGAAGCATTTGAAGAATAATGGAGAGGGATCAGACAAATGAGAATAATTTACTGACAGAGATGAGACAAGCTGTTCACCTGAAGTTACTCCATTCCGAAACTTATGAAGAAACGGCAAATTTGTTTCTATTACAGAGTCAGTAAACTACTGATCCTATGATCCCTGCATTTTCAAGCTTCTCCCTCCTCTAAAAATTCATCTTCCAAAACTACACTGACACATTAATTCTTTATTTCCCACAAAACAGATACCTTTGTTTTTAACTTTTCCTCCCATGACTTTGCCTGGAGCATGCCATCAGGGAGCACTTACAAGTACCACTAGGATCTCCCCTCTACTCTACCACCTTTTCTTTTAGACAGTCACAACAAGGCAAACTACAAATGATCACTGAAGAACAGTTAGAAACTTTTATTTAAAAGTTAGGGAAGTCTTGTATTACCCCTGGCATTGTCTAGCCCATACAAGGAAGCATAAATGAAATGCCATATAGTCAATGAACTGTTACATGGGGCATTTCTGCATGACAGTCAATATACACTTTTCAAGAGATCTCACTTCATCTCAAAGTCCCGGTAGTGCAAGTTACAGTTAAGAAAACTAATAACTGTTTTTTAAGTGCTCTATGAACTAGGTGTGTTCCCAGCTGCTAATGAGTGAAGCATTTGCTTTCCAACACCTGAGACCTTTGCATGCTGCTGAGGGAAAGAGCAGGTTTCATTCTCCTATTGACCTATGGACTTTGACATGTTTAACTGTTCCTACGTGTAAGACATGCAGTAATGCGTAGACCATAACAAACAGCCTGTGTTTAAGATGATGTCTGCCCTCGGATATGCAACATGAAACCAAATACTTGCTGCTTGATAAATTGACAACGGACAAAAAGCTGTGAATAAAGGAAAAAGGGAGAAAAGGAAAGGAAAACAGCCTTCCAGCAAAAACAAAGTCAGCCTCTTCTTCAATAAACTAGAAATAATGCCTGAAATTACTTTATCTTTTTTTAATCAAAGAAACAAACCTTACTCAAATTCTGAACAAGATGTATATACATCACTGGCTGATGATGCGTAGAACGCTCAATTATAGTAGAAATTTAAAAAAAAAAAAAGGAGAAGGAAAAGAAAGGAGAGGCATGGTTTCTTAAAAAGGTAAGCATATTAACAAAAGTTACCAAGAGTGATTTACACACAACTGGGGTACAGAGACTGAGGTAGTCACGGATTTATATGGTTGCAGACAGGAAAAAAAATAAAATGCTCTATTTTTGAAAGTGGTAGAATGCTCCTTTTTCCAGCAGTGACAGCAGCTGAAGAGACATACACACCATTAACATTCAACAGAAGTGATCCCTAGGGAAAATACAATTATTTAAATTAGTACTTTTATGAGGGTTCACAAATATGGTACAGCACAATGGAGAAGTGCAAGCAGTTATGTCAACAGAACCTGCCATGCCCACTGTTTCTCAAAAAACCCGGAGACATACCTGATTACTGCTTTTTGCAGCCGAGTTGGTCTGAGCTGTATTTGAGGAGAGGGAATCAAAAAAGGCTTGGTCAGCTAATGAGTTACCACAACTAATTCCATCTTTTGTACTGTCGGTTATAATCTGAAATGGAAAAAGTTGCAAGAGATTTTTTTTTTGCTTCCATTGATCTTATTACATATAACCTTCTAACACTAGATGTTATGATGGCAGCATACACCCTGAATTCAAATTCAATAGTACCTTTTACAAGAAGTTGACTGAAGTAAATCTAGAGGATTTATTTCCACAACAGGTAGAACTGGTTTGCATTATAGCGTAACATATTTGTGGCAGTAGACACCTATCTATAAATTAACAAGGGATTAACAAGGTAGCTAACGTTACTGCTTGGAGATTGGGAACTCAATACTCAGATGATCAGTTTGGGATAACAAATTTGGAGAGCCAGAAGCTACGTAGAAGCTAACAAACTGTATACAGTAAGCTGCCAACCTGCAGACACCATGTGTTCCAAGAGTGAATTAGATTCCAGGCTTTACTTTCAGAGACCTGTTCCATCCCCACCCCATTAACAGCAGTCCTTAAGCAAAGAGTACATCAATACTGAAGAGACAGTACAGGCTCTCAGGAAGATGATGATCTGAACAGTCCCTGGATTTGGGATCCCATATCCTGAGCCCCTGAAATGCAGTTCCATTCTAGAGATTAATGAGCATGTGGCAAGTCAGCCACAGCAACACCAGTGTAACTTGTATTACTCGCTCCACTTCTACATCTGCATCTTCAGACAAAACAAAATCATTGGATCACGAGACAGAAAACCAGAAACAAACTCAAAATAGGTCACGTTCTGCAGATCACTGATATTCACTATGGTTAACCTCCTGTTGCATTTCTTGGGAAACCACTAAGAAGCACAGTAGCTTTAGATGACATGTTTGCACTGATCTCCAAAGTCAGCTACAGCTGCTTCAGTAATATACATTCTGAGCTTTAACACTGGAAGTTTCACATTTGAGCATTAAGAGTTTGATCAGCAAACCAAAGGGTTGCTTCTTCAGTAGTTCTGCTTTCTTAGTGCATAGCGATGCAGTCGCTTACCTCAACATAATCTGTTGGAACAAGTCCTCTCTCTCCTTGGCTGTTTTTTCCTTCTAACCAGCCTCCACCGACATCCTAAAAAAAAAAAAAACAATATGGAAATACTTTTGCTAGATGGATCCCACAGCATGCTTTAAACTCAGAAGGGTGCACTGGCTTGCTATTAAATGTGGAACGCAAGGTTCAATAGACAGGTCTGACTATATGACCATGAACAAGCTCGCTTAAAGTTGCTGAATAAGCAGATACTTATTTAAACAGGACACAGGCCATGATTGTTTCACATGGCTATTGAGGACTTTAACATGAATGAGGGGAAAAAGCTTAATTTTGAGCACTCAATCATTTATGCATTATGCACAGCCAATTCTGTGCACAGCCATCATCAAAATACAGCTATTAGAATGCTGTTCCCAAAGCATTCATTTTATTCAACAGATTATAAAGGAGACTCAGGGAATTAAGCTACTGGTAACATTTGTATAGTCTGGACTTCACGTGTGGAAGGTGCAGGAGTGTGATGAGAGGCAGCTATAGCACAAGAACAGTAAGGATAATCTCAAAGGTCAGAGGCACATGCTACACAGCATCTGGAGACACTCCTACTTTACATTTAATACCACAGAGGCAGGTCTCAGACTATCACTTTGGAAAAAGCTAACACAGTTCAGACCTCAGTGGTGCAACCTGCTATTGGCTTTTTTTTTTTTTTTAAACACATTCTACATACACTGGAAAGCCTTTGCGGGACTTTGCAGTTAAGCAAAGTCAATTCCAAGACAGCATTATCTGGAATAAGCCAGTTCTGTTTAAAAAAAAAAATAAAAAAAAAAATCAAACTGTTTCTTGAACAGAGTTACATGTCAAGCTAATTCAGACCTGAGAACTGGAACCACATATGCTGGACAGCAATTACTGAATTTCAGGTTCTTAATCTGCTTTTTAACTGATATATTCGTTTATGCACAATTTTCTTCTTTTACTTTGAAATTTTCTATAATCCTGCACATAATAAAGAGCAGTCTGCTTATGTATTTATGAGTTTAAATAGTAAAGACCAACCAGTTATTGAAATAACAAACTTTCAACTGCTTTTTCTTATATACCTAAAAGACTACACTTAAGAACACAAACAAGTAGATATCTCAGATTAAAAATTCAACTAGTTTGGTTAATCTACAGGGGTAATTACATCTTCAGACAGAAGTCACATTAGTACCACTGCGCTTATTAGCGTTCCAACAATGGAATTCCATGACTTATGCCATTGCTCTCTATAAACTTATTACATCAAAAAAGATCTAGAACCTTTGTGGCAATCTATGCCACAGTTTAGTCATAGACAGCATGAAATAATTTTTTACTTGGTTTTGGGTTATTGTCTTCTCACACAGACAGCTTTTTCAGCAAGAGCAAATTTAAAAGCTGTAAACTATTTATTGTGAAACAACATAAAACTTCTGAATTATTTAAAAAGTTACCTCTGCTACAGTACAGCATCCTATTCAAGAGGGTGCTGATTCCATTAAATATCTGCTTCAAATATTTAAAGTCAGTGGAATTAAAAAGTATCAGGATTATACACGTTTATGTTCTTTCAAAAATTTGTTTCGTCTGTACATTTCCTATGCAACCAGATAAACAAAATCTGGCATCCAGATGAGGGGATTTTGTTTGTTTCAAAAATAAAGCCTATTCATTGAGCCACATCACTAAAGACTCAGAAGCACAGAAGATTCAACTAACACTTCTGTTCAATTGTAAGAATTATATAGGAGAATAAAAGCACACTGACATTAATAAATCAAATAGCCCTGCTCAAACATACTTTAAGAATAATTGAAATTTTCCTTGGTAGTATTACCTTAATATTTTCCCCACTCCTTCCCTGTACCTTGTGCACATTGCTTTCACTATGGAAGAATGTACATATTTAGAAATTTTGTGACAAGTTCTTTAAAGAAACTTGGAATACTGAAGTCATTAATTAAAAAATGCAAAACCTTTAAGGGAGCTGGCATGTCAGAATTATTTAAATTCAAGTGGCAAACGTGAGAGACTACATAAACACAAAATGTGGAACATGAGGCACAAAAAAAAAAAGACAACACCCAGATGTAAAGGGTATCACTATCATTAGCTCTTTCTGCCTTGGCACTCTGCTCTATTTAGCAGAATAAAAAAGCTGAGCAACAAATTCCAAAGTGTGTAGGCACAGGCTGAGAGGGCCCCTGACCTCCAGAATCATGCTCATTGCATTTGTTTCCACAACACTATTAGAAAATTCTTTGGTTTTAGTTTGTGTACTACTTCTTCAGTGGAAGGTAGTCACAGATTCACGGAGTCACCTAGCACATCTCTTCCTTCACCTGCTGAATTAGGTCAGGACATTGCAGTGAAGCCCTGTTTCCATGGCATTTTTCTTACCGGGTTGGTAATTATGATGATCTCCCCTTCACTGACGGTCAGCTCGTTGTTTCCAGGCTCAGCAGCAAAGTCATACATAACACGAGCCTATAAGTGAAAAGAACACACCAGTGAGCCTTCCATGTTATTTAGATGACTGCACAGAAGACTCATTGTTAAATAGCAGAAATACTAGGTGGGGAGGGGCTGGATGTACGAAGAGCAACTCAGCATGGTGGAAGCTAGTATCTCCTAAATTAGGACTCCAAACTGAACACTAATGCAAACTTTACGAGACGAAAATCTCCTGCACAGCTCTTACAGATGACCACTTTTTTCCTGGAAGATTCACAATATTAAACTTGTTGTTCTCTGCCCTGTACAAAATTGTCTGTACAGCTTTTTCCAAGGGGAAGAAGGAAAGGCTTCTAACTTTAGCAAACAATCCAATTAATATTTTATTCTACAAGACACATTCCAACTCCAATTTGGGTAAAGGGGACTATTTCACAGAGCAAGCAATTCGGACAGATGAAATCAGAAGCGATTGCACATGTGAGTAATCACTGCTGCACACAAATAGTAATACATACAGTGATGTTTTGAGATTCTCAGTAATCAGGAGGAACTATTCTATGAAATGCACAAACAGAGCGGGCCTGTTACATACTGGCACAGGCAGGGAGGAGAAACACAAACAAAAAGAACAACTTAATTTTCAAGTATTTAGACACAAAAGTCTTCACTGTGTACTGACTCTGCAATTGCACCACGTTAAAAAAGATGTTGTTAGAAACACTGACAAAGTTGTCTAATGTTTAAAAGACCAGAGCTGCTATATACAAAGAGTTGTGGCATGGTGTAAGGTTATATTCCCAATCATCATTTCATTGTCTTCTATTACATTACCTTCCAATCTAAAGTAGAGAAGGCTATCAGGAATTAAAAGTGACTACTTCCTCACAAACTGTTCAGATTGATGCAGAGGGAATCTGACAAAAATCACACTAGAATCTTAAAGGAAGATTCTGCCATTAAAGTTGCGTATTTATTAGATAAAGGGTTTCATGCTGTCTTGTTTTGTCAGGTTTAAAGTTTATCTGTGCTTACCTTTCCTGGAAATAAAACTCATCACACTAACAGAACTTATAAATAATAAAAACCTTATAATTTATATCTCAAGTTGTCACATTAGCCAGGTGTCCCAGAAGTGATCAATACTTATTTTATCCCATTGGTGCCAATGCTGCTTACCACAGAGCAACAAAACAGAAAGCTAGACGACTGGTCAAGAAAGTCAAGCAGCAAAAGTACACGTGTTACCAGACAGTGCTAACAAATAGATTTACTTGTGCAACTAAAACAACAAGCTATAAACCCAGTAACAAGAAAAAAAAAGTCTTTAGCAGCTTGAAGTTTAGGAGAGAAGTCATTTCTAAAAACAAAGTTGCAGAGATTTGTGGGTGTATACGAAGGCCTCTAAAACTGGTAGTGCAATCATTGTTTCGCAGGCCCCAAATCCACAGAATGGACAGCAAGGAAAAGAAACCTCCTCCCCACCAGCTCATATAAGATTATGAGCAGCAGAAAGGGATTATTATATATATTTTATCAGCAGGAAATAAGCCAAAAACAAAAACCAATTTTATGACAGCGTTACTAACAACGTCAGACACTGCCCACAGCAATGAGGGCCTTCTTGCACTTGGAGGTCAGGGGAAGAAAAACGGGAAACAAATCGTTTTTGCCATAAATATCACAGTAAAATCATTATTTCCTCTTAAAAGCAAACTATATAATAGGAAATAAAAGAAAAAAAAAAGGAAAAGATACCAGAAGAAAAATATTCATCAAGCCTCAAAACTGAAAGTTGTTACGAACCCCTTCCAGGCATCCCTTCTGACATAAACCCAGAAAAAACACAGCTTCCGTTCCTCACATCTTAATTTCATAAGTATCATGTAGAAATATTTGTCTGGTCAAGATACTTCACTTCAATGTAAATAAAAACAAAGAGGAAAAAAGCACATCCTGTAGCTCAGCTGACAAAGCTAATCAGGAGCGACGTGCACAAGTCAAGCACTTGGTCTTTTCTACTAGAGAAGCACAACGTTTAAGAAAATCATGTGTCCTAAGCACATTTAATGCTTCCTATTATTATTTTTCTTCCTTTAGAAAGGAGGCTTTCAGCACTTTCGGATTACGCCATGCAAAACCAAGATGACCAAGAGAAAACTGTTTTCAATAACACCACCGACTGCTTTCCTCCCAGCAGAAAATCAGGCCTCCCTGCAGATGGAAGAACAACCCTTCTTACTCTCCTCAAAGCAATAAAATTGAAGATAAGAAACATACATTTTGAACTGCAGGAACAATTTACGTAAGAAGCACCATTCACCAGCCCTCTCCCCTCAGCATTAAGACGTAAAGGTGTTGAACATGTCATTTTTACAGCAGGTTACCCATATATATCCCGTTACACAAGTCACCTGAACACAGCTTGGGCATCTGGCCTGTGGGGCAAGCAGCCTTCTTCACATCCCTCAAGCAGTACAAGATGATATCAAGTTGAGGCTTTTGTTCATGGGAAATAGGAGTTCACCAGGACATGACCAAATTTTTAGTCTTCAGAAGTGTCTCAACACCCTACAGTAATGATCAGACTGGAAAGCTAAAATATTTGTGTCTAATAACTTAAATATCATGTGCAAATACTTTGTTTTCCAAGGAGATTAAATTATGCAGAGAAATCTGGAAGTATTCAGCACGTATGGAAGGAAAGACCAAGAGAAATGCACAGAATTTAATAAAGCCCTCGTGCCAAATCTATCCATTCACCTGCTCCAGATTCCTATTTCAGAAGTTGTTAACAGAGAAATAGGAAAAGGGAAGAAAATGCAAACTCAATTTTTGCCTTACTGCATTTTGACAAATTGAAAAAGGGACTCATAGTAATACAAACATGGATTATTATTATAAAATTATAAATTATAATTGGTTGAGTTTATAGGTGACTCGCTCCATCTAATAAGTGCATTGTTAACAAAAAAGCCCTTCCTCTGGCATTTCCTTGCACTGAGGCAACAGCCCCACACCTATCTGATTTTTTGACAATCAGTTCCAAAACACGACAAAGGAAAATGGTGTGGTTTGGCAATAAACCATTTCCTACTTACTAGCCGCAGATATTGCATCCAAGTGGTACTCGTAGCTTAGAGTTAGATCATTGCAAAATAGCATACGTATATGGAGAGAAGAAAGCACTCAACCAGAAAAAGATTTTAGCGCCTGGGTACTGCAATATATACATTGGATATGAGGTCAAAGTTTATAGACATTTTGAACACCTATAAAACGGGAACTGCTGAAATAGTGAAGACAATTCCAAATAATACAAAATGACCACGAACGTACAAACATAACTTCTTCAAAACATAGTTTAAAAAAGTGTTACAGTAACTGTTTTACTTCATATTTACATCTGATCACATGTAAAAGGATCTAAAAATCCAAGAACGACAGGAACTTCAGAGATTCAAACATTCAGTTCTCGGAATAAAGGTCATTGCTTCAGTTACAGAACATTGCAAAACCACAAAACAAGTACCAGCTGCTCACCACCTAACAAGAAGAAAAACAAACACCTGATGCTTAGCATACATTATAGTTTGTCTGGAAGGAGAGGAAGACGGCAGTTTTCTCTGCAAATTAAAGACAGGAGATCTCCTTATTGAAGGAAAATGCCACACTGCTGAAAAGCTCATTCAGAAATGGAAACTAATGCTTCTCAGTGGTACACCAGCATCCTCGGGAACTGGTTCCATGTGCTGTTGAGTTACACATCTGGGCTGCTGTTACAGATCTACTGACTTAGAATTTACAGAAGTTAGACTTCACACTAAGTATCATCATTGCCATCTTTTTAAAATAACAGTAACAGTGTCTAAGCATTATTAGCACTAAACAGTGTCTAAAATACAAAGATTCTTCATATTGAAAAGCAGTACCTGGACTAGTCAAAGCGCTGTTCCTCCACAAGTTTGGAGCAGTTAGCTTTTATCCATTATTTACATCTGTCAGACCTGCACATCTTCTGCTCCTCCCACCCCCTTTCTTTCCAAGAGGAAAAAAATAACCATGACCACTTGCCAACTGATTTCTGCAAACAGACATAAGGCTGTGGAACTGCAACTGGCAGCACGTCGAGATGCTTAGCATACATTAAGTACGAATTTGGCTGCAAGAGTCATTAAAATGAAATTCTAATGAAGGACTGCATTATCACTACGATATGTGAGTTTGAGCTTTCCACAGGCAACCTGGCGGACCAGATCCTCTCTGCTTGTCCCAGCACCCTGGAGGAGGAGAGGGAACAGTTGCTCCTATTTCTCATAAAAGGAACCTTTACGTCTTTTCTAAGGCGCATCAGCAGTAAGACGACAAGCTCAGGCAGAAGAGACCCAGGTCTGACAATCCTGATGTGCACAGGCACAGCCCACCAGCTGCACAAATTCGAGAACAGCATCAAAACCGGAGCATGTCAGTGATACCCACCCAAAATTTGAACTTATCTTTGAAAACACTTTCCCCATGGACAGGATTTCATTCTATTAGAAAGATCTTGTGTTATGCCAGAGTCATGGTTTTCGGCCACGTGTTAGTGTTTAAGGAACTTACACCACAAGATGACAGCTTCTCTAGGATAGCTGGCAGCAGCACACAGTGCAAAGAAAATGTCCATAAAAGGTTCAAAGCATGAAATTCCTCTAATAAATGCATGCCTTCCTTTTAGCAGATAGCACATGATTCG
The DNA here is from genome assembly GCF_964034855.1 of Anser brachyrhynchus. Lineage (NCBI taxonomy): Eukaryota > Metazoa > Chordata > Aves > Anseriformes > Anatidae > Anser > Anser brachyrhynchus. Next base: position 60,710,491 of record NC_137696.1, on the reverse strand, counting down.
GAGCTTCAGCCATTCGGTATTGCACTTCTCCAGGGACAGGGATTCACAAGTTTAGTCTGCTTGGTGTCACTTGTCTTAAAGGCAACTGCAGCATCACATCACAGTAGAAATGAGAGCAGTAGACTGCAGGTTCATGCTTGCTCTCCAGCATAGTGTCCTACTTTCTATGCTGCTGGTAGCAGTGATTCCCAGATTGATAGAAAGATCAAATTCTGTATCATTTTTCCAGAAGGTAACTGGGGCAGATAAATCTTTTTGAAGAAATCTGCAACCCACTAGAGAAGCAGAAATCATGAATTGGGAAGCCCAGCAAAATGTCTTCCAAAAAAAAAAAAAAAAAAGCACTGACTTTTTTTGAGCTAGGACTCTTCTTCTTAACTTCTTCTTCTCAACTAAACTCCTTAATAATTTTAAATAGCCACGACAGTGAGCAGATTTGAAGTGCAGAAGATCCAATAAACTGGCTCCCTTCTCTTTCCTATGCTCCCTCATCTTCGAAAAGAGCTCTCAGGCAAGTCAAGATGCTTGCTAAGTCACACAGTTGCTATTACTAAGGGAACTGTGAGAAGGTGAAGAGTTAAAACAACCAGTGTCCGAAGAGCTGAGGAACAAGAAAAATGCTTTAGGAACATTAAAGTAGGAGACATCCCTTTTTTCCCACCTCAGTGTACTTCCATCAGTGGCTATCACTTAGCTATACTTAACCTTCTCCCCCCTTTTTTTTCTAAAACCCAGGCTCACCCAAAAGCCACCAAAGTACTCCATGACTGAACAGTTTTTTATTGCAGCAACTGCAGCATCTGGGGACATGATTTAACAAAATTGCCTCCTCATGTTAGTCCATCCATCACAATTGTATCAGACTGCTGGATTAAGTGCATACTTGGATAGCCTAAGAAGAAACGTCACATGGCTCTGAAAGCGCTTATGCCTTTCAGCCTGGAAAGGTAGCTACTTTCTGTCTTGGCTACAGTAAAGAAATTAAAAGATTAGGATCATTTTAATGTGTAAACTAATACAGAGCAGACTGAGAAAATGTGTATTGCTTGTGTAATGCTAGGCATCGCTGTTCTTGTAGGTGTGCTCAACACCTACCCAGACAAACCCGCCAGGCTGAAGAAACTGAACTACCCCTTCAAATTTGTTTCATACTACAATTTTATTAAAGAGCAACTGAAAGCTAATATTCACTTGTTTAATAAAAAGCTCCCTTGAGTGCTACATTTCTTTACTAACACAGTTGGTTTTTTTGCTTTCAACAACACCAGAATTAAAACAAACTCACCCAAAAAGTGAAACATCGTTTAGTGAAGAGCTCCTCTTCTGGACCAGCAGAGATCACAGCCTTCTGCTATCATTACCCTAAGTCCCCCCAGCAGCTGCAGGATCCCCCCATTACTCTGCAAATCCAGACTGAAAAGTGTTCTCTTGGCCTGCTGGCTCGCTTTCTTCTGAGCAATTTTTCAACTCTAAAATAGTCCAGTAGCCTGCAGCTAGTCATTTGGAGGTAACAACGCTGACTATAATCACATTAGGAGCAAATTAAACACAGATAAAAAGCAAAGAAACGAGGACTTGCATCATTTCATCCTGCTAATAAAACATGCTTGCAGACAAGAGGAGAGGGCAGGGAACTTCGCTTCTCCCTCAGAAGCTGCACGTGCCTCCAAGACTTTAGGCAGATACGTAATTAAATAATGGCACTGGATTAAAAGACCTACCTTGTAATCCAAGGGAAAGGTTAACAGAGCATTAAAAGGTTCCAAAAGGTACAAGGTGCAAAGTCTGAAGTGTTTATGAGGTAAGGGACGGTACTGACATACTCGATTCCCACCAAAACGTGTGTGGCTTAAACCAACAACTCTTTAAAATTAGAATAAAAGTGTAATATGCATACCTTAAAGTTACTTCTACACATTCTTCTGTGAGAAACAAATGACTAAGCAAGTTTTCAAGTGCTAAAGAGACTTGAAAAACATTTTCTTTAGTGAGAAGGGCAACGGCTTATTAACCTTCTTCAGCAACTCGTGCTTTTGTTGTGTGAGGGCAGACTGGCTCTTCAGAGCTGAGGAAGAGCGAGCTCCTGAAGAGGGCTTTTTACTTGCTGAAAGAACCTCCCCAGGCACACCCACAGCTGATAACCCCTGGAAGCTCCTCGTGGCTCTTGGCACAGGTTCTTTCTGAGGAAAGCTGGTTATTTACATCTAAGGGCATTTCCCAATGAGAAAAATAGGGCAGGGAGACCACTTAACTCCTTGCAGCGAGTACTAGTTCTGTGAAAGGACCAAGCTGAAGTACAGGCAGCTTTGGCAGAGCCAAAATACAGGGATACCATGGCTGAGCTTGGAAGGCCAGGAGGGCAAGGGACCCGAGGAGCCCCTTCAGCTACTGCCAGCAGCTCTCAGAGAGAGAAGACGACAGGCATTCAGTTAAATGAGTCCTGCTTGCTTCTGGTTACGTACCTCATTCTTGATTTACAGACCCTGGACTTCTTTATAGCTGCTTCCCCATAAGCAAACATCGGCACGCCCGGCGCCAACACAACCAGACTGCTGGCCAGCACGACAGGCAGCGCTCACACTGAGAGCTTGCCTTCAGGTGAATTCCTACACCTCGGGGACCCCACTGCTCAGCTCAACCATCTGGGGCTAAACATTACAAGGCACGATAAGGACTCAGATTTATCAGCCTATGCTAAAGATCTCTTACAAGTGTTGGAACGTAATACTTTAAGATTTTAAGATCTGTTAAAGGGAATTATAGTTCCTTTCCCTGCAGTTAGCAATACAGGTGGGTGGATAACCACTGCCACGAGCAGGAACAATGGAAAACACAGCAGGTTTTATTTGCGCGCTCATGACCAAGCTTAAGGATTTTGAAGCTTGCAGATCACCCATAAGCAGGTCGGTAGTTTTAAAAAGCAGCATTCAGATGTGATACTTGCAAAAGAGCCATCGTGCACTTTGAAGTTTTAACCATGAAATTCCTATAAAAGAGGTGCTCAGATACCTTTTGCAGTGCCCATACAGACGTACTGATGGAGCACTGGGGAACCAGAAAACAGGATCTGCACGCACCTGGGCAGTACAGAAGCAAGGGAAATGCAGCTGCAGAAATACACGCATCGTACCCATGCGATTTAGAGATGTTTCCAAATACTGACTTAGGTACTCCTGCTCATCACATCTGAGCTTTCTACTGGGTTAAGAACAAACTGTTTTTTTTTTCTTCTTGTTCAAAGCATTAGTTACAAACCAGTTATCAATTAACAATGTATTGCAATACTTTAACCATGGGTGAGGAGCTCCAACTCTGTCAGAAGACATTTTTCAAAACCAATTTACTGCACTATTCTGCATGCCCACACTGCCTCGTGTTTTCCTTTCTGAATACAGATCTGTAACAGGTCCACATCTAAACAATTTCCAACCTGAGAAGATTAATTCCAGTTACACCAGCACGCTCAACTGCAGTGAGCGCAGCATGGCTTTGTTTTACGGATGTTAGGCAGGATACATTTATCTCAAGGGCGATTACAATCTCTGCCCAGATTCAATCACTACCGTGTCTCTGCAATCGAACTACCCCCTTGCAGCTGTTTGCCGACCCAAAGTTTATCTGTGTATTTCAGGAGCCTGCCATGTTGACTTCTGGTATTAGCCGGAGACCGTGCAATTGTTGGCCTTAAACCCTCGCAAACCCATCCCTGAAGAACAAAGCTAGGAAGAAGCAAAGGTTTTGAGAAGATGCCTGCAGCATTCACCAGAAAATCTGTCATGTCCTGACCTACTCATTAAGACAGCCTGTTGTCACACAAGAGTGCTTCCTCTGTGAGAGGAGATTACAGAACTGTAATTATCCCAATAATTAGAGAGACGCGAAGTTTCACCAAGGCAGGCTAATGAACGTCAAGCCTTTGCAGACTCACCACACTATTACTGGTCGTGCATCTCCATGTGCCAGCTGCAGAGGCCAACCTAGATGCGAATGAAGAACTTGCAGAGCGCCCAACCTGCATGCTAAAACGATGCTACTTCAAATACAACTCGACCTGCAGGTAAATTACAGAATGGAGCAGCCTTACAACTCCAAAAGGCCAGACACTGATAACACTAACTGGGAAACAAGTGCTCAGGAATATCCTAGCTGAAAACATCCGAGAGAAAAAATTAAAATGCAGCAAAGCAGATCCTCAGCATGGAGTTCTGCTAAATTCTCTGTTAATCGAGTAACCAACATTAATCAAGACATTAAATGTTTTGTGATCTCTCAGTCCTTCAAGAAACAAAAAAAAAAGCAAAAAAAAAAGTTCATGAAAGCCTGATAATCGAACCATTCCTAGGTTTATTTTTATATTACGAAAACAAGCAAGGAAACTGTCTTACCAATGTGAATACATTATCACTTTATCACATGAAGTCACTTTACTGTATAAATGGGCAATGTTCAGGTTTTTTGGGTTCTAACATACCCCCAGGTTACAGCTGTTTTAGGCTTTTCCGTTGACACTGTAGAAAAGCCCAGGAGTTACGAACCTGTCACCTTCCGCAGCAGCTCATGTGCGCAAAGCTCAGTCGCTAGGCCCAGCTGGAGAACAGCCAGCACTGAAACCGGACATTGCTCACCTACAACTTCATGCAGCGTGCACGCTAGCAGTACTGTCCTATCCCACTACGCTAAAAAAAATAATAAAAGAAAATGTCTGGACAGAAGCATCACAAAAAACAGTACTTTAATGACAACTGGAAGAGCCACATTTCAGCAAGCCATATACATTTTGAGGTTTCTCTTTTACAGATCTCCATCTTCCATTATCTAGGAATGGATTTAAAGTGGACACCCCAGAAACTCTTTGTCTGTCACTATACAGGTTACTGGTAAAAGAAATGAAAAAAAGAGTCAGAAAAGAAAGTTTAAACTGCTCCTTCCTTACAAGTTTCTAGGAAACCTGGAAGCTTGACAGAAGGTGGCAGAGCTGCTGATATAGCAGTTACAATTCAGCTCCTGCATACAAACTTCCAAAAAGACGGTCTAGTTATCTGCAGTGAGAAAGATGCTTCATTTTGTGTTCCGTAAGCAACCATTTTCAGCAGACAAATACAGGGCTGTTACGGGAGGAAATGACAGTACTGCTAAAAGAATTGTGTTGTAACTAGCCAAACACTAACTGTACTAATATATCATATGGTATCGTGATTTTCAATTACTTCAGTCTTAGCCAGCAGCAACCCCCCCCCCCCAAAAAAAAAAAAAAAAGAAAAAAGATGTTTAATCCAGTGGAGGAGATAAAACATTTAAGCTTAATTCTCAGATCTGATCAAGCTCTAGGACAAAATGAATTGCCTCATCATTCATGGCCTCGGTGCTACAGGAAGGTCAATTGTACAGGTTCTTCATGGAATGCCAGGGCTCAATCAGAACCAGCAGAGACAATAAATGTGATAGTCTCATTGACTGCCTGCGTGACAAACGGGAAAAACACTCACACAGAAGAGAGAACCAGACACCTAAGAGAATTTTTATAGCTTTTGTTCCCTTGAAAATTAGCCATTTTTATTGTGTCGGCCAAGAAAACAAACATTTTGCTTGAGTTTAACTAGAACGAAGAGGACAGCTTATTTTCGCTCTGAACATTGAGAACTGCAGTCTCTAAATGCTGGGAAAAGGAGAGCAACTCCAAAACCTGCTGTGTATAAACAGAGATACCGCGTGAAGACACAAAATACAAGCACAACAGTTCCTTTGCCAAGGAGGAGCAGATGGCAAGTCAGAGCAGAAGTCAGCAACACAGAGCTAAGTTGCGAGAAAACACCCATCACTGGGCTGTACACGAGTCCCACATTTTACAAGAGAGGGGACTGAATGATTTCACCCAGGCAAGTCCCGCTTGCAGAAACCCCAGGTCAGGCACTGCTGCCCGTCCCCACATGCAGCTGTTTTGCTCAGACTCCCCCGGGACCTGCCTTAAGCTGCAGGGCCCAGCATCTCCCAGCGGCCCTCTCCTCCTTCCAGCCACATTTTGCATACTGGAAAACCCTCTGGTAAAGCAGCTGCTTTTATTGGCGGGGGAAGCTCTGCCCTTAGCCTCCTTCTGAAGAGCTGCTCTGAAATGCAGGAGGAAAATAAAAGTTTCACTAACCAACTTAGCAAAACAAAACATCTGCTCACACAGAGTCACTGCTTTGACCTGCTACGAGCACACACCCTCTTACTAGCAGTGCCCAGGACTGCTCGTGTGACCTCCACGCCATGCAAAGTCCTGAAGGTCCCCTCTCGGCCACCGAACAGCTGGAGCAGCCTGCACGAAGGCAACTCCCTACAAGAAAATTTATGTCTCGTGCCCTTTTCCTCTTACCGTTTTGGAAAAAATAAGGCTCAGAGCTCCAGTTCAATTTTCCAGTAAGCAGTATGCAGAGATCCTTCTCCTCAGTAGCGCTTGAGCTTTGCTTGTTGAATTACTACAAGAATGCCTTGCTTTTTGAACTTGGTGTTACTTGGGAAGCTCCTTTTTGATCACAAATTGCTGAGAGAGCTGGAATACAACTAAAGAAGGTAAAAGCACAAGCTTTGATTTTTGCCCCTTTCAGAATATTGAAAGTGAAGTTGAATGACCTTCTAATTGCAAAACGTGCTTTGACGTAGAAAAGTTGTAGCTTTAAAGGCAGAACACTGCAATAATTATTCACTTTAATAACATTTAGATATCTGGAATTATTTAATCTGTCTTACTGCAGTGCTGACTGAAACAAATCACTCCCACTATTTTACAATCTCTACTACCTGCTTTTGTAATCTTTTCCAAGACTGCTTCCAACAGCAATGTTGCAAATGAGGGCAAATACAATATAGGAGGGAACTGATATATTTAAAACAGCTAAATTCTCATATACGTTCCCTTCGTCTCTCTGTAAACTTTGATTTTTGAGATTTGCCAGACACCCTAATCAAATAAGGAAGTTTTCATAGACAGAAGAATGTGCGGATGTTCTAATTTAAGCAGATTTTCAAAGACATTAAAAACAAAGGTTCTAAAAGAGATGACAACTCCCAAAGAAAAACATTGAAGGAATGGAGTAAAATAACGTTTATTACCAAGCCACAGCTAACTGTAAAGACTTATTGCTCAAACTTTACTGATACATGGAAAAATTCTACCAGCGTGAAAATCTGAATCACTGAGCAAATAAACCAGATGAACCATGAAACATGATAGCATCTGATACCAGATTTCCTTCTCCTTCACTACTGTAATCATATTTTTAAGTGACGACCTCTGGTAATGAGCCTCTTATGACTCAATGCCCAGGTGTTTAAAATAACTTTGAAAAATTGAGTCAGAGGAATCATTACCCAAGCATAACATCATACAGAACCCCATCAACTCGCCAGCTTCCTAGCCCAACAGCCGGCTGTCAAACAAGAAGCCTTGCACTAATAATTGCTGGGACATAAAGTAAGCCACTTATCACTGAACTTTTAAAAGATCAGAAGTTCAAAGGCAAAAGAACAGAAAACCTGCATCTTAATAAGATGTGTCAGTGTTAAGTTCTTGTGTGGTTGAACTCATCCTAACACCTCACTGTATCAACAGGTCAGGTATTTAAAGTAAATTTGCATTACCACGCATTTTCACCCACTCTCCTACTCTCGTTGCCCCTTAAAAAATACAAAGAAATATTTTTACACCTATTTAATTATAGCTTAGCAAAAAAAAAAAAAAAAAAAGAAAAAAACAACAAAACCCACAACTTCTAATGTGAGTAAGACCATTAAACTAAAATGACTACTTAACCTAATCAGTTTTGTTCCATCACAGCCCACACTTGTAAATGCAAAGAACGAAATCATGGTTAAGTCTTATTTTGCTGAATTCGAACAGTGGAACATGCTGGCTAGACTACGAAGTGATCTGCACAGTTTAAGTTCTTTCCAACTCGCAGATAATATTAAGATTGATTAACTGAATATTTTCCCAAAATACAGTTTCCTAGGAGAGACTTACTACTGTCAAAGTTATGACAACACAGAAGGCAGACTTGCACAGTGCAAAGTTTGGGTATTTTGGAGCACTTGGCGCAGAGGGATATTTCACTTCCCAGCTGCAAATCAGAACAAAGAATTGTTTCTGCCTGATTCATAACGTAAACACACAGACAGCTTCACAACGGTACAAATGAAAACGAGAGGCTTCTTTTGGTGAGCCTTACATCAGTACAGGAATGGAAAAATTAAAGATAACCCTTCCTATTATTGAAGTCTAAAATATTGATTTTTTTTTCTATCTGAAATCCTCATACATAAAGTGAGCTTCCCTCAACACGATTAGAAGAACCATGCTAAATTCAATTATACCTGGTTAATGACATTCACAAAAGCTATTCCAAGGTCATTAGATGGACAAAAAGCCTTAAACAACAAAATATTTATGTATTAAAAAATTGCTAAGCTATATCTGCTTTTAAGAACAGAATATCCCGCTTAATAGCTTTCACCTCAAGAGACTTCTTCACAGGAAAAAGGGCCCAGTCCTATAACCAGAACCAGACAAAACTGAGTTCCTGAAGTAGACAGACCACTGAACAGCCAAGCGCATCATGGTGCAATACAGGTGTATTTCACCTTGTGAAATACCTGTCTTATGAAAGTAACGTCACCTGCTTCAATAGCACAACTCCTATAAATTAGAGGTTATCAGCTCCTAATTTCATCTCCAGCTTTTACATTAAACCCCTCACTGCACATTAATTGGCAACACAGGTTCCAGAAGAACTGTCTTTGACCACCAATGTGCACTCACCTACCAGCTTCCCTTGACAATTGTGCCTCCGTCCCTTGATAACTGCACTCCTGAAACTCCAGCCTCACAAAGGGCAAAACTTCGGCCTTATCAAGAAATGGACTTGCCTGCGCTTTTAAACAAATGCCTCTAAAAATAGACCAAGGTAGGGAGCACGTTATTTCAAAGTCAGCATAATGCTTCCTGAGATTTCTAGCTTTCCCTATGCAATGAATCTCAAAAACAAAAGAAAGGACATGAGTAAAAGTTGGGACTTTGCAAACTCTGCAGGGGAAAGAGAAAGAGGAAAGGCCAGGGAAGGCAAGATGGAAAACAGAAGCATTCATAATGTGACTTCTCCAAGCAAATACCAGAGAAACACATTTATGATATTGCATTTTCTTTGTGACTGAGTTTTGAAAAATTTTTTGACTCCATTACATACTTTTAAGCTCAGAAACTTTTTAGTGCACAGCTAAAAATCAGGGATTTGTAAGCTCAGCTCCATCTCTGATGAAGCATCCAAAACAACATATGCAACTTGATGCATCAGTTCTTAAACATGGACATGAAATGGCCTACCTCTTAAGTCATGTTCAGTTAAAGTCCTGTAAAACTTTGGAAGTTAGGATCTCCTAAACAATCTTTTTTTTTTTTAAACTTGCTTCAGCTTTTAGAGCATGTGACCTTGTGAAAGACTTCAGGGAATCAGAAAGGCCGCTGCCAAGTTACAGTAAGGCTCTAGCTGACCTAAGAACTGCCACGAGAAGCCTCAGATCCTCTGTTTCCTACTTTCCTGCTATACTTCCAGCCTTCGCCATGCACATCTCCCCTGCTCCACACACACCAAACCTTTTGCATCAGCTCTGAGCAAACTTTTAGCTACTTTACTTGCTGGAACTGGATGAAACTGTCTCGCTGCTCTCCTTCAGGTAATCTTTTGCTGTTTTAACAACTTATAATAGCTCAAAGACAGGCCTGACAAGTCACCCTGTTGGAGTCACCTCCTGTACAGAGAGCATGGGATTAGTGCAGGGAAGGAGAAGGAGCTGTGGTGACTGCTGGGTCTGCTCACAGCAGCAACAACCTCCACGGCCTTCAGAGGATGTGGGGCCTATGACCCTTCCTTGCCCAACTTCAACAAGTGGCTCTCTGCAAAGCTGCCAGTTAACAAGTATGCCAGGAGAGCATTGGTAAAGGGCTTTTTTTTGCATGAAAATAGTAGTTCTTTCCCCAGAAAGCTTTTGCTGCTTCAGTAAGAAATCTCATGCACTTCTATGGTACAGGGAAGAGCCGGGAGATGAGGAGACTAAATCATATCAGTGCTTCAGTTCCTAGAGTGCATCAGACTGGAGTGCTCTAGGAACTCAATTGACATGGTTTACCAAGGAGAAAGGCAAGAAAACTAGCCAGAGTTTACAAACAATTTATGGAAGAAACCCCAGTTTCTCCTTGCCCAACCCCAGAAACCCCAACACTTTGATATGAGACTTTGTAAACCTAGCAGACAAAAGGATAAAACTGGAAACAGAAGCTAGGCAGGTTTAGATTCAAAACAAGAAGTGTCAACAGCAAGAGAGTTGATGGTTTAAAAAAAAAAAAAAAAAAAAGGCTGGACTTTCCATCACTGAAAGTGTTCAAATTAAGACTGAATTCTCCCCCTCCTTCTTGGAAAGTATATTCTAGTTTAAACAGGAATTAATTCAGGAAGCACTAGTAGCCTGTGCAGCCTGATTATCGGTCATCCCTACCAGCTACATAGGTTTTCATGCTGTTAAAAGTTTCAGAAATTCAGAGTCCAGGTGACTAGTTACAGTATAATTTTGTTAACATTCTCTCGTGCGACTCCAATAAGCTTTTTCTTTTAAATTCCAAAGATATTTTGAAAGGAGAGCAAGTAGAAGGTGGCAAGTTTGTTTACAATTTAAAAAGCAAAACTTAATTTCCAAGTGAAATTGTAACTTGTTATTTGGCAGAGTTTCTAAAGACTATTCATTGAGCCAGTCACCCCCTTACACTGCTGCAAAAATGTATCCTTTATTATAGCTGACATTCCAATAAATTTAGCAAATTAAAACCCACAGCAGCTGAGAGGGATCTAAGTCATGGGTGAAGCCTACAAAAAATAAAGTAAGCTTCTCTTCAGTAATGCTCTCAGTCACCAGCGTATCAACATAACAAAAAAAATATCAAGTCTTGACTATCACTTCCCAATTTTAACACGAAAGCTCAAGTAAAATGCTGTAACTTGCAAAACGCAGAACGAAAAAGCCTTGCACCGCCTGGTTTCAATACAGTCCTGGTTCGTAAGTAAGAAATGACGCACCTTTTATTTCAAGGCCATGATGACCACAAAAATTTATTTCGTGAAAAGAGAAGTGAAAGCTTTCAGATATAAGGACAAAATGGCTTCACATGATCCCGTGAGGATGCTGTACCTCAAAGCCAGGTGAAAAAACTTTAAACCATTTTAGTATAGTGTCTGCCTAGCGTGCTATGTATTACATATATACCTGGGAGTTTTGTTTTTATTGCTACCTACTGTAGGTAGGTTAAGTGTGTTTACATGTTATTCATACTCACATCCCACAAATCAGTGGAAATTACCAATAATAAAACACTAACAATATCCTAAACAAATACATTAACAATATCCTAGAGCCTGTATAGAACAAGAATTTCACCATATTGATACTTTTTAAATTAACTACGTGATTTTGAAGCCTAGACCACCTTCTTCTGCACATCTGAAAGTTTATCAAAACACGCCCAGCCATCTACTTAGATGGTTAGGGACTGCTACTTAGATGTTACATTTTAACCCATTCGAGATGCAGGACTTCTGACACTGAAAAACAGTATAAACAGTGCGCTGTATGGGAACTGCCTCAGCAAAACGAAGTTTGTGAACGGCTGGCCAAGGTTGCGGACTCAGATGAATCTGCAAGTATTGCTTCAAACCCAGGAAGCCTTCCACAATATTTAGACAACTTGGAGGCGCCACTTTCTCACCTACACGGGCAGAGACAAAACAGCGCAGCCCCTTCACCAGCCAGCACAGTGAACAAGCACTACTGATTTAGAAAGCCACCGCTTTCGGACAGGCCGGGCTAATTCCGACTTGCTGCCCCAACAGCCGGCACCGCCGAGGAACCCAGCGGCGTAATTTCGCTTCCCCGTCCCCCCCCGCCTCACCCAGCCCGGCGGCGGAGCCCCCCCGGCTGCCGCCGCTCCGCGGCCTACCCGAGGCCTCTCCCCCGCCAGCAGCCGCCGCCCGGGCAGGGCCGCCCCGGCCGTGGCCAGGACCCCCCCGCCCGCCGCCCCTCACGGCGGGGCCGAGCCCCGGGGGCTCCCCTCGCCCTTCTCCCGCCGCCCCACGGCCCTCCGGCGAGCCCGAGCGGGGGCAGGCAGGCGGGACGGCCGGTGCCCGGTGCGGGGAGCAGCCCCCTTCTCCCGCCGGGTCCCGTCCCCCCCCACCCCCGGGTCCCGCTCACCTTGGTGGCCATGGCGCTGCCGCTGCGGGCTCGGCCGCCGCTCTCCCGTCCCCGCCGCGGCCCGCGGCTGCTCGCCTCGCTTCGCCTCGCCTCGCTCGGCGTGTCCGGCCCGCCCGCCGCTGGGCCGCGCAGGCGGCTCCTCCTCGGCGTCCCCCAGCAGCAGCCGCCGCCGCCTGGGGGCCGCTGGGCGGCTCAGCAGCCGGCCCCGGCGCTGGGCAGGCGGGGGCCGTGCCCCCTGCCTCCGCACAGCCCCCCGGCGGGAGCCGCCCCGGCGGTGGGAGGGCTCCCGGGATGCCGCCCCCCGGCACAGGGCAGTCAGGGTTTTGCCGTTTCGGTGGGGTTTGGCCTCGAATTCCCGGTGCTGCGGTGGCGGAGTTATGGGCAGCCCCGCTCCTGCCGTCAGAGGCCACTGGAAACTCCTCGCAGCGCTCTTCGGTTGTCTGTGCGGGGTCGTTGTCCCTCGGTGGCTTCCGAATAAAAATTTCGAAGCAACAGCGAGGACAGCGTTTGTCCCCGCGCAGCTGTCGCCGAGAGGTGCTTCGCCCAAGACCCCCGGTGCGGCCGGGCCTTGGTGCACAGCAGCTATTGGCAATGGAAAATAGCATCAAGAGATTCATGGAGAGTGAGGAGGAGGAATTCAGAAGAATCCAGAGTGGTCACCACTATTTTTCAAATCATTGAACCGATTAACTAGAGAAGATTTTGAACTCATCTCTTCAGTTCTTAACTTTTTCAGAATTCATTTAAATGCGTACAATGGTTCCAACCTTGTATTCCTTGTGACAGCAGTATCTAAAGTGAAACCTTTGCCTGTGGACCACAAAAGACCTTTCACAATACTGCCTTTAATTTGAGGTATGGTATTGAGGGCTGGTTTTGCCGTGTGGTCCCTCCCAGCCTGGTATTTCATCCACTTCAGCATCCCTTCAGGAGCAAACCCCTCTGAAGCTCTGCTTCCTCTTTATGCTTAGGGACCCCGACCTTCTTCTTTCTTGCTAACAATCTTTTCAACATCGCGCGTTGTGAAATTGGTCGTGTGGTGACCTGATGAGGATTTTTGCAGACCTCAGTACCAGTTCAGTGGAGATTGTCCCCACTCCATCCTTCTGCTACCTGGGAAACAGCCCAGCAAAATCTGGCTGAGCAATGGAAGAAGGCTGGGAGAAGGGGCATCAAAGCTAGTAGCAAACAGCCTGTTTGCTTCCTAGGGATTTATCCACAGATGGAAATAAAGATTGTGCATTACAGATTTATTTTGTCTCCAGCATTTTTAGGGCCAGAAAAATGAAGCTTCTGGGTAAAAGAACAGAACTTCTTATGTCTGCTTGGATGGAGGCCTTCTTCACAGTACGAGCTTTTGGGATAGAGATCCTAGACACGAGTGACATCTAAATTTGCCACAGTTTAAAGGAAGCATAGCTATCTCCATAGTGCTAGCAAGGAAAAAAGAGCCTGGGACTGATTTCTGATTTGAGTAAATCACTCATGTCCACGCTGCTTGGGATTAGCTCCCAGGACAGCAAATTTGTCTGGCTGACAGAGAGTTGGAGTGGTTTAACAGCAAGTTAGCTAGGTAGGTTAGAGTTGAGCAATGTGGAGATTTAGGTTATTTCTCCTATAAGTGGGCCTAACTTGATATGGACAAGGGTTAAAGGCTGATTCTCACAGGCGTAAGGTGTGGCAGCAGGCTGTAGGTCCAAGAAGGACCGGTATGTAGTTAAGGAAACCTTGAATGCTATAAAATGATGGAGGTGTGAAATCAAGAGGCCCAGCATCTTTCTTCTTATTTAGGGTTCCCCAACTGACAGAGGTGTGTGAAGCACCCTCTATCCATTTACCAGATGCTATGTTTTGGTATGATTTATAAAAAACTTGTGGCTTTTGCATCATTTGGGGCCTGTGTCATTCTTCACCTGTGGTCGGGATAACTGCCAGAAAAGCTCGGTTGACAGCCGCTGACCAGTATGCTTTAACAGAGCACTGCTTGCCCTTCTGGGGAATAAAGAACAAAGCCATGATTTATTCAGCCTCTCTATATGCCTGAAATCTCCGGTTTACAGTTTTCCACTGTGAATTGCTCATAAAAATAATTCTTGCTTGACAAGTTTGAAGTTCAGGGTGAAAGAATGTTCTGAGAATATTAGCTTGGTGTTTTCTTTCCAATACTATTTGCAATTAATTGCCCTTAATTCTTGCATTAATAAAGGCATTCTTAGGAATCACTTTGGATTGCAAATAAATGTATCTCTTCCTAGCTGCAAATTTTATTATTGCTTAGTGCAAAGGGCCAAATAACAATGAATTGCCAATGATGGTCACTTAGTATTTCCAAAACTTTCTAAATTGGATAATTTTCTGCTACTAGGCTGAGTCCTAGTTAATTAAGACTAGATGTTTGCTTAGCTCTAGACATACAAGAAACCTTAGTCACTTCAGCTGGGGTACTCACATGCGTAAGCATTTTTGTAGGCTGGAAACAGAGCGTTCTGCATGGAGCTTATCAGCTTTCAAACACAGTTGGCTCATTATGCACTTTGCACTAAAGCCCCAAAGTATGCTTTAAAAGTTAAATATCTGCACCTCAGGAAAAAAAATACATCAGTAACATAAGAAAATCCTTTACCAAGTGCCTAATTTATTTATTTACTTGTTAATATTCTCTATAATTTTCTACTAAGCCTGTATTTTTGCAGTTAACTTGTCTGCAGCAATTTCCAGTAACAACTGCTGCTGCAGAGTTCAGTGGGAAGTGATCTGTTGCAGACCCTAATGAAGTAAAAAGCTCCTACCAACAGCGCTATGCAAATTTCTTTAATTAAAGATGGACTCTGGGAAAGGATATGGAGAATGTTTGCCAAACACTGTTCTCTGCTGGGCAAGGCCTGCCTGTAGCCTCAAGAACACTGCAAGTCAGTGTCCTCGTAGCTGCTGACTTATGCAAGCTTGGTAGGGAATGATAAAGAAAAAAATAGTGTTATTCTGATAACCTTCAAGCTGAAACCATCCGGAGAAAGAATTATGGTCTGTGTGTCTCTGATCTACTGTCCTCAGGAGTGCCATGAGTTGGTGCACCCTAGATTTCTCCCTGCTAGCAGGCTGTGCCCTTAGGATCACCCAGATAATGCATTGAGGATGACCCCAGGAAGGACAGGTGATACTGAAAAATTCCCAGTTTTTCAGTGTTCATTTTATGGAACAATTTAATTATCTTTGGTTGAATAAGTGGCATCAACTTTGCAAGTGGAGCAGGGTGTCAAACACACCTAATGTCAAAGCCTTTGCAAGAAACATACTGAGAGAACATATTGTTCCAGCCCTTCATTTTGAAAGGTGCTTCATGAAGTGAGAAGTGATTTTTCTTCTTTCCTGCTTGAGAGGCTATCTATGGGATGTGGACAATAAAATCAGTTCCATACTATGTGCTGTTCGCTCAAGAACGAAAACCAGTTCTAACTATGATGATTGGGAAAACCTAACAGTGACTAGGGATTAATTAAAAAAGATTTCAAACTTTTTGCTCTCCTTCTTAATTGTGATGTTTACCTTAATCACCTGCTACACCTCTTGTTTTTTGTTTTGTTTTGTTTTAAAAAAGGGGTACAGATTTCAAATTTCCAAAGCCTTGAAATGAACCCTTTAGACAATGACTTAATTTACAAATCAGAAATAACACTGGGATATTTTTCATCTCCAGAAGCCACATACATGGTTTCACCTACCTGACCCAAGAGGTTCTTTGAGCACCCTTGTGTTTCCTCTCAGCTGACCAGAGTCGCTGTTTCAGTGTTGGGTTAACGCTATTTCCTTGGTGTTTCTTAGAAGTTTGCCAGAGAGCAATATGGATCAAATACCTCCTATCTTTCCTCTCCTCCCCTCCCCAAAATTGGACAGAAAACTACAGGAGTTGCCATAT
Source organism: Anser brachyrhynchus (assembly GCF_964034855.1). Lineage (NCBI taxonomy): Eukaryota > Metazoa > Chordata > Aves > Anseriformes > Anatidae > Anser > Anser brachyrhynchus. The sequence continues at coordinate 60,694,308 of NC_137696.1, read as the reverse complement.
ACATGAAACCTAATCTTAGCTTCATGGAGCAACAGGGGAGAAGCTGGTGAACCCTGTGTGCATTGCTCTGTACAATGTGGCATCCTCTGCACATTTTATATGAAAAAAATATATCTAATGAAACATTCAAAGGAAAAATATGATCATTTTCCTTTATTTTATGTTGTGAGTCTTTGGCCAGAAAGGCTCCAAACTCTTGAATCATGTAGTATATCTGCACCAAAGCACTACTGCCTCTCACTTAGCCAGAATTCTGGGCCGGTTTGAAATGATGCTCCAGAAACTGCAGACACACTTTTAAATCATACTTTGCAGCTGGTGCTGAAAAATCACTACCAAACCAGCAAGCCAGCTGATCTTGAAATACCATAGGATGTTAGGCTAAGATTTCCCCAGCTCTTAAATGCTGCTCTAGACAAACGCACCCAGAATCGTATCCAAATTCCTCTGAGTTTTTCAGTCTCAAAATTTTCTCTGAATAAGCACTTCTGAGAAAACCTGTGTTTTGTGCATTTGCTTTGGACCTAAGGGTTTTGTATCCTTACAGCTAGTAATCGAGCACCATTATTATCTGAACTCTGGCATGCTATGTGGTCATTTTTGTATTATGTTCGGATTTGACATGGTTATATTTTTAATAAATTCACAGCCAGGATTGGTTCTGTATTGTGTATGAATATACTGTTTTCTACACTGGAGGGAAAACATTAAGCTATGCCAGTCTAAAATCCTGTGCTCTGAGGGTGTGGGTTTTTTTTTTAACACATTTTTGTGAAAACCAACAGTTTTAAATCATGCTAAACTTCCTGGACTCAGTTTTCCCTTTCAAAAGCCCATTAAAAAAACTGCTGACTATTGAAGATGTGAAAAACTTACACTGAAAAATAAAAAAAAAAAAAAGGAGGTGTTCCAGAAACAAAACACTGTTGCAATATGCTTTTGGACACTGTCAATCTTTTGAGTTTTTTTTTTTTTCTTGGAGGGCGGAGAAGCTGATCACAAAGGTCATGATCTTTATGAGTGACAACAACTGCAACGGTTTTGTGTTTGCTTGGTCGTGACAATCTACTCCTTTAGATAACAGTGTGCAAAACAATTTTTTTTTCTCTCTTTTTGTTCTTGTAAGCGTAATAAATGTTTTTACGCACTCTATTATTCTTTTTCTGCTCCTATAGCAGAATAATCAGGGATATATAGATATACATATTTAGCAGTATAAGCTTTGAAAAAAAATGTATTAAAAAGTCATGGTTTCTTGTGCAAGCAACAAAACAGATAACCTGAAACATTTAACACTAATATCAATCTTACTTTCTGCACTCCTTTTTGGCCCGCACACTGATTGTTAGTATATTATGTATATATACATGTGCACATATCACACACTTTATTTGGTCTGCATTTGGATTTTTTGTTAATATTTTGTATTCATTTGGGTCTCAACACAATGTCTGCTGAGTTCAATAGGTTTTGGACTCAGCTTTTCAGAAAACTTGAATACAGGTTGGTAAAGAGAATATTCAAAAAGTACAAACACACTGTTTCAAATTTGATGTTTGCTGGCTTTAGGAAAAGTGAGGAACCACCAGGGCTATCGATCCTTACCACTACAGAATCCCTCCATCAGAAATGCTGACTGCCTGTGGCTTATTTCCATTTTTTTTCCCTGTTATGGTGGAAAGTCTGTGGAGCATCAGGGACCTGCAGCTCAACTAAGCAAAGTGATAGGAGAGGAGCATGTTCTGCTCTGTGCTCCAACTGACTGCGAGGACATCTAAAGGTCCCGTTAACTTTAGAAAGCCAAGGATGGCACCCAAATTGTCTTCCAAAACATAGACTGCCAATTGTACTACAGGTAAAGATGAGAAAGCTGCAGAAGGTCACAGGACTAATATTAGAGATCCAAGCCCTCTTGCTCTGGTTTCTGAGCTCTCACAGGGGGGAGCAGTGGCACACTATGAGCCTGCCAGCATACCACCAGGCTGCAGGTTGCAAGAAAGCATAATGAAAGTAGGAAGCTCACCAAACACAGGCCTAGGGGACCTCAATATGTATTTAATTTATGCCCAATTTAACAACACGGTACGTATCAAACCAAAGTAAGGATCACTTCATTCTGCAGTGTGATAGTGATCACACAAAGCTGCAGACCCTATGGAAAAAATGTTTGTCATTAGTGTGTTTTTTACTATAAATTAACTAATTCGGGTATTCTCCTTTATAAAAATAAGAATTACCATTTTACCTACCTGACAAGCATGGATCTTGAACGTATTTTGTCCTTGGTTTAATACTTGTTCTCCAGTCTTCCAGCATGCAGCCTTCACGCTTCTTTTCCTGTGACACAGACAGACATTTTGTGGTAATGTGATTCTTAGTTTTCAAACTGGCTGTGTCTTTCCAATCCTAACAGATTTATTACTTTATTACAAATTTTTGTGCTTTCATCATAGAAATTTGGGAGATTTCAGGGTTGCTAGGTGACTCTGTTTCCATACACAGGAAATTTAGTGCTGTGGCACTATTATGGTGAGGTCACTAAAAGATTGGACCAGGCCTTAGTGTCCATTGCCCCTTAAATCTTGCTGTGAGCTGTTGTTTCCTTCAGAAATAATTGACAATGAAATTACTGCATAGAAAGAAATTCTTGATCAGCCCACCCCCAGGATTCATGCCCATATTTAATGAACACAGGTCAAGAAGAAAAGAAAGCAAATGCAAATTAATGTTAATTTCCAGGAGCGACCTGTGCTTTCTCTGGTAGGGTTAAGGTGTCTGCAGCTAGAGGAAGAGTTATGAAGCCTCTTTCTAGTGCCCATATATTTCTCTCTTACATCAGCCCATGTTAGATCTCCAGTGCATAAAAAGCCTTCTCTCTCAGAAAACCCCAAAAAGGAATAAAGAGAAGGGATAAACTGAAAGCTTCATGAATTTCATTATTGTATAACTAGGTGTTTTTCCTGTCTTAAGGAATGAGCTTGGAATCCTGAAGTCCCTTTTTACCCTACTTTTTGTGAATTGGTCTTGCAAGTTATAGCCAATAAAACCACGTTACCCTAGTAAAGATATTGTACGACAGAGGAAAAAGCAAAGCCTGTGGATGATCGTCTACAAAACAGGCTTTGTAGGCTGCATACCTTACATTTTTACTGAGGAATTATGCGACTGTGGGCAGGTCAGAAAATTTTAAATATCTAAGTAATTGTTTATAATCAGTGCCTCAGATTTGGGTTTGCAAAAAAAGAATTAAGAATTTCTCTGGTTGCAGGGCACAGGACAGTTCATTAGTAGGAGTATCAAGCTTACAGTTGGCACTTCCAAGACACATTTTAGAAACAGGTTTTCAAATCCTTTTGAAAATCCACTATTAGTAGCAAGTCTAGTCAAGCATTTCATTTATTACCAGTGCTAAAATAAAAATAATACCCTAGGGATTTAATTGCTTCATATCTTTCTGTATGTGAATATCAAGATGTTCACACTAGCTGATAGTTCTTTTCTTCAAATTAATAAAACCAGCCCTAGAAGTATTTTTTCCTACCCTCTAAAGCTAGATGTCCAAAAATCTACAAAAATTTCCTGGAAATATGACCCTTACAATGAAGTTAAAGAAAGGAGACAGAGAGAAATTTCGCAGCTTTCTTTTGCAGAGTGCAGATTTTCTAATTTTTGGGGTACAGGTCATAAAAATCTGACATTTACTTAAATGAAGAGCAAGAAATGCACTCTGTAAAATGAGACTTCCCCTTTAAGTTTGCAGAATATTCTTGTCCAAGGTTTTTGAACTTGAGGGGGACATACCAGATGCAGCATTCAGTCATGTGCCTTGTTTGTGGTTAGCCACACAAAGCCAATTTTTTCAGAGCTAAGCTACACTCTTTTTTTTTTTTTTTGGTGTTGTTTAAAAGAAGAAAGACTGAACACAGCTGGTCTTGACATAAAAAAATAGTCATTGAAGATTTAAAAAATCTCTATCCTACCCAGCTAACAGATGAAATTTTGAGTCCATTGCTATGAGTTTATCTAAGAAATGCTGGGGATGAAAAGGACCTGCTGTACCACAAAACACCTTTTCTAGTTTGCTTGAGCCCACCTGTACATTTTTCACCATAACACATCGTTTGTCTACAATAATCTGCTTACCCAAAAGGGGTTCTTTATCACAAGTTTTCTGTCTTTTGCCTGTCATTGCCATGTCAGTCCAAGATTTTACAACACTAAAATCATGTTGCTACAGACCATGTTGTCACAGAAGGGTTAAGTTGAAAGGATGCTCCTTTAAAGTTATCATAACAAATGAAAGAGGAAATGGGCCTGGAATCTGACATTTAAAGAAAGAAAAAAAAAAAAACCAACACACAAAACAAACAAACCTTTGAGCACTGCAGTGAGGCATGGAATATACTATTATTTGGAATTTTGCTTGTGAATCTTCTATTTCCAGACTTTGATTTCCAGCACGAACATCTAGCATTCACTTTATTTTATCTTTTTTCCCCCATGATCCAGACAGATGCTTTGGAGCAGTGTGACCACAAGCTCCCTACCTGGCCATGCCCCGTCCACTAAATGAATCACATCGCTACACTTCTTTGTCTGCATTTTTATCAAGGCATTTTGGGTACTTCAGGCTGAAGGAATGTATTTGGTTATTTCATTCCCAGATAGCAAGAGAAGTTTTCCTTGTTATATTACTTCAGCAGCTGGGTCGGTTGCAATTGAGATCATTACTGTGCATGCAAGTCAAGGCCTTGGCATGGTACTGCAGGCTGCCCCGAGTCAGTGATGCAGCTGCAGCACAGACAAAAATCAGGGCCTTCCCTCGTTGGTCTCAACAGGGTTTCTAACCTGCTGAGCTGTTTTGTCCCCCACACAGAAACCCACCTGTGGCCGCATCCTTCAGGCCACTTCTCCCACTGCCTCTCCCGGGCAGGCCCCAGCCAGGCCCTGCTGAGCTGCGGCTCTGACCCAGCTGGCAGCAACCATTTGTTGTTTTTCCCTCAGGCTACAGCTGCTCAGAAGCCTCCTTGTACAAAAGCAGCTATAACTGCAGGCTTCTCCTCCAGGCCAGATGATTTGTACGCTTGAACTCTCCAGACTCTCAGTCGTGTGATCTGGAAGAGGATGAAGAACAGGCAGAGAGGAACTTGGGCTGAAAAGTTGTTCCTCTGGGCTCCAGAGCTGTTCCCTTACACAGACAGATCAGTCCCTGTGTATGCGACAGGCAGACGTGTTTCCTTCACACAAAGAGGCCTGCTTCTTTAACTTAGCAGTTGGAAGGTGCTGGTCTGAACCAGCAGCAGTGCCTCCAGCCCACATAGATGCTGCTGTTCCCCTTGCACCAGCTGGCTGCCAGGAAACACGGCTGCAGCTGGGGCTGCAGCGGCCTACCCTGCAGCAGTCGCTGCTGGCTCGCTGTGCTTGGTCAGAAGCCTCTGGCTGTGCTGCAGCCTTGGCTATGGTATGCTGGGATAGTTTTCTCGTTTCTTTTCCTGTAAGAAGTAAAGTCCTTTTTATGGGTGTTTTGTCTGAAAAGAGCTCTTGACTTCTGTTACCTTTAACTGAAGGATGTGAGAAGGGACACTTCAGGCTGTTTCCAACTACATTTTTCTGACAGCATGCCTCCTTCAGGTACCCCCATGAACCAACAGTTTTTGTTTCCAAAATAACCAACCCTGCATATTTGTTTTCCTTACTCATTGGCTTCTGGAACATGAATGCCAACAGACGTTTCAGAGTAACCTAATGGGCATTTCTTTTTCCTACACGCTTAGCAGAGTCCAGGTTTCACAGCATCGAAGTAATTTGTATGGTCCTGTCCTGTGGGAAAGCTAAACCAGCAGATTCTGCTGCTGGCTTTCAGTAAGCCACTCAAGTGAGGAGGGAAGATGCAGTTGTGTTTTAAAGCATCAGTAGATTAATGGCTATGTGATGAAAATTTCTGCTGGCACAGTGACAACCTGAATCAGCACAGGGCTGGGCCCTGGCAGGGATGCTGCTGCTGCAATTTGCTCTCTAAGGCTTATTATCAGCGGTCTATGGCAGAAGTACATGGGGAAGTGCCCTGGCTGTACGAAGGGCTGAAGGTCATTTAAAAATAAAAGTTGAAAGTGCATTGCCTCTTCTGCTTGTTGATGTCAGCTTTGCATTCCTGTACCACAAATTGGCTGCTCTTAATATGTCTCTTGCATAGAAAGTTTTCTCCACTAAAAATGATGTCATATGTATTCCTGTTTAAATCAAATAGGTGTCTCATCAGACAAAAAAGAAGAAAATAATTTTACTTTGCAGTTCTTATGGCAGAACAGCTCGTGGGGGTTCCCATAACTTCACCAGAAGTGCTCCCTGCAACACTCACTAATTCTCTTTTCTGATGCCACACAGTCACAAAATCTGTGGATCTGGACCCCTGCTCTCGCTCTGAGCATCACTCACTGCAGGATACGTCTGTGCCAATAGTGATTAAACAGAACCAAAACTCTGCAGTGCTCCTTTTATCATTGCAGGTCAGAGAGGTTCTCTGGTCTTCTGTGACTGTCCATACTAGCAGGTTAAATGCAGACATTTATACTGGTAAACAATTAGCTTGTTTCCTGGGTCAATTTTGGCCTTAGCTAATAAATGCTCTCCTAAACTACTTGTGAATAGAGTTTGAAAATCATAACATTACAGAGACCACTCTGCTGCGAAGGCTAAGGGTATGTACAAGCACGGATGAGAGCTATGCCATGCCAGTTGTCCCCAGTGGCTGGGGACATTCCCAGAAGCACTTGATTTGCTAGGGTATACAGAGAATATACATAGCTTGCTAGTATATATAGGCTACAATACCAGAGAGCCTGACTGTCAAAATTCAGGAATAAGCTTGGGTTTAGATAATGAGTAAAATAAAGACCTCAAATAGTCCCTGAGTTTGGCAAAAGACTGTACGAAAATGCTCACATTCTAGATGATCTCCTGTTAAAGAGTTATTCCTTAAATCCCTCCATTAATTAATTAAATCCCTCCATTAATTTTATTTGGGAAGCCACATTGTTTGTTTTGCAACACTTCCTTTCTTTCACCAGGAAGGTGGTTTTCTTTGCCACCTTTTATCACCTTTGTTCTTTGATATCTGAATTTCATCAGATATCCACTTTATTTTTGGGATTATGATATTGGGAGCTTCTCTTTTTCCACATGCATTCCCTGATGGACATCCTTCCATCAGCTCACCACTTATCCATGATCTCATTTGCTGAGGAAAACATTCCTCACCTTTTCACTGTCTTCATAAGACAGTTTTTTCTCCAAGTCCTTGACGGGCTCAATTGCCCTTCTCCGTTCTCCCACCTTTTTAGCCTGCTGCCTGGAATATTATGAATGTAGCAAGTAGGCAGACAAAGCCTTCCCAGAGTTATGTAATGTTAAAACAGTCATTGTTTGTTCACCATGATATTCCTCAGGCATCCCATTGTCTTGTAAGTGGCTTAAATTCATCTTCTGTATCTCTGTGTATTTGGGCCAGTTCTTGTTTAACTGAAGACTCTGTCAGGGCAAAAGTCTCAGCAGAAAAGATGGAACCAGATTTCCTGCAGCACAGTAGATAGGAAATGAGTGAGAATTGTCTGGCATGTAATCTTCTGTGTAGTTTGAAAGAGAAAACTGAAATGGGTGTTTATTCTATGGTTCCGATAGGGAAATTAACTTGGAAATCAGCGTATATAAACATTCAGAATCCTTTTGGACTGGATGGAAATGTATTCAGCAAATGAAAGACTTCAGATTTGATGACCAACAGGTATAACGAACAGGATGGAAGAGTGGAAATGAACAACAATATTTAGGGTTTCTCAAGAGTAAAACTAGCACAGGACTGTCACTGCGTAGGTCCCAAATTCAGAAGGGATTCACATAGTTTGGGTGCCTGCACTGGAGTAGTGACCTGGAGTCACTTCTGAACATAGGACATGAGGCCCAAATCACTCAGATGTGACTGCAATTATATAGTTCCTGGTTTTAGGATTATGACAATGGAAACCTGTTGTTTTTAAATGAAAACATTGGATTTTTTGACTGATTGACAGTTTTATTTCTTTTAAATCTGCTTTCTATGAAATGAACTCAGCATAGATTCTCTCATGAAAAATTTCAGCATCTTATGACTTATTAAAGAGGAAACATTTTCTTCTGAAGAAAATTCCCATCCTCTTGTCTTCAATTATTCAAAGATGCTTTTGCAAGTATCTAGATCATAGACGTTTTGGAAGATGTTCTCTCTGGTCTATTCTAAGGTCTGGAATTTCACTGACTTTTTCTTATTTCACCCCCTTCCTATTTTGAAATCTCAAACTGCAGTATTCTACTTGGGCTTTTGCTTTCATTAGCAGAGTGAACACATGTCCTACAAAATATCCCAAGCTAGACAGATTAAAAAAAAACAACACCAAAAAACCACGTAGTAATAGCTATGCTTTCATGGTAATTCAGAATTGTTATTTGAACTGCTGCACATTTATTTTCAAACACAGTGTACTTGCCAAAGCCTATGCAAAAAGCTAGAAAACTATTATGTAAATATTTCCTCCTTTGTAGTAATTACAAAGGAATAAATTTATAATAAATCACAAAGGAATACATTTGTATTGAATCACAAAAGAATGCTGATAATTGTCACATTTTGATTACAAAGCCTGACTTGGATAAACTGACAAGTGAAATAACTTAAAATAGCTTTTCAGTCATTTTTTGGTGGGTTGAGCGCTTTGATACTTGCATATTTGAGCAGGGAAAATCTGAAAAGCTGATGTATAATTTGTTTTAACTAAGATAAGCTTCATAAATTTGTAGAGTTAGTTTTTAGCAAATGTATTTTCTTTTTGGGGAAGCTTAAAACTAAATACTGACATTATTTCTCCTAAACAAACATTGATATCTCTGACATTGACATGGACTCTTGTAAGAGAATTTCTCCGCTTATAAGAGTTTGGAGACTTCTCAGCTTCAAATCCATTATAAACCCCCAAAATTGCCCCCAGAGCTCTTTTAAAACACAGTCTTTGCTGAAATCTTTGCTAATGTGGGAGTATTGCTTCTGGATTTACATTTTCAAAAGACATTTCACTGATAGGAACAGAGAGGAAAACTTGATACGTAATTACTTAGCTGTAGGGGACAGCAATATACTACAGCAATAAAGGAGAACTTATATTCAACTTACAAAAGCGAACAAGGGATTAATGTCTAGAAAAATGTGGAGAAAGTAATGTTTCAGAAACAAGAGGGTAATGTGCATCTTGGGTAACAGAAGGGTAAGTTACAGCCTAATGGGAAAGGAAGAAAATACTGATTCTTTAATATAAAATTAGCAAATTTTGTCTTCATTAAGCAATGCACTTTTACTCCCACAGCACAGTGTTTCCTTTCACATATATTCCTAAGCAGGACAGGATGGGAGATGAGATTGCTATAGATAGGAAGAATGTATAATGCCAGTTTTAAACAGAGGAAAAAGGGGGAAGCAGCTAATTATAGTCTTTTCAGTCTGAGGAAACCACTTGGAAGAGTCTTGGTCCTCTGGGAGAGACTGGGAAGCAAGGTAGCTGTCAGGATGGGTTTACAGCAGAGTGGTCCCAGCAGACAAAGAGCATGTGCGTCTAGATGAGAAAAGGAGGTGACATTTAAAAGCAAGCTAGCTAGGGTAGAGACAAAGACTGATCCTAATCTCCGAGATATGTTAAACCTGTTTCAAATTGCATTGACAATTAGTTTGTTTGGGGGTGTTAAGGGTACGTTAACCCACATCTGACCTGTTTTCCCAAACTGGACACAGAATTTTTGTTGTGGTGGTGGTTTTTTGGTTGGTTGGGTTTTGTTTGTTTGTTTGTTTTAATTTCCAAAGGGAAACTGACAAACAAAAACTGTATCAGGCAAACGGTTAATTTTTGTGGGAAATGGATGTATTCTGAATGGTTTCCAGACAAGCTTTTTAGTAATATATTCCAAAGAAAAATAATTAGTGAGCTTTAATAATGTGGGAATTGTGCTTGATCTGAGGAGAAAGCTCCACAGGAGACTAGGTAAGAAAGAAATAAGTAATTGGACCTTGATTCAGAATTTCTCACATCTGAGAGGAAGCCTCCTGTTCTGGGCTTTAGAGAGAGCATTCCTGGGGCTACAGAACACCACAACACAAGTTGAGGAACCTAATAACTTTATCCTGACAGTCCACTGCCCCTCCACAGTACCTTTCTTCTCAAGCTGCTAAGATGTTTTAACTTACTGTGCTCAGCAAGGGAGTTAAATAATAGTTTCCTGCTAGTTAATCCAGGTGCAGAAGAGATTTCACAAGCTTTGCTAAGGTCAGGGATCACATGTTCATGTCGTAGGCATCTCAGTCAGTGTTTTAATTGCTCTTTAGCATGAGTAAGGCTGATACTGCCCAGCCCAAATGCCTGGTACATAGTGTTATATGGAACCTATGTGGGATGGCCATCAGTAGCCTCCTGATTTCAGAACTTCTGCTGATCAAACAGGCAAAAGTTCAACAATATTAAAATATCAAATCAGTTCCTGGGGTATGATCTAGTTGCAAGAAGTAGCGAATGAATGAAAGAGTTAAAAAAAAAAAAAAAGGGACCTGTGGATAAGCATCACCCAAAATTGCAGACACCCCTGTAGGAAATCACAATTCAGTCAGCAAAGTCTTCCCTGTGACATTAAGGGTTTTACTGGTTGGAGGGGCTGATCCCAAAAAACATTTTTTGCTATCCAGCAGCCAGAGCAAGACCTTTCACAACAGATGTCAGCGGACCTGAGGCAGTGAAGCCAGATATCTACCTGGATTTGATGAGCGTCAATGTAGGCGGAATGAGTCTACCTCTGAATCAAGGTTCTTGGTTCTAACCTAGGAAAATCACTAACCAGGTCTGTGATGGAAACATAAACTAATGCACATGTAATATTTTATGATACTATTGGATAGATACACTTCCCAAACAAAAAGCTTACATGGGGCCTCATTTTCTCAGGGATGGCGTAATTATTAAGTGGAAGAAAAATTTCGCGAGAGTGACGGTGATATTTAAATTCAAAGTGCTAAAAGACTGAGAGTGTCTCAGCCATGACATTGCAGCAACTTTGCAAAGTGCCCTGTACCAGCTTCACTCTTCCAGTCATCTCTTTCTGGCTTTTGGCAGATAACTTGTCCCCACAAGAGATTATGGACCCAGACTAAATCTGCTCCTCTCTTAACTCTGAAAAATGCTAGGGCAGGTGCTGGGGTAGGAGGCAGCATCATTTTGTCTAGGGTCATCTGAGAGAGGGAGAATTAAAGGGGGGCACCGCCAGCACACCCCACACTGTTTTCCCTGTTCTCAAGTGCAAAGGATGTTTTCAAGTTTACAGCAATGATTTCTTGAGGAGGCTTTTAAAACTCAGACTTGTTTTTGCCCTATGTAAGTCTGAAACAAAGCAATATTATTTGTGAGATAAATGCTAATTGTTCATTAGGAAAACCTTCTGCCAAGTTTCAAACACTTTTGGCTTTGCCTGAGCTGCTGGAATGTGTATATTGGGATTTACTAAAGCAGAGAGAATTTCTGATTACAAAAAATTACTTTTTTTGCACTTAAACAGCAGTTCAAGACAAAATAAAGCTTCTTACATTTTCTCAAATTTCAGGAAATTGTAAAATGTTTCTTTGTGCTTTTTTTTTTTATGTTTCATTTTCCAGCTTTTCATAATAGCATAAATAGAGCTGAAACATTAAGTGTTTGTTTATAGAGGCTATGTTTGTTAGGGCCTGGTGAGGAAAGGAATCCTTGAATTAACTCCATTCACTGGTGTACTGGCACTGACGCTGCTCAGACACTTTTAAACCACACTCTGCTCAAGTCTGCACTCTTCACGTTGATTTCTAAAGCTTAAACACTATGTGGACCTTTCTATAGCCAAAAAGGCCTTGCACAGATTTTCTCTGACACTGGGAAATCTCATATAGATTTCCTCTCAGTAAAGCTTGATTCGCATATAGGGGTTACACTGCACTGTCTAATTTTACAAACAGGAAAAGGTTAATGCCTGCAAATGACATATTTTCTTGGGCACAAGAAGAAAATACCCTCCCCCTTATGAAAGTCTTTTAATAAAGTATTAGTTAATTTGAATATTTCATCAGTAAAAATAATTTTCATGTTCCTGACACACACCCTACTGACCGTAGACAAGCTTTGGATCAAACCCGATGTGAACCACAAGTCAGAGCTGCTGCTGAATGGATAGATCCACCTCTCTTAGTTGTGGGGAGCACGTCTCGGTACAGCAAGCAGGCAGTCATTGCCTGTCAACAGCCAGAGACATCCTTTTATAAAATTTAAATCGATCGCCCTTTAGAACAACCAGTTTTGCAGAGGGCTGCAGATCTAGACTTTTGCTGTCTGTGGACCTTCCTCTCCTACATGGCTCTTTAGGAGATATATAGGAATAAATCCTGTGTTTTCTGACTTATTACAGTTCCTGTAAGAGTGAGTGAGAGCAGTGAGTTGTCATGTATTAACACGGTTTCCCCTCATTGTCCTTCTCACTTAGACCTCTCTGGCGAGAGTGCTGGCGTGCCACATGAGCAGCAGCTCTGCCCGGACAACAGGAACTTCTGTCAGCAACAAGGTTTGGAAGGGCACAAGAACCCGTTAAGGAGCAAGTCCTCTCCCTCCTTTCCGTAGGGATGCCTATTCTCCTGGAGCTCAGAATATTCTTCTGAGCTTCATGTAGTTTGTGTAGGTTATAGATTGCTGTGTTAGCTGCTAGCTGTTTATTTGCTTTTTATCAGCCTATTTTTGAAGGTATGTAAATAAAAAAATATATATATATTCATTTTAAAGACTCTGGAGCATGTCAAACTTTCTCAAAATTTTGTTCATGTATTATAGCTTTAAGAAGGATACAGCATTCTGTCATCAAAGGCAGCCGAATCTATCCTTACTGCAATTACATGAATTTTGAGATGGTACTACAATAAAGTTAAATTTGATCATAAGCTTTCAAAAAAAAAACAAACAAACAACAAAAATGAACAAACAAAAACAACAACCACAACCCACAAAACAACTGAATGTCTCACCATTAGTACTTAAGAATGGCAAAGAAGTGAAAATCCCCTCACGGTTCATACCCAGTCACTGCTGCAGTTAAAACTTTGCTTCATTCCAGTTTAAATTACTTTCTTATTGCAGGCAGCACATATAATTATCATTTGCTGAGGTGGATGCTAACAGCACCTGTCTAGTCTCAGACATGTAATAGAGCTGCATTCTTAAGGCTTGACAAACGTTTCTTTAATTCTAACCTTACAGCCACAATTAAGGCCTGGCTGTGTGCAGGGTGTTGCTCTGTCCGTACTCCTTTGACCCACTGCATTTCTGGTTTAGGAACACCCCAGATCTGTGCCAGCTAGCTCTTTGTTGAGGTCACTTCTACTCCAGCCAACATCCTCCAGTCACCTGAAGGCTCACGCCCAGACAAACATTTGGTGATTCACCACTGCGGCCTGGAAAGGCTGGATTAGCCACTCAGGGATTCCTAAGTCATGAGCCTGCTGCTATTTCATCACATGCTTTGCTCTGAATTGTAGGCAACTTCCTTTTCTCGGTTGTTTACCTCTCATGGGCCAGCAGTCCTTTAACTGATTCTCCACTACTTGTTATTTACATATCCTCCCTAGATATTTGGCTCTGGGGGCATCACATGCTTTGTTCTAGGGGCGTGTGTGTGAGAGTGATTTAATGACTCGCTGGACGAATTTCTTCATGGAGTGAATCACACTGCTCTGCCAAATCTTTCCTCCACCACTATCAGACAAAACAGTCTATTAACTCTAGCCACAAGTGAGGACAACGTGATAAGAAAGCCAGAAGGAGCTTGAAAAACATAATGAAAGATCCTATCTCTGAGAGGCAACGCATACTGGAGTAGTGCAAACGTGCAGGTCTGGTGTCCCTTGGGTTTTCAGTGCTGATCTTCACCTACAGAACAGTGTCAGCTGTCCCCTATTCTTGCAGTAAGGTCCTTGTAAACTCGTGCTGAAGATGATCCAATTAACATGAGTAAAAGCAGAGATGACTCCATACAGATTATCTATATGGAATATTTGATATTTTTTTCCAGCCTGGCATAAACTTTTCAAATATATCCAAACTTAGATTTTCAAAAGGGTTCAACTTTTATGTAAGCAGTAACCAACGAAACAAACAAACAAAAATGTTTCAAAAGAATTTTGCACTCTGTGCATAAAAATCTTAGAAAAGCCATCCTTTGACATCTGTTATGATGCTGGCCAAATACTTTGCAGGGAGCAGAAATTATTATACACAATAGGAATTCATATAATTTAGATTATAATTAGATTTCCATCAGAAGGAATATATTTAACACAGATACTTGGGCTTTTTTTTTCTTCTAAAATCATGCTGCAGCTAGCAAGGTTGCATCTAGTAGAGGCGGTGAGAATATGAACCAACACAACTCAATCTCTAACAAATCTTGAACCTCACCATAATGATTTACATACCTTTAATCATCCTTTACTGATGTATCTGTACGCATCTGTTTCAAACTCTTTTTATGTATAATTACAAACTAATTTTGAAAAAGATCTTCAAGGAGTTTCACAACCTTTGCATATTTAATTATCTATCACAGAATCACCCTTGCTAGCAAATTACATAATTAGACCAAGCAGGAGCAAAATTCAGGATGTTTGATAAGGTATTTCTTTCCACAAGTCGGTAAAGGAAATTCAGTGTCAGACACATCCTGAGAAGATGGATGGCATCCTGCAATTAACAGACCTCTATTTTTTATCAAAAGAATTTCCTTTTCCTACCTTCTCCACTCATCAGAACTGTACTTCTTACTTGTGGAAATAAATATATAAATAAAGGAGAGATGTGGTTATTTTTTGAATCATATCATGCTAGATTTAGGTTAATCTCCTTGTCTGCCTTAGGGTGAATACGCCAGAGGGATTAGGACTGAACTGTTATCTCTACGTTGTTACAGAAATGGTAACGCTTACTATGGAGACAGTAAGTACAGATGAATTTAGATAGATTTGGTCAGAGGCAACTTTCCCCCCCACATCCTCTGAAACAGCTGAGGACATTCCCTCGCACTTTGTGTGACGGACCACCTCACCATTTTCCCCAAAAAAGTATTGGACAGAAGTCAGGGCTACTGTACTGAGGTAGCTCCTATTCTTTCTTTAGGAGAGTTGTGAAACCACTTCATGATGGATCCAGGAGCAAATCCTCTCTGCTCTCTCACTAATGCTTTTAACATAAATTATTAAAACCCACACATAGGTATTAGCATATAACATTTCATACTGCTTTGATTTGCTGTACTCTTCTGCTCTGTATCCCAAGCTGCTCACCAGAGACTGAATTTCCTGAAAACTGGTTCCTAAATCAAAATTTTTATCTTTCTTGTCAGAATGCATCATGACTAGAAGGAGCATCAGCCTCTTGCATGCTTCACAGAATCCCCTGTCAGGCCACCTGCCCAAATTTTAGCAGGGCAGAGTAGTTTATGCAGCTCTGCTTCCTGAAAATGTGCTATCAATATTGCACTTTGTGTTATTTGTGAAAGAAGTGTCAATCTTTTCTGAAATAATCCGTGCCACAACTGGTGTCACTCCCCATATCCAATAGTTTGGCTGTAAATGCTACATTCATTTTCAGAAGCAGATGATTACAATTATTGATATGTTAAATAAGTGGAGAATACACCTTAAGAATTAGAATTAGAGTTCAGCTGAAGAACCAAGCATGTTTTTTGTTTAACAGTATAACACTGAGTAGCAGGTACAGACTGACAGAGGGCACACAAATACTCAAGATACTGGAGTAAGGGTACCCTAAGTCCAAAGAAGAATGGTACCCTATATACAAGAAGCATTTTCAGCTCTTTCCAAAATTGTATATACACAATGACATGAGTTTAGTTGAATTAAGATATACTGGTAATCATATTTTGTGTTTGAAATTACTTGTTTTCCCTCTTTTGCCTTTTTCTCTCCCAGCTATGTCCTCAGATATCCTCGGTCTTTATTCTTTACTATGCACATAAAAAGATTTGGAGAGCCACTCCTGTGATTATGTAGAGTGCAATGTATAGTCAAAACACTACAGATGGACCTATACAAGATCGGAAAAAACCAAAAGCAGTACAGAAGGCCAGCTGGACAGGAGAAATAGAATTGCGGGAAAAACAGCTGTATTTGATCTTGAGATGGACAGTCAAGAGGGATAGGAATTTCCAGCTTGGATTCAAGCAAAAGTAGTTTTGAATAGAAGTTCTAGCACATTTTTTCTGAATACTGCAGTCCATTTAAACAGATACTGAAGACATCAGATAATTGATACTGATAAATTTAAAAACATAATGAAGGCAGTAACAGTTTCCTCTGTTTTTTGCTTAATCAAAATGTTTCATATTCTATTTAGTTTAGATGTCCAGAAATTGATGTTTTTAATCAGATTCACTCAGCTGGATTTGAGTTGTTTAAGACCAGCATTTTCCATTTGCCTGACATTACTCACTTTTGGGAAAGATCAGCTTTCTGGGACTTCTCCATTTGTTCCAGGGTCATCTTTTACTGACATCGGGTCTGCTCAGACTGAGACTTTTTTTACATGAATATTGCGTAAGGCATAAATATAGCACGACACCCTCCGTGACTGGTAGCTCAGTGACAGGACTGGATGCTTCTTCTAAACAAAACCAGGAAACAGTCAAAAGTCTTCCTATTTCTTGGAAGAAAAAGGCAGGGGAATAAACAAATAACCTTTTAGTCACCTCATACAGCCAGAACCAAGAATACAAACAACCCAGCTTTATTTAGATCAAGAATCATACTATTCTCTGACAACTTATTCTGATTTAAATTAGTCCTATGTTAAATATGTAAAGCAATCATGTTTTTGCATTTTATCTGCACATAAAGTAACACTGCAAGAAAGTGATTTCCAACATTGCCATTCACCACACTTTGAGGTCTATTGCTCTTTACATGAACAACTCCCTCATTGAGAGGATTGATCTCAGCTGTAAATGCTCCAATCTGGACTGAAATCTGGCATCAGACCTTCTGGATTCATAATATTAATAATACTAACCAAAAGCATGCAGCACTTTCAGAGGAGCTATTTTCACCTATTGAATTAATACTGCAATATATTTTCTTCTCCTTGTCTTCTAACTTCATCCTCGTGAGTTGCCCAGTCCTCACACCACTTACAGAGCTTGGAGGAGCATCACAGCTTGCTCCCCCTGCCATCTGGGGTGCAAACAAGTCCTCTGTCTTTTTTCCCAGGTACAAGCCCTCCAGTGGTGCCTAGCAAAGCTGTCAGAGCACCACAAGCCCCAGGTGGCCCTCTTTGCCCAGCAGTGTCAGCTTTGGGACCACACTCCTCCATGCAGTATCAAGCAGCTGCAGAGCAGGAGAGGATCTGGCTCTGTGCAGGAATCGCAGGAATGTACGTAAAACTTGTTCTCTGAGCACCAGTCACAGACAGATGAAGTTGTGTTCACTCGCACACAAGCAAGTATTTATTCAGTCCTCAGCACACTACCTCTGAGAGGTGCTTGTCTCACAACTTCCCATCTCTTCAAGCAGGAGAGAAAACAGCAACAGAAGCCAAGAGCTCCTGCTTTTCAGCTTGACTTCTGGTATTGACTCGTGATTTGGCATTACTTAGTCATTTAACCTCTCTGACTTTAGTTCCCTCACTGAAAAAAAGGACCAAAAAAAGCTGGATTTGACTCGGCAAGACAGCTCTCCTCAGGAAACCAACCCGGGAGTGTTGTGGAGAACAGGAGCAGTTCTCTCCGCAGGGCAGCTTGCCACAGCAGGAACGGAGCAAAGTGCAAGGGGCAGACTTGGACTGTGACCAGTGATACACCACTACTAATCTTTAACCTCAAAGTGATTTTCCTGGGCTCCAGCAGCACAGCTCCCCGTAGTTGGCATAAAATAGACACGAAGCTTCAGCGTGACACTGAAAATTGGAGGGGGCAGCTGTTTGTCCGTTCCCCCTGGGAAGGAGAGGGTCACAGAAAGGGCTGCAGGTAGGACCAACTAGCCAGCCTTTGCCACGGACATAAGAGACAACTGGAGCAAGGGAAGTTCTCTGCCTCAGAAAATACCCAAAACAGCGCTGATAAAAATTAGGGACCTTGTACGTACCCATGAGCACACTGACAAACCTACAGCATGAGACACAAGGAGAAGTTCTGCCTGAATGGCCGAACCAAAATAAAATCATGATTTGGGTCACTGTGTTGTGAAGATTTCCTCCTAGCAAAATGTCATGATAAAATGTATATTCTGTGACCATTGGCAAGATGTCTTCCAAGAGAACTAAACCAGTTTAACAGGTAGCTTTGTGGAGCCCATGCCCCCACACATAATATGACTGGCAGTATAACAACATGTTTTTTAATCACTATTAACAACAATGAACAAACAGTTCTTTTCCTTTCTAGTTTCTAGATTTTTAAATTCTGATACGGTGACATTTCCTCCTTAGCTGTAAAAAAACAAGGCTAGAGGTTGTAATTTATCCTTTGGCTTCAGAAGCTGAAGCTTAGCAGAGCAACTCAATAGCTTTTTGACAAAAGCATGAAAGCTGGCAACACAAGAACCTGCCAACATAGCCACTTGCCAATATTAACAGATAGAAGAGATGGGAAAATATTTCAAAGTGACAGTGAAGGAACCAAAATGTTCTGTAACTGAGGGGTGTCTTTCTACATCTATTCAGCCTGGATGAAGGTGCAATAGGGAACTAAGTAGTTCTGGCCAACACAGCCACACTAAGCGGTGCTTGAACACTTGCCAGGGCGCTGGCTGGCTGACTGCTTCATAATTCTTATCGCTCTCACAGCAATGAAGCACCCAGCAAGGGTGGGAATCAGGAAGAAGTCTGACACATGTGCACCCCACACATCCTATCCGTGCATGGCACCATCCATGGGCAGGTTCAGTTACATGCTTCTACCCACAAGGCGAGGGGCTTGCTCTGAGGAGCAAGTGCAGCTGAGATGGGCCAGGAAGAGAAGACTTAACTTCCTTCATCTCCAGAGGAGATCAAGCAGAGGTCAGAAAAGGAAAGTCAGTCCAGTAAGTAGCATATTGGCCTTGGAAGGCCTACCTCAGTTCCCTTCTCCAACACTGCCTCGAAGTCAGATGCTTCACAGGAACTCTGCAGAGGAATTTGAGCAGCTGCCACCCATAAAATAATAACCACACCGCAACAACTGAATGTCCCAAGGCAACCACAGATCTGGGAATTGAAATGTGGGTAGCTCCTACAGAGAAGCAGAGAGTCCTCCACAAGGCCTTAGAAACTCCCAGGGCTACGTCCCCGTCAGGGAGGTGACTGCACCTCAGCTCCTGTCCCAGCCAGAGAACATGCTGCAGTCTGTTGACAGAGACTGTTTTCCCCTCAGTTTACCTCAGTTTTTATTTATTTATTTATTTTTATTATTATTTTTTCCTCCAGAAAGGATAATTTGGTCTTAGGTAACATTTCAGATGGCACATTTTGGTGAAGAAAAGCCAAGGCATGCTGATTAAAAGCCTGATTAAAAGATTTTGCAATGACTAATATGTCACATGGAGAGATAACTCACTGTCTATTTCAGAAGTAGGGTTTGGGGCAAGCTGTTCCTCACAGAGCCTATACTGCAGTGAAAGGATTTAATTAATAATGTATCCACAGTAATTGGCTCTATGCATTAAATCCCATGAATTTTACTTGACAAATCCTACTATACACACTGCCCCATAAATTCATATGCTCATATCAAATACAGGAATCATTATGTGAAAAAATCTGCAATCTGGAATATGAAAGCCCCATGCAGAAAGACATTCTGCTTCACAGTGGGTTTGCAATCTGTTAGGGCTCAGGTTGGCACTGAAGCAGTAGTTACTCAACTGAGTTTAACATTTGGGAAGGCAGTAACTGCACATGGTCAGGCTGAAACAGGAGAGGACAGCAAAAAGTTTGGCAGAAGGAAAACAAACTATAGGCTCAAAGGTTAAAAAAAAAAAAAAAAAAGGAGATAATGATCCTGCTTTGTTAATCTAATGTTCTCTCTTGTAAATACACCCTGAAGGGAAGAGACACAACATATACAAACTGTACCTTAAGAGTGCAGAATATATAGCATGATAAAATCCTTTCTAGGATTTTTAGTGTCCTGTCTAGTGTTTACAGTTTGTCACCTAGATAAGATGAAATCCAGAAGATTTTTCCTGTAAGATGAGCAAGTGTGGCTTTCCTTACTGTCTTTTATAAGAACCTAAAGGAGATTTGGAACAATTGCCAAAAAAAAGTAATGACTCCGCAAGCACGCCTTACTGAGCATGGCAAAGTGATAAGGAAAAGGTCATGATTCAGTCTTGGTAAAAGTAAAGTCATTTCAGAGCACAGTTATTTTGGGGGTGATTTGCTTAGGGAATACCTTCTGCAGAGACACTTGATCAAGCCTCAAATTACCTCAGAAAGTTGGGCAGTCAGGGTACAGTACAGTGCCATTAGTGTGGGATGTGACCTAAAACAACTTCTGCTGAGAGTGAGACTCTTCTGCTTTTAGTCACTAAGAAAGTTACTTGTTCAGACAGAACTACTTTGTTCACTAGACGAGTGGCAGAGTTACTCCAGCTGAATATCTGTGCAGCAGATAGCAGACAGCTCCTTTCTGTTAAAAATGCTAGATAATGGCCAGTCTCATGCATAAGTGGTATGATAATCTGGACATTCAGGTAATCTATTTTTGCCTTCTCAGAACTGCTTTGAGCAATGAATGACACAAACAACCATTTGCAGCCAAACCCTTCTTGCCCCAGCCTCTTGCTGGCCTAGGAGGAAAACAGGAGCAGATCTCCCAGAGCCTGCTGTGACCAGTCTTGGCTGTCAACCTGTCCTGCCCTTCTGATCAGAATGCCTCATTGCAGTAAAAGAATGCACGTGGGGAGAGAAAAGGAAAAGCACTGGCATAATTAATGCTCTCTCGATAACAGCGGCCTGAGCTGAAACCCCTGTGGGTTTACAGAAACGTATCCTAAGAGCAAATAACACATCAGCAGCTGAAGCACAGGGCTTGGGTGACAGATATTGGTTTGTGCCACAGCTGCACAAATACCACGGGGCCAGAAGTCACAGGGTGAATCAGTGTTACCCACAAATTGTGTGAATGATGGTCCCCAGTCACTTTCTAACGTCAGTAAGCAAGCGTGCTTAGTGTTGCTGTCAGCAGTTTGAAGTAGGGATGAGTAGATCTCAGCAAGCACAAAAACTAATCGATTCTGGGATCTAGCAGGTGCAGAAGTCATAGACTCAAAGAGGCTTACCATCATCAGGAGAAGACACAGCTGATTTTACAGAAGTGCGGAATACCAAGAAATTGAAGATACAGCATGGTAAAGCATTCAGGTTAAACAGTCACCACTCTCTCCTACGAATGTCTTACCACACTTATTGGAAGGTAATACAGACACTTACCTGAGCTTCTTCAGGAGGAGTCTGGAAAAGATGCTTTAATTCTAAGATATAACCATTTCTGGTATCTCTTACCCAGTAACCCCTAGTTTCACCCAACACAGAACCCAACAGCACAGAAACAGCCAAACCAAATGTTGTTTGACATACAATGACTGCTCAGCAACTCTGTTGCTGACTCCATGTAGCATATACCAACACAATATGCAAATGTGGGACAATGCAAAAGTTGTATCTATTGCCTAATTGCCTCAGAGATTGCAAAGGCCAGTCGTCATGTAAATGTAAAATTATTGATCCTTACGCATTCTTTTCAAAATTTTTTTCATTTTTTTTTCTTTTTTTTTTTTTTTTTTCCAAAAAACCTAAGCATTTGTTCATTACATAGTAGCTGTATGTAGCTGACCTGCATGCAGCAACAGTTCTGGTCCATTTGTGCATGGGTGTGATGATGGTGCAGGAGCTGACTCCAGCTGGAACAGGGATGATGACAACTGCTGCGCAAGAAACCAGTCTCAACAACAGCACTGGCAAACTCTGCCTCCAGGTGGAGAACATGAAATAGGGCCAAACAGGAGCAAGTTCCTGAAGAGTAAAAAAAAAAAAAAAAAAAAAAAAAAAAGCACACCCTGCTTTTACACAAATATCCATATTGATAACAAGAAATATAAAAGAAATAAATCTAAAGTACAGTTTCTTAATGGGAAACTTTCCAAATTTCCTAGAAATTATGAAAGTGCTTTTTAACTTCACAGGCAGTAAGTCGATCCTTGACTAATGGTTGACCTACCTCTATGAAATCGAAGTCAGCTTCATTACAGAACAGGTAAGGCACAGGAGGTGATGGTGCAAACAGCCCCCCATGGCCAGGCCTTGCTGGGGAGGTTTACCTGGTCTCCCAGCTTGTTCTTTTCTGTTGCTTTTGCCAGGACTGATGAAATGATCGCACTGCTGGGAACCAGTCATGGAGGTACATCTGCAGTGTTTGTAGAGCCTAGTTAACACTGCAGCTTCCTGTGCAGGCACTGTGAAAATGCCATGTAAGAAACCACCTGTCCATGTTACGGTGAAAGATCCTCTGTAGAGAGCATAATTTATCTTTTCTCCGCCTCTGCTGAAGGAGTGTACATTTAAATGCACACTTTGAAGGTTAAAGCTCCACAGTTACTTGTACTGCTGGGCAGCTGCACAAAGCTTTTCATACCCCAGGTCCACCTCAGAAGCCTAGGAATTCAGGGGGAGTTTGCTTGGGGCAAATCTCAGCAAAGGAGATTGACAGCTGAACCCTTATTTTTTGAAGTGACTTAATGCCAATCCTAAAGAGAGCTGTTTCTGGAGACAGCCCAGTGGGTCCTGTGCTTGAGAAGGGGTAAGAGCTGAGGAACGTGTGTGTGTTCTGCAAGCACTGCTCTTCTCAAGCACTGCCTCCACATCCATCTCTACAGGTAAGCAAATCACCTGGAACCTTGGGCAAGCAAGGCACCTATTTACTTTTCCTCAGAAAACAAGGGGGTGGGGGGAGGGCGGGGGGCACGAAGGACACAAAAACCAGTTTTAATATGGACATCAAAAATGAGGAAAAAAATATTTGTGGGAAATGACACGTGTTCAGTAATTAGGGAAATTCCCTACCACGTGCATCACAAATGCCACAATCTTATAATATTTTTGATTCTTAGGAATCAAAAGCATCAGACATTTCTAGGAAACCATAGAACTACTTGAAGGTTTTTTGTTTGTTACAAACATCGTTATCCTGGATGTTATGGAATGGCTGAAAAGGATCAGGTTTCACATCTCAGGCCTACATTTCCTAGGAGAGATTATTTCCTGGCTGCTCATGGCAGGATATCGTGCATTTTCCCTCTGGTCACTGCAAACAAACGTCACTGGTCTAAACAGATCAATGACCTGATAATTGCTGCTGCTCTATTCTGCATTTGTAATTCAGCTTACTTCTGAAACTTGTTCTGATTTAGTATTTTATTAATCGTGCAGAGACATCTCAACTGATTAAAAGTATCCTGATTACTTTAGTAAGCAAATAAAGAAATTAACCAGTTCCGGGAACATTTTCGTGCAAAACCTGATTGAGTTGGACTAAATGATTTATTAGGACACTGCAGATGCCACCCAACCTGCTGACAGGGAATTAATTCAGAAGAAATACATATTTAAATTCAGTTTATTTTGAGCAAATTTGATCCACTAGCTGATGATTAGGGGAAGAAAATTGCCCTCTCCATCAAAACTTTTCTACCTAACAATTATTACTTTTACACTAGTACTCGGAGAAAAAGATAAATAAAACTATTTTTTTCCCCCTGCAGTTTGCTGAATTGAGCTTAACTTCGAAAAGTTGTTTGCTGTTTCCTTGTCTTTTTGCTAGTGGAGAAAAAAATTTAGTAAGTTAATTTGTGTAGAGCCAATGCTTCAGAATGAAATAAAATTTACTGAGCTGTCAACATCTTTTCTTGGTCATTTGGGCATTTGGAGCATTGCTGTAAGCCAAGTAGCTACAGCTGGTCCTCATTCCCCAATGTCTGTCATAGGCACGTATCACTGCCATTGGCGGACTGAAGGCATGGCCCATCCTCTCTTTGCAATTCACTTTCTTTTCACAATAGAGTCCCTTAAAGAAAGGCAGAACAATCAAATAAACATACCAACAAAAACTAACAAAAAACCCACTCCTCTCTGCTAAAGACCAACGCTACAACTGAAAGTTACAGCCTGGAAAACCAGCATTTGGGTTTCAACACATTTAATGATGGACTGGAAACAGACATACAGATTGATAGTCTTCCCTGAAAGGTGTAGTAATTTTAGCAAACATTAAGATATCTGAATAATCTTGAAACGTGGCTTGAAAGGACAGAAAGTGATGTGCAGAAATAAGACTATTTTGAGGATACGGATCTGTGTACCATGCAGGAATGTGGATCAGAAAACCTACTGGTCTGCACCCTCCTAGAAGGTAATAGAAAGGGTCCAGAAGGCTAGTAACAAGGATAGCTACAGCACAGGCACACATTCAACTCTGGATAACCATGAAGTTGTGGAAGGAGCCACAGTTATCGGTACCTGAAAACTTACTCTCCGCATTGGAAATAGTTAGATCTAGACTGCCTAGAAAAAAGTTGTAAGGAGGTTTGCCTTTCTTCCTTTTCCTATTTCACATCTGTTAAGGACAGTCCTAGCACTAGGACAATACCATTTCATCACTGCTTCTCAGGTCCCTCAACAGTCAAGTTTGCCAGACCTTAGTGAATACAGTTGATCTATGCCAACAACAAGATGTATTCCGGCCATGGCCCAAATAAGGAAAGCTAGAATATTCCCTCTTCATTTCCAGCCCTGTGTATTATTTAAAAAAGGACTGGCCTGGATTCTGGCTTGCACAGTCAGTGCTTTGAACTACCCTGGCAATGCTAAAAGGCTCCAAGGCTAGTGTCATTGCAAGGTCTCCACGCTGGAGATTAAACCTCCAGTGGCACCGCATAGCATCTGCACTGCATTCCTCTTGGATGAGGAAGCCTGGATCCTTGCACACTGCCAGCTCTTTTCTACTGCACTAGATTTCTGAAGACATTATCAGCTAAGCCTGGGCAGCAGCAGTTTAAAGCACACCAGCATTCTTCTCACAAAGTGACAGTGTACAGCCATCTCTGGTTGGGGCACTGGAGCCTGAAGTCACTTTCGTATAATTTCCCCCCAGAGTACAACAGCCATCTATCCTATGATGAGAGCGTAGGATCCACCTTTTTTCCTATGTGACATAAGCAACAAGGACCTTGCAAGAACTGTTTCTGTTCTGATCTGGAGGGTGGTGGTAATATGCCTCAGAAAATCACTCCTCTTATGCCTTGGAGAAGCAGCTGGGGGGAAGAGACGTAATTTAGCATTTCAACATCTTGGCACATTTGAACCCCTGTGCAACTCTCAGCAATCTGGAAGATAGATCTATAATGAAGCCAGCAGAGCTGCAGATTTGCACTAGTATCTTCTGAACCTGAACTGCATCTGTCCCCACAGATACGGGAAGGGCAGGTATAGGTTTTAGCTAAGTGTAAAATCAGGTAACTTGGCAGATGGCAATGTCAAAAACACCAGAAAAGCACCACCTGGAAAAGTTCATCAGAGCCAGAGGTTGCCAATTCTGTTCCTAGACTGTGAAGATGGCTGCTATCCCTTCTGCAATTGACCGATACCATCTTTTTAGGGCAGTGACAGCCATATATTTCTTATCAAGGCAGTAACAAAAGAAGCTCACAATACGTGTGTGTGTGTTCATATATATAAGTCCAGTGCAGCAGCAAGAGCAAACAAGACCAGCTCATTTTTTATAGACTACTGACATTAAGTCCAAGAATTACAGATGGTCTGAGAACTAGAATTTGTAAACCATTAGACTGTTAAATTTATCTCCCGATATTTTAGATACCATTAGATCTCTATATAGCATCTAACACATCGTGACCCAGGTTACCACAGACTTGCTTCCAGCAGTGATCCATAGGACATACTTGCTACTTTAGAAATATAATGCCACTTCACATTAATAAAATAAACATAGATTGAAGTGCAACATTTTCACGTGTCTTCTCCTGATGGGACAGCACAAGAATAAAACCTCCTGGAATGAAGACAGTTTAATGCCTGACTGTAATTCAGGTAGGGCAACAATTTTCCTCACTTTGTTGCTGTAACCTACTGTGACTACTAATGTCAAAATGTGTTTGTCTACACACAGATAGAGTTATTTAAATGTCTGGAGGTAAAGGTGTGCATGTACATATCCGCATACAAAATAAATATGGTATGTGCCTGAGTAAAAAATAGTTGATCTGTGATGACTCTATAATTTGGTGTATACTTAAACCACATCACAGTACAGCATATACTACTCCTGGAGCACCTGGGGGAATGCAGAACAAGATAAACCTGAACCCCAGAATTCCCAAATTATAAGTTGCTGGTAGTGATTTTCACTGCACTAAGTGATTTTAACTAAACTCAACTCTTCGCTGAGGGGACAGGAGGAAAGCGAGAAGCCACATTTTATGTTATGAGGAAAGAGAGGATTAAGCTAAATTGCTTTTCTTCCTGGGAACTGTGTCTTTGTTTTGTAACACAATGTTAGTTCCCAGAATGAACCCAACCAGTCTGTAGAGCATCTGGTACAGTAAACACGCTGACAATAAACAACTTGCCTGAGATCACACACTCAGTGATCCAGCTTCCTGAGTCCTAGGACTTAGTCACCAACAGTGCATGTACACAGCACACTTACCCCAGATGACTGGCTCTACTGACTGAGCACCAAGATTAGATCGACTACAGTTACTGGGCAAACATGCCTTAAAAGTCTCTCACTTACACAAAAAAAAAAAATAAAAACCCTTTAGTATTACTGTCCTGTATTCACAAGAAGATTTTCATTTCTTTCCAATTAGAAGAAGAAACACAACCTGAAAGATCATGAGGGACAGGGTGTATATGAAGCATCACATTCCCACAGCAATGGCTGCTATATTTTTTTCTTCCATGTTTCCTACTTAATATATTTTTTCCTGTGTAATCTATAGCTTCAGCCAAGTGGCTGGTTCAGAGATCTGGTCTTTCTGTGTCAATTTTTACAGGATTTTTGAGGACCTTCACTTCCATCTGTGCTCACTGAGATGCCACCTTTTCAGAAGCACTTTTCTGAGCGTTGAGCTGAACCAGAGCCTGACTTGCCCTCTCAGGGCACAAAAATCCTACCTCACAAAATATCCCTTCTCCACAGCACAGGAACTATTAGGATCGTATACACAACCCATGCAGCCTTTCTGAGAGCACTATAGGTGATAGGATCTGACAGAGATGTACCAACGTAAAGTCTCTTCTGTCACCGTACAGTGCTACCTAAGGTGAGACTCACTGACCTGATCGCCTCCAAGAGACTCTCAAGACCGTCGGAGATTGAAGTCCTCCACACTACCACCCGTCTTAGAGCAAGGAACGAGGATCTGTGTTGTGTTGAAATTTAAATTGCAACTCTGTGATGACAACCACCAGATCTCCTTCTGAGGAATCACGCTACTTGTCTTACGAATTCTGGAAGAGAATTTGCACCAGTTCTTCAGCAAGAAACGTAGGCCTTCAAGCTGTTACCAAACTGCAAGTGTCCTAACTGGTAAGGGAAGGATAGGTTTCTGCTACGTGGACAGATGCTCTGCCTCACTCAGCGCTGACGAGGGCTCAGCTGAGTCTGGTGCCTGGCTTTACACAGGCCTTGCACCCTTCTGGCCGCAGAGCCGGAGCCCCACCAGAGGAGCCCAGCAGAGCGCTCGCCTCAGGGCGAGGACGCAGCTGCTGATGCAGAGATAAGAGCAGCCTGCCCAGTGCACCCCAAATGGCCAAAACATGAGGTCATGGGCGTGAATTACCTTGAGGGAGATGCCATTTACACGTTGAGGAAGCTTATCTAATGGTGAGGCTACTGAAGCGGTAGAAGGGGTAAGCCTGGAGAGGCTGGGAAGGCATTGCACACTCTACAAACAAAAATCTTTCAGGCGTTACAGAACAGGCATTCGTGTGTGTTGGGACATGAGGAGAGGTTAGATGCTCTCAAGGTCCCTTCCAGCAATACTTCTTAATGACTTTTTCCTGAATGTAACTTATGGTTTAACACTTTCAATCAATATCTTTTGATTTCTGTAAAATATAATGTACTGCAGTACTAATGGCAGTTTAACTTCTTTAATAGGCCACAAATCTCTAATTTACTTTCCTCAACAGGGAAAACAGAGAGGGGGGAACAACAAAAAACACTTACAAAATACATTTCACTTCCTTGTACAACGATACCTTTTCTTCTCAGAGCCTGAGACATGGATTAAATAAGAACAAATGGCCCCCATTTTGATACCGGGAGGTTTCAGGCAGGAAAACCAACCAGATAATTTCCCAAAAGACACAAAAGCTTCTTGCTTTCTTGTAAATTATAAAAGATAAATCAGAACTCCGAATCTTAGTTTACCAAGGGCAAAAATAAAACAACAAATGAGAGAGGACTGCAAAATGTAATCCGCTTACTAGCACATGCATGCATCCAACTCTCACCACAGCAGAGTACTGATTGTAGATTTTAAGAATTTAACTTGGCATCGGTGTAAACCTATTCATATAATTGTTCTCGTAAAAAATTAACCCGAGGCAACTGTGATTCAAACCTTGGTATATATAGCAACGGAGAGGTCGTATGAAAAGGGATTTTTCTTTTTATTCCTAATTGTAAATCTTACCTAAATCTTGTCTCATTAATTCACTGGTTGACAAGGTCTTGTACAATACTGAGTGTGCTGTTTTCCAATACCTATTACATACAGTGGGCAAAACTAAAATTGCTTAACCAATTTTGCAGCATAAAAGAAAAAGACTTTCAGAAGAAATGCTGCAGACAAAATTTAATCTCTTCGAAGTGGGTTCCTTACTGGGGTCTGTTTTATTTATTTATTTATTTTGACATATGAATGATTACAAACTCTTTCCTACTCACTGGAGAGCTACCATATGCTAGCAACTCATGAATTCCTCTGTTATTGCGATTTAGTCAAAGCATGTTTTTGGGGTTGTAATGCTTGCTGATGTAGGCCAAAACACATTACAAAACAAAAGCTCATTTTAAATACCCTACTGTTGTAAAAGTGGTTATGAATAGTAGAGGTGAGTTTTCTGTGGTCTCTTTTTTCATTTGCCTGAAATGCCTTCTACATAACTGTCTAGATCAGACCCTGAAAAACATAATTATTTTTCTTTGAATGGCAAATACATTAAATTCCCATTGAAACTCTAATTTGGCGAATAAGATCTTTAAGTCATAAAGAGATAGAGACTGCAGACACAGACAAGTGGGCCCTCTTCACAGAGTGGTTTTTCACTGAGCAATCTAGTGAAAAACTGCATTAGAAACTTCCCATATTGTTGCAAGTGGGCACAATTACTGCCTGGGAACATTCCTTTTTAAAGCTTACAGTGGTTGTTATTTATAATCCAGTAAACAAACATTTACTTAAACAAATGGAATAAATACCATGCATCTTAGGATGCTGTAATAAGCATACACTTGTTCACAGCACAGATATGTTCAATATATTTTCACAGGAAAAGAACCACTATGTTTTCTGTGCAACTGAACTAGCACATCACTGAACACAACTGCTCTGTAATAAGCAGTTATTCTGGAATTAAAAACAGAAAACTCTCACAGCATTTTTTTTCTATCTGGTAAGTTTTACATGCTCCAGTATAATAACACAATTAAACACAGCTCTGCTTTTGTTGTTCCCCTGCCTTCTAGTCCTAGGCCCATAACTCTATAGTCCTGATATCATTGAACATCGAGCAAATGATCAAAGAAAAAAATATCTACAAGCAGCAAATTTGCTTTAATACTGAGTGAATCGTGTTTCTTTTTGTATATGCCTGTTCACTCAAGTGTTAAATACTCTCTGAATTATAGAACACAACCTAAATTTATCCCTTCTGGAAAGACAGGTACTAAATCATTTATAGGTTGGGTCATCCACCAAACCACTTAGAGAAAGTAATCTACTATCTTGAAGCTTTCAGCAGACTTTCAAAATCAGCTCAAGAAATAATTGGAGTTGAAACCTGGACGGACTGGGGAGGTACAGAAGCACACCAAGATCAGCCCCGAGCCATGGCATATTTTCTTTGAGTAGAAAAGAAAGTCCACTATTAGCATTAGATGCATGTGGCTAAAATGTCATGCTTTTGTGAACTTACACGGAATGGAAACCAAAGCATAAACCAAAATTATATAGATAGTTTAGACGCGTATTCTAAGGAAAAATTAGCTTATGCAGTCATGCTGAACTTGAGTGTGTGCACGTGAGTGTGCATCCTCATAATGACCTTAAAACCACCGGAGAATGACAACACCAAACTGTTGCATGGGGTTGCAGCCCAGGGCTGCCCCTCAGAGGGCTGGGTTAGCTGTGAAAATCCAGCTAGGACACATGCAGACTCCAGCATCCAGAACAAAATAACCCCTGCAACACTACAGTGAGTGGTGTCGTAAGGCTGTGGGAGACTGTCAAGTTGCTGTTGCAAAAGAATCATAAAAAATACAAGCCTCAGTTGAGAAACTGATAGCATGTGGCCTTGATGTGAAGAGGAGGAGACAATAGGTTCTTCCATCACTTAGCTCAGCCTTAAAATAGGTCCATTTCCAGTTTAGGAAGCAATTACAAACACTGACTGGAGTAGTGGTGCCAAGTGACATTTAAGTGCAAGTAACAAAGGTAAGCATGGCCAGAAAAAAAAGACTACTTGCAAAGCCCAGAAATGTAGCATAGCAGCTTTTTTCCTCCTCCCTCAAAAACATAATTCATTGACAGAGATAATATAATTTTTTTTTGTTTTCTTTTTCTCCCCAGTTCTTTGAAATCTATACAAATGTGGAAATGTATACAAAAGGGAAACCTTTTTAAATTCATGCATTACAAAAAAATAAAAATTTATCTACTCACTTGGTCATGAATAACTGCATTTATGCTATACCTGTAAGTTCCTCTGTTCACTAAAAAACTAATAAAGACCTACACAAGCTGGAGAAAAGAAAAAACAACCATATAAAGTCCTGTCTGAAATATAAAACATGACATTTGATGCCCAGTTGAAGGCTACAGACGTACTCTTTGACTTAAGAACTGAACATCTGAAACCACATTTATGGTTGATTCCTCCTACAGAGAGATGCAATTAGAAATCAAAAGAGGAACATAGATAAATGTTGCTTAGAAGAAACTTCCTGGTAGAGCATCCCCTTACAATGAAATCAGAAAAACAAAGCAGGACAGAGAAACATCAGGAATTGGTCACTGCCACCTAGACAAAAGCACATGACAAATTCTAGATGTAACTATGCAACTCAAGCCTGAAAACATTTCCTGCTCCTTGTTTGGGACAGAACTATGAGTGATCACATTGTCTGTTAGAAGAAGATTTACCATTGAAACTCAAGAAGCAAAACACTGCCTAAAGCTGTGAGAAAAGAAAAGCACCTCAAAACCTACACATGACACTGTCTTGGGACAATGCCTGGCTCTGCAAGGTCAGCAGAGCACCTTAGTGAGGGACCAAATCTGCTTTATTGCTGATTTGCGTTACACTTTATTCAATGCAAAAGACACAGAATGTTGAAATTCTTTATTTTTCTAAAAAAAGCAATCAGACTTTCTACACTAGAGAACTGTACTCTGCTTTTAGCCTTGTATCTTACTCAGAAAACATGGTTCAGTCATTTAATTAGAATAGTCTACATATGATTAATAATATACCAGCACACTATTTTCCATTTACATATGCAAATACATTTACCATAGAAGGTAAAACCAAAATAAATAAGCATCCTTCAAGCATACATGAGGGCTGCCTGCACTGGGATGGAAATTTTGTCCACCAAAATATATTTTTCCATTGGAAATTCCACATCTTATCTGAACCTTAGAACTCTAAAGAGAAATATGCAAAATTCTGATTTTACACACAGACATGCATATAGTTGTATTTCTAAATTACTTTCCAATTGTAAAATTAATCTTAATAACTAATAACTCATCATTTTACATACACTGCATGTTCTTATTGCATGTTAGTACTCAAACATTTTAGTCATCTTAGTTATATAAAGCTGCTTAATTATAACCTTGATGAATGGTTTGTAAAGCTCTTCATTTTATTTATTTTTGAGTTTTCCTCTGAACTATATGAATTCTGTAGAAGGAAACAACAGATCAGCAAGCAAGAATCGGTATCTGACTCATACTTAAAAATAAGTCATTAGTCACAGGTATGCTTGAGTGTCACCCTTGTCTTCAACATAGTCTTCATCATTCATCATACGCAATACATCTGTCCCTGTACAGGCGACACTAACCATCTGCAGTATCTCTAAACTTGACTTTCTTTACATTCTCACCAATACCAGTAACCACAGACAAGTATCAGTTTGTACAAATATGACAGCACTCGTATAAAATTAGATAAAATCTAAAAAGCTACGGAATGTTTCTATTTTCTCTAGTGCAGTCTGATGTTATTTCCTTACAGTCATTGAGAGAAATGCATATCTAAGACTTTTTATATACGTATTCTAATCAGCACTGTGCTCCTTAATTATATCGAAATGTCTGTTAGAAAAATTCTGCAGCATACTATCACTATACTGTGTAGGATACTACAGCCAGTGGAAACGTGTAAGGAGAAAAAATGCAATCATCAGTCTTGACAGCTGAATCCAAATAAAATATAAATCAAGTATCAAATCCTAGAATCTGGAGGAGGTGGTCTTATATCAGTGGCACTAGTTCTATTGCTGTTGTGCGGTAAAGGTTTGTGACACAAGTACTTAAAAATTGTTTTTATCTTTTCCAATTTAGTTGTATGAACTGGTTTTAGGACTATTAAATAATGAAAAAAAAGTATGCTGTGTTACAGAATATTTATGTAGGAATGGAGGAGGATTCTAATCTTTGATATGAGAAAATATATTCAAGAGTAAGACAAGAATATTAGAAAGAGCTGCTACTCATGTAGCTATGGAATAAAAGCATTTAACCATGTTTCCGTCTTTAAGGGTAGCTATAATAAAAGACTGACATTGTGAATATGAAAATGACAGTAGGAATCTGAGATGTTGCTATATTATGTTATATATAATATATAAAAGTATTATTTCAATAGAGATGGAAAGTCACATGGACATTAAATACAATACTAAATATCTAAATTCACTATTTATTTCAAGATTAAACATCATCTGTGTTCCAAACAAAGTTTTTTTCAGATGAAGTTTTCAGCAGCTGTGGAAACTTTTCAGAACGTTGTTTTTTCCTTTCCATCTAGAATGAAAACCAAGCGCACACAAACACTGGGTGTTCTCTGCACCCTAGAAACTGAGGAGGTTAGTCAGCTCTGCTGAGCTTGTTTTTCATTTTCTGTGACCTACCTAGCGGGAAACTTAGCATTTTGGGGTGGGTGGGTGGGTGGGTGGGAGGGAGTGGAACAACCACCCAGCTCTTCTAGCTGTGGTTCCTGCCAGCAGCTGCTCCCTCCCATCTCCAGCAGCACCCGCAGCCAGCTGCCGCGCCGTGACAAGGCACCGAGCAGGGGGGGAACATGAGAAACCCTACAAACACTTTTCTGCTTATTGCAACAAAATTGTCGCTCAGCGTGAAGCCCATTCACTAACTGCACACGCTTAACATGGAATCAAATAAATATTCTCACCTATAAGCAGCATTATTTTTTAAGCAGAAGTGAAACTCCCTAGGGACAAGCCGTGTGCACCCACTGTGCTCTCCTGCTCTCACTGCTGACAGTGCAGAGTGCTCAGGAAACAGATCCCAGCACGTTGGCCACCAAACCCCTTGTGCTTCACAAACACTTACTTAACAGGAATTAATCCCTTATACCCTTCACACAAACGCTCCTCTAACTACACCTCCACTGGACCGGACACCATTCTTTGAAGTTCATTCCCTTGCAAGTATGAAACCTAAATACTTCACCTCATCTTCCACCTCCCAGCAGCAGTAAGATCCCTGTACGTCACTATGGACGGGCTACGGAGGGTGATAGCAAAGTGAGATACTTCTGAGCATGTTAAATTCACGTCCTTTTCTCAATTGTATATGGTTTGATAACGTATTTAGTGCTTTTGAGATGAGCCCAAGAGAAGCTCCAAGCTGCTTCAGAGTGGTCCCTTCATGCCCTTTTGTATTTCTAACACCTAACTTCACACAGGTGACTCCCAGCAGCTGTTACCAGCTTCAGGTTCGGGGATATTTAAACTAAAGTGAGGTTAAACTTAGTTCTATTTTAGGTTAAACTTAGTTCTATTTTCCCTAGTTTTCAGAAGAAGCAATGCTTCTCAGCTCAGGAAAGGCCTAAGATACACTGAGACAGTACCGACATTTATATTTTTAGCTAGTGAAACTGACTTCAGTACGTACGGCAAAACAAACATATCTGTGGGACAGAGCTATTTGGTTTGTAAACCATAAAGTTTATCTAGCAGTCTTAATTCGTATTTTCACACTAGTCAAAGAAATTCTGACTGAATTCCAGATTTTAGGTCCAATTGACTATGCTACTACAAAGGAAAGCACTTTCACTCAAAAGTGAGCAAATTTAACGAAGGAATCACCATGAAACACAAAACCACACCACGCTATTAATCTCCCCAGTGTGATAACCCTTCTGGTATGGAAATACAGAACGCTAAAACAATTACTAGTGAGGAAAACACTAATGAGATTCTCATTTTTAAGCACAATGTTTTAAGCTTCCCATCAAAGGAACCATGCTTCTTTATGTTTACAAATGTATTTTCAAAACAGAAGTAGGAAAATACAGTAGGGGAGAGGAGCTTGTGGGCAGATCACTCACTCGAATTTTTCTCATCATCTTCTTACAGTTCTCTCAGAAGTCTGACCTTATTTCTCTTTTTTATTTCCAGAATGATTTTTAAATTTCTCAGCAACAAAAATAATAATAAATTGCAAGCAATTCTCTTGATTTCTTTTTATAATTTTGTTCAGTTAACATCGAGAGCTGTCCTCATTTTTCCCCATGTGGCTTTTTTATTTCCCGTCCTTCTTCTCTCACAGCTTACAGGTAATTCCCCTCTTACTCCATGTCACCGGCTAATCTCCTCTGGTCTGCTTTCACTCGGTTGTCTTCCTTTCATTTTCTTAGTCCTGTCCCCCACTGACCTACCTTAGAAACACACTCATTTTCTCTCTTTGTAGCACCCGAAAGTTGTTCTGCTCACCACCTTGCATTGCTGGTGGTGAACACAGGTTATAGAGCTGAAGACAGCTGCCTTCTGGGGACAGAACTGAATTGCTGCATCATCTTGGAATTAAGTGAGCTTTGCACAGGTTTAAACAGCGCACTTAATCCCATCAGTCTTTTGGAAGTCCAGGCAGTGTGCTCAGCCAGATGTCGAACTGCAAAGTCTTTGCGGACAAACAAGCAATCACAGCCGGGGAGCACTGACCCAGATGGATCTTGGAAAATAGGACAGCTCCAGTTTAAATGAACTAAATCTATATGCAACTAAACCACAGTCCATTCATATTTGGGGCTTCAGAATATTTGAAAGCATGTTGAAGTATGCTACCTTATTTCAGTTTGTTCCTAAAAACAAAAAAAAAGGAATCATTTGGGCAGCTATTGACATTTAAAACAGAGAGAGACCGGTCTGAGCCTGCGTACACCATGCTTGTGTTCAGAGTACCACTGATAAAAAGAGGAGGTGGGGAACAATAAAATGATGATGATGGTTCCCACCTATAATTTACACCAGAAGAGAACTAGAATAAGGATTAGATCCCTCTGCTGAGTTCTTCAAGCTGTATTGATTTGGAGAACTAAAAGACAAACAGAAGCTCGGATTTATAAGTTCTGCAAAGATGCTCTTTCATTTAGTATTTTGAATATTAGACAATAATTTACTTACCAAGAACTATTATACCTACTCTGTAGATTTAAAAAGTAAGTTTCTGCAGTAACACGTTGGTCATCTTCCTTGTAACATACGCTGCACACAGGCCTTTGGTTTATGAGATCATTTTGTTTCTTGTAGGATCGTTCATTAAAACTGCAAAACAGCTAATCTTCCATTTAGAAAACTACTTTCAATGAATCCAGTAACCACTTTAAGTAGAAGCACATCTGCCTCTATCATCATTTAACATGAACAGATGAAAAACTGATAATGGATGCACTAACATACAACAATACAATAATAGTTTGACATACTTTACATTACTGGTGAACTGATACGAACATAAGACTCCCTCTTAAAATAGAAATGTCTTTGAGAAATCACAGGACTAAATAACCTTTAAAAACATTTCATAAAACACTGTTTCATTCTACATATATTATACAAACACATAGAAGGAAAAACTTATTTAAAAAACAACAAATCAGAATAAACAGTTTTTGCCAGATAAATTAACCAGTTACTACACATCGAAAGATTTTAGCTTTTTCAGAAAAAATACTTTTTTTTTTTTGAAAATATCAACTTTAACTGTAAGTCTACACTTCTAATTCAGTCTGCTTTTATAATTCAGATGAATATTACAACTATTTAATATTAGGGCACTAATCGACAAAGGAAAATAAAACAACAGAAAAACCCCTGTGCAATATTGACTAGGATTCTTGTTGTGAATCCATAGCGTGAATGTTTTGCACTCATAGCTCAAAAAATTAAACAACATAAAATCTGTAGAGCAGGTGATGAATAGTTACTCTGCTGACTCATTCCAGATGTATATACAAGTTCCAAGTATGGGAGCTCCCACGACTGATGCCAGCTGAGCTGGAGGTGAGGGGAATGGCCCAAAGATCCTTTTATCCTTTTGGAGGCAACTCTTCAGTCAACCTGCTGCTAAATCACTGTGTGCTGTCAATCCAAGACTGCAAGTACCACACCACGTTGTTAATAGGCTTAATTCCAAAATCTTCCAGCAGATGTCCTCACAAGGCAGTTGTGGCAGGGAGGTTAGAGATGTGACCATTTAAAAAGCACTGAGATGAGAAGGTAAATAGACTTACAGTGAGGGCAATACACATACGTAGACAGATAAAAGTATTTAATTGATTCTGAAGTGCCGAACTTAAAAAAAAATAGGCAGCATGTTAAAAAACACAAGGCTGTCATCTTAAAAGCTAAAAAGTCACGTGAACAAATACATAACTAGCACATCCGTTTTCAGTAGCACATCTGTTTCAGTTTTGTTAGGTAGTTCTTATATCTCAATTATAAACAAAACAGGAGATTGAAAAAATGAAGGTAAAAAGCATGATCACAAGTTGCACATAGAAAGCAGTATAAGGTCGCTAATCCTGTCTTTCTCCCTCCTGTTTCATGTTAAAACGGACACTAATTTTATCATGTACTCAGAGCTGATGTGCAGCTTTCTACACTACTCCCCGGTGGCAATGACACGCAAGTGTTGTCACAAAGCTCGTATTCTTGGAAGCATAAAATCCCTCAGGGATTTTAAGGGAGACTTAAAAAGGAACAATTTTGCTAGAAACAGTGATCCTTAGCATTACTATTATGAGTGGGAAGTTGGGATAGCACATTAAAATATTTGACTTGTCCTTCTACATCGTGGGCAATGCATCCATAGGTAAGCAGCCATAGGCACTAAGGTGACTCAGTCAAGTACTGGTCAACAAACTCAAAGCAGGGATTCTTTAGCCAGGCCTATCAGACCAGTATCTCCAACACTCAATCCATTACCTGCTTTAATGCAGATGTTCCTGGCGTCATACATGAGAAAAAAATCAGGGAAAGATGAAATCAAGGTGATGAGCATCAATGACTCATCTACAAGAGCATATACAGAAATAAAGAAATCATACTTGGGGCTTATTGGGAGACCAGTCAACATGGACATGTCTCTTACTACAGGTAAGGGGCAGGTGGAAAGAACTTGAGACTGTTCCAGCTTCTGAAATGTGCTTGGAGGGTGGCTAAAATAGCTGGGACAGATTTCTCTGCCACAGGTTCTTTGGTGGACCCATTACTGCAGACAAAGTCAGACAGTGTTGCTATGTTCCACACACTGAATAAGGTGAAAGCTACCATTTTCAATTATAGAAACAGAGTGCTTATGAAATCTTAAGAGAAACAGGTTTTGACAATATCTTGTCTGATACTTCGGGCAGATACTTCAGATATGCATGGCTGATCTTCTGCAGGCTGACTGTCCTCATTGTCAATAATGGAAATAAAACCAGATATTTAGCTTGGTGTCAGTGAATGACCATCAGTGAACAATAAAGAACTGTCACATTTCTGAACTGGTCAACATTTTCACACTACAGAAGCATCAGATAAAGTTCATTCTGCACTAAGTTTGTCCTGAGAAAAGAAGAATGCAGGTCCCACATCCTGAAAAGCATGGCAAATACAGTATTAAAGCTATTAAGCTTCTCCCAGCTTAACTAAACTTCTCTTCAGCTATCATCAAAACAAATAATCTCCTTAACCTTTTCATTGTGCTTTACTTAAAGCAAAGGAAGAAACAAACAAACAACAACAAAAAACTACAGAAGAATGATCTGAAATCAACATTTGCATTGGAAATACAAGAGGACAAATACAAGTGAAGCGTGATGGCCAGAAGGCAGCTACGGCATATTGTTAACCATTTGTACTTCACAACGCTGCCTCTCTCTTGGATCACAAGCTCCTCACCTTCAGCCACATAAGGAACATAGTGTCTGCTTGGACTTTAATTCTTACTCTACTGTTTCCAAATACAGACTTGTGATGGGTACAAATACACATCTCAAACAAAGATATAAGAGATTCTGAAGCAAAACTCATCATAACCAACTTTTCCTCCGAAGTTTGGTTTCATTAAGTAAACATATCCCAGTTAAACCCTTTACAAACTATGTCAACAATCACGATCTTCCCCTCTTTCCCCAGAAAAACTGGAAGGATAACTGTACACGTGTCCAAGAAATAGAGGATGTCATTTTATTGGAGGTCCACAGGTAATTGTATCACATTAGGGAGTGGAAGAATCTTATGGTATGGCACAACACAATACCTCACTCTAAACACTTAAACAGAAGGTTAAATGATATGCAACATGATCAAATCAGTAACTTTCCATCTTCTAGGCACCACTGATAAATTTAAAATAAACTTTAATAAATTGAAAAAATAATATAGTCCATTAATTTGTTTGTTGCACTGTCTTTAAATGAAACAGCACTTTGAAAGTCACAAATAAAAAAGCAGCACTTTCTCTTAATACCAACACCACCGTAACACATACTGTAGCGTGGCATGCAAATCCATATCTGCAGTCTTTTTTTTTTTTAATTTTGTATTAACAAATGGAATGGTAATTTTCTACCTCAAATATTAGTAGCATAACATGTAAGTGCAGATCATTCTGGCCACAAGTGTGGTAAGCCTTAACAAGTGTGTATTACAAGAGCATAGAACACAGAGCATGACACTTACATCCAAGAATCTCTCTTTTGTACTGTACATGGTCTTTGTTACAGGCTGAATTCCAACTTGCTGTACCCAAACTGCAGGAAACAAGATTATTGACCATTTCTGGTTTTGCTTAAAAATAAGATACAGTCACCACCAAAGCATAGCTATTAACAACCTGGTCAAAAAAATGCCATAGCTCCAATGGAAAAAATAACTTGTCTTTTTAGTAGACTCCATTATGCAATAAAGTTTCCACTATTGCCATGTTATGAAGTCTTACAGTGGTACTGCAGCGTCATTCCTGTTAAAGGTTTGTGTAGACACCATGAAGTGGTGCGATGTTCATAAAAGCTGTTCAAACTGAGCTAAGCTTCACGAGACCACGTACTGAGTCTTCATGCAATGAATCCTGGCTGGCTAGACTCAGGACGTGCATTGTATGGCTGTGTGTAATAGGACTTCCACTTGGCAGCATCCCAGGGGGTGACGGAGCTTCTTCAGGAGTAAGAAACTGATGGCCTTCGTGTTCCTCTTTTAAAGGTATCATGTCTGTCAAACCTGTGTCTGATGTGAGATTTGGCATGGAAGATGGTGGTGTTGGTTGCCCTAGAGTTAGAGTTGCACAAGGCCCACTGAGAGAAGTCTTTCCAGGTAAAGGTAGCTCTTCACTAGTTATGCTGGGCTCACTCTGTAGTAGAGGGGTGGCAGCAGCCTGCAAAACGAATTTAGTGCTCTGAATGCACTGGTCTTGGTCACACTGTAGAATGGAAGGGTGTCAAAATTATAAGGCAAAGAAAACAGGGTAAAAAAAAAAAGGAGGAAAATGGACAAAAGACATGGAAAAGAATGGGATGTGAAGAGAAAAAGAGAGAGCCATTAGTATCATTCCGTGGTTAGCCACCCAAAAATCTCATTGCATGCTACCCAGGAAAAAAAACCATGCATAACTAAGCCGGTGCTTTGGATTGTTATCAAAGTAAATTATAATAAATGTCTACAGTGTTCACCTAAGAGATTTTGGTTACCTCCAAAATCCTTACTTTTGTAAGTACTGTAATTCAGATACTTTGCTTAGTTTTGTTCAAAGCAATCTGGAAAGCCTAGCTAACAGTCCTTGTGTAACTCACTGCATGGGGCACCTCAAAACCTCCCTGGCTCTAGGTGAGGGAAGCAGGCAGGCGAATCACTTCTGCTCTACTCATTTTTATCCTCGAGTAACTTGCAGTTCAGAGAGGCCCAAAGGCAAAATTCAAGCATCATTCCAGAGTCAAAAACACAAGGCATGTGTCTTATTTTACTGGTTTTCACATGTAGGAATTAAGGTGCTACAGACATTTTCCAGAACAAGAATTCCTTTGATGCAGATGGTTTTATACAGATATAGGTGTTGACACAGCCTCTGTGATCTCAATTTTTATATTCCAATTTAATACATTATATTCTTATTCTAGAAGACATGTAGAAATACGACAGTACTGCATATTTATTAATTTGATAGAAAAACAGCTTTCATGATTTTTAGGCTGTTTCTTTATTAATTTAATCTTGACAATACAAAGAGTCAAGCTACTAAACAAAAGTTTTCTGGCAAGCACTTTCACAGTAGCAAGCCAAATTCAGCATTATATAAATCCAATTAAGCTCAGTGAGTACGCCCAGGAATGCTTTTGGCCCTGCATCATTCCTAAGCACCATTTACACAAAGTTGTCATTCATTCCTTGAGATGACAAGACAGGCGGGTGTTTCAGCTGGCTAGGTGGCTAGTAAATCTATTGCCTATTTCAGTTTAAGTTCTTCTTTCTAACTGGCATGATTTTTGAGAGCTTCCAGACAATATATATTTAATATATTTATATTTAATATATATTTAATTCACAGCCCGATCAGGTGTAACATCTGCAGATTTTTAAAATCCCGTTTGATTCATTTGCCACACTACTGTTCTGCTGTGCAAGAGAAATGCTACAGTGATTGAATACAACTACAAATCCAATGCAGCAAAGAAAATTTGGAAGCAAACAGTAAAAATAAACATATCCTGAGGTAGGACATGCCTATTTACTATAATTTCAAGGATTCCATTAAAGATACTCTACTTTACAACTGATTTCTTCAATCTATGTCATATTCCTGAAAGACTTAACAAATCCAACATGTATTCGAGATATTGCCAGTCATCAGTAACCACTGCTACTGACATTGCAGCAATTCCCTATAGTGCCCATTATTTAATAAGCCACTGTGATATACACTATGCAAACTCTTATTAAGACTTTTGCTTCCCCTCGTCTATGATGAAAACCATCACTATGAAAGGTTCCTCTGATATTTTCAGGTCCTCTGATTCTACAGGTTAATTCCATAGGTTAATGGTGGATGCACACACATTATATTCAGACAGAGTGCAAGCTGACTGCTTGGTTACAGTAGACAGGTAGTATTTTAAACACATCTGAGTGGTTTAGGACCCTGACACCAACTACTTTCTGACAGGCAGAAGTCTGATCCTTACTCAGTTATGTATTTTCCAACACTTATGCTTTCAGAAAGACAAATGCACTCACTTTGTTACATATATTAAGTTTATACAAGTTTCAGGCAATTTTTTGCCCCCACAAAATTATAAACAGCCTCAGCCAAGCAATTTAAGTAGTCCCATATAACTTCACAGAATCATAGAATGGCTTGGATTGGAAGGGACCTTAAAGACCATCCAGATCCAACCCCCCTGCCACGGGCAAAGATGCCACCCGCTAGATCACCTTGTGCAGTGCCCCATCCAACCTGGCCTTGAACACTTCCAGGGATGGGGTAAATTTCAGAGGGATTAATCACAGGCTTAAAGCCAAAACCCTGCATAAACACCTTACTAAGGAGAAAATTGTTCAGGAGTCTTTAAAGTCATGCTTTCAATTAGTAATTCACTGTGAATAACTCACTCTTGATTAATATACTGTTATTCATCCCTGCTCATTTAAATTAAACCATACCCCTTGAACTAACCTTACTGTGCAGACTTAAAAATCCGTTAACTGATTTTTTCGAGCTTCAAAAAGACAAAATCCATCTCCTCTGAAAAGCAGTAGCTAAGGTGCATGTTAAATAACAAAGGACTGCCCATAACCACTGGGGTCCATTGAAAAAAAAAACACACTAATCTTAGCTGACTTAGTCGGCTTTAGTGAAGCTTCAGCACTGATCTTCAAAAGCAAATCATTACTTAATATGTTCAGGCAATACAAATACACACCTTTAAAATAGCTGGAGATAATTTACTTGAATTCTTTGTATAGTCTGAATTAATTTTATTATTACTGAACTCTACTGCATTTCAACTGAATCAACATGGAAAAGATAAAGCAGCCTTATAAAGCTCCACTAAACAGAATGTTACAAAACTTTTGCAGGTACTATATCTCTCTTCATTTTCCACGGATTTGTGACTTCCCTAAAGCCTCTGCTCTTATTCAGATACACAATTTCAATTTTTCTTTTTTCTACCTATTTTTTTATTTAATGAACAATGATCATCATGAAATATCTTATGTAAACAGAAAAGGCTGTAATCAGCTTTCAAAAGTGATTAGAGTTGGGGCTTATACTAGAAAAGGTAGACGTGTTAAATGAAGCTCTCAAAAACATACGATAAAAAGAGCACATACTATACAAGCAGACTATTCTGCAGCCTAAACAGCTAACACAAAACTAAAGAAAGAAATCAGATTTGTTTATAGGGCTGGCATGGTGGTTTTTCCTGGATTCCATATTTGGTTTTTTAACCAAATGAAATCTATGAGCAGAAATCTGTCAACAAGATAATCTTGTTAACAAGAAAAAGGAAGCCAAGCTCTGAAATCTAAATAGTTAAAAATCTACTGTAAAAATTATTCCACCAGTACCTTCTTACTTCAGATCTACTGATTTTATTTTCCACTTGCAATTTTCACTGTTTCAGAGGAACAGCAGATTCCAAAGGTAAGACAAGTTTAATAAATTCTACAAGTACAGAAATTCAATTATATATATACGCATAGAAAATTTCAGCCATCTCTATTTTGCATTAAAAGGCACAAACCAAAGCAAATTAGACAAAGCCTAAAATTCTGAGTTTATTTCACAAATAAATACAAACAACTCTGCC
This sequence comes from Anser brachyrhynchus, assembly GCF_964034855.1. NCBI lineage: Eukaryota > Metazoa > Chordata > Aves > Anseriformes > Anatidae > Anser > Anser brachyrhynchus. Next base: position 60,650,560 of record NC_137696.1, on the reverse strand, counting down.
TGAAACAATACTTTTAATTTTGTTTTTCTGAAGTCAGCTTTTTTCCTAAGCTACAAAAAACATACATGTTACGTTAACAAAGCTCTTGAACATGGCAATGTTTTTTTTTTCACATTTCTAATGCTAAACCAGAGGTTGTTTACTTCAAATTTAAAATTAACTTTCTTAAAATTTTGTCTAACACTGGTAACATTGAAGAATTTTTACAGTTCTCAAAGATGGAGGAAAAAAAAAGTTGAACTATCTCAGCATCTCTGAATAAAGTACAAACACCAAAAAAATCAGAGACCTCACAGCACTGACTGACAGTGCTGAGCAGTAACAGAAAGGATGCTGAAATACCATACTAGATGGATACAACAGATGGGTAAGGAGTGGAGGAATGGAGCTGCATAACTGTTCACAAGGGCTGTAGGATTCCACACCCAGAATCAGGTACTGTGCAAAAACCAAGCCACAAGCCCAGCAAGACAGTGGCTTCACTAGCAAGAAGTACAGCGCAGTAAGAGTGGAACTATGAAGAGAAACAGCTCTGATGCAAAGGTGAAATCGCTCCTCTTTCAGGGATTTTACTTCAGACTAGCTACAGTTTGCTTTTATGGACTGAGAGCCCATGAATGGTTAGAACACACTGGGGGCATTCCAGGAGCACGTCTTCTGCAAGCAGCCTAGTCCACGTGCTCTGATCTTGCTCTGTGTTTGGAACAAAAATGCAGCAAACATGCACGATCGCTTCTTTGCGATTCAAAGCAAAATACTAAAGACAATTAACTGCATGTGCCCTTAACCTGTTTTAACTATGAAGTAAAATGCTTTAATGAAAAATTTCTATCAGCCTTGGCCATAGTAATGCTGACTTGGTAAGATCCCTAAATTCTGTCTGGGGCAATGAAAAAGCATATTTGTCAAGTACAACCGTAAATGTTGAAGGAAACACCTGTAAAACTCTCAGCAAAGTGGGGCTCCAATCCTTGCTGATCTTTGTGCTGTCATAGTAGCACACTGGGATTGTCAGTTAATGTTCCCTGCATCAGCTGGATTCTTTCTTCCAGATCACTGCTAGAAATGCTGATATGAACATTTGGGAGAGGACTTGCTGCATGTCTCACTGGTAAGAAACAGCTGCCCATGTACTATAATGGTTCCTGTGATTCACAGTGGTATGCGTAAGAAAGAAAACAGACTCTCTAACTAAAGAACTTGCATATGGGAAAGGGAGGACTGGGTATAAGGTAATTTGGCACACAAGCCGCTGCCTAAGCACTAAGAAGACACCTAGAACACAGGAGTGCAGGTAAATTTCTTTAAAACAAAGAAATGAACGTGTCCTGATATAAAGGCAGATGGAAGTAAAATCTAGCACTTAAGGCGTTAGAGAACTTCTAGAGACATCATGGTAAAAATAAACCAAACCAATTCCTCTTAAAAAAAAAAAAAGTACACGGAGTGAGATGGATTCTCTGTTTCTTCATAGCATTACTAAAGAAAAGACCCTGTGCATTAAAACCCAAGAATCAACTCAGGCTTTTAAGATAAAGCTAAGTACTAGAGAAGTCAGATTCAGGTAACAGTAGCTGATGGGTTTATGCTGAAATAAGAACCTTTCCATAATACAAAGAAAATTAAACCTTAAAATGAAAAAGGAAAGAAAGAATTGAACATACTTAGAAAATTATGATTTCACGATGGTTGAGATACTGCCTGTCATGCAAAAAAACAAAACAAAACAAAAAACAAAACAGAAAACTCTTTAGAATAAGAAGAGAGATGCTCAGACAATTAAACTAATGAAGAGCTTGCAATAAAATGCTATAGGGAAATACTTTGGAAACATCAGATGTACAGATTATTAGCTCTAAGAGACCATGCTTGTCACTTGGATATTAAGAAGGTGGCTAATTAATTTGCTGGATTAATTTACCAAGAAAAAAAATTACATGTGGTACCAGCCTTCAAAAAAGTAAATATAGCTTCATCCCTTAGTAGAATAAGGTAGATACTAAGAAGAGACCAGGAGAAAAAGCTCTTTTTTTTTTTTTTTAAATGAGATCTAAAAAAATTACAAAATAGTATGGGTCTGTGAAGCCCTGATGATAAGAAAAGCCCTGACTTTTGAGACTGTGGCAAACAGAGTCAATAGCAAGAATAGAGCCTATATGAAATATTCGAAGTTTTAAAGGCAAAATTATCATTAAAGCTTTTAAATATAATAATAATGCCTCACAGATGGTATGCTGAATAAGAGAATTTATTGCACTGAAAACAAGTGTCTGGCAACTTTAAACGTAGAACGATACTTGTTTTGAACTTAAATGCAAAAATGATGATCTGTTAGATGTATTAAAATAAATGAGAACAGAATATAATACTAAGTAACCTCCAGAGACTTAAGAAATGACCAGGAGCTGGTTGGATGAGGCACAAGAATTCTATTTAGAAAGATACCATTCTGTGGGTAAAAGATTTGAGGGAAGGGATGGAAAGAGGGAAGGAATGGAACAAGAAAACACAGTGAGAGAGCAAATGCTCATTCAAATCTTTAATATCGAAGTGCAAGAGACATTTTAGCACATTATTTGGATTTAGTATAACGGTTAGAAATTAAGAGTCAATATAGACATAAGATGTAATGCATTCTGCAATAAAATCCTAGGAGACATGCCATAAAGATGTACTGGAACACACTTCAGATCTCTGATAAATGACTTCCTGGACTCAGAGGTAAATTGCTAAAATAACATTATCATCTCTGGTGATGTATAAATGGCTAAACCTCTGCCTATTTAAACAGTATTTATGGACTAAGACTGACCTACATATGATCTTAATTTAAGAAATTTAACTTTCTTTGTCCTTTTCTGAACCCACACTAATACGAGCTGCAGTTTCAGACTCAGCTCCTTCAACCAGCCAGTTCTTTGGGGCCTACCTGTCTCAGCTCCAAGAATGCATTTTTCAGTTTAGGCCTCTGTCTTTATTTCCAAGAGGTATGCAACCTTCCAGAGGGGAAGATGGAATCTTATTCCATGTATTGCATAACCTTTGTCAGCGAGGACAGCTGGTAAAAAGGAAACCTCTTCTTCCACAAAGACTTTGCCTCTACCATTCTCCATCCACTACAGTCTTGGGCTTGAGCCAGTCAATGCTTTAAACTTTCAATCACCAAAGGAAATTTTGATGTTCACTTTTGAACTCCCAGCAAAAGGAATTCTAGAGAATCTTGCAGAGATTCCTTCTCTAAAATAAATGGGATGTTGTGTGCCTTTTTTTTTTTTCGTCTGCCATGAAGCGTACTCCACTGCCTTTCATTTGAGAAACTCCAGCAGTCTCTTTTCAGAGGACAGCAAGTGAATGGCTGGTGTTCCTAGCACTGCTGCTCCCAAACTCCTGAAGAAGAATCTAAGATTGTGTACTGGGAAGATAGACGAGAGAGACTGGTAACGTAAAGCTTGGAAAAGCAATAGAGGTCACTTTGTGGGTAAAAGTTTTAAACAGAATGATGAAGTTTTACTTGATTAATTCTGTCTAAATTTAAATTGGAACGGGAAATCTGGTAACCAAGCAGAATGGATGAAAGCTAAGCTAGCAGTAAGGTGAGTTAATTTTGTTTACACACACAAAAAAGTCCCATTATGTGGATGAGATCGAGATCTTAACTGCGGATTAGGGAAATCAGTTTTGTTGTTTGCTGCTTTATGAGACAGGAAAGAGAAGAACAAAGACAGGTACAAGGTCCACTGAGAACAGCAAAAACATCCACCTTAGAAAAAAGAAAAAGGGAAATGTGAAGCAAGAACACATAAAAGGCAAAGTTATGTTCCACTGCACTGTAGCCAGCAGGAAACGCATTTATAATTTCTTATGCTTCAAACAATTCAGGAAAGAATGTAAGATTTTAAACAGGGAAGAGAAAACAGTGCTAGAGAGATTAAGCAGGTCTTTAACAGTTTGCAACACAACAATGGAGAAATTTTAACGCTAATATGCAGCTGCCACTAGAATCCAACTGGTCTTCCATAGAGACCAGGAATAACACCCTGAGATGTAATGGTATCACTGTCTCAAAGAGTTCCTCCATACAAGACACGGCCTGTTACATTTTAAAAACTTATTTTGTGAGATCATTTTCAGGAATGAAAGCTGCACATTTCGAAGCATCTCTAATATCTGTTAAAGAACCTAAACCTTTCTTGCCTTAAGTACCATGATATAAGGATATAAGAAGATCAAATCCTTGAAGAAATGCACTTGCGTATTTACAGGTACTACACTCTAAAATCATAACAGCTGCCTGTTTGACAAAGTAATACCATAAAAGATTTCTCCATTTCCAGAGACAAATTTAGACAATCTTCTATCTAACTGAAAAAAGGTTTGCTCGTTAACATCTCATAATGATAGTATCTTCTTACAATGTGAGTTTAATTGCTATAATGTTAAGATAATTTAATGCTAAGAACTTACTGAGGGCTGATGATCATAAATAATTAGTCTTGACAAAGTCAGGAAGTTCAGGTAAACCCTGAAAGACCTCAAGCTATTTTTAAGTTTTGCTTTCTTTTCCTTCCTTTAACTTCCCCTTCTCTTTTCGGGGTTAATTTTTTGAGAAAAATTTGCACAGAGCATTACCTTGTTCTGCACAAAGGCATCTCACAGAAGATTCAGACTTAATGTGTCCCTAATACATTTTCTCATTAAGGAGACTAACTAAGCTTCCATTTAATTCTCAAAATAATAAGCAGAAACAGGTTAGCAACTAGAGTAAAATTTTTATACCAGTTTATCAGCAACACTAAAACTATCTGTCTGGGAAGATGTTAGAAGGCTTTGTGGCCTCTTCCTTGTGGCAGAGGAAGGGGGTACATAACTCATGGCTTCTTGGACAAAATCTTAGAACCCAAGATAGCGTAAAGATAGGTGGAAAACAATTCAGAAGTAGGCACATGTAAGATTCTTGCCTCTGGAAAAAGATCTCTTTCACTTATTCTCCTTGGCACTGGAAATCCTAGCTTCCATTATAACAGCCATTGCTACCAGCAAAACAAAACCAAAAACCACCAGTAAAAACTATTGGCACGGTTTCAAAAATGTTTAAAAGTTTTGTTGTTACAACCCAGTTACCATGTTTTGTTCATTGGAAGTTCAGTGTCCTCCTGCTCTTTATTCAATACACTTCTCCCTCTTTGTTCATCTTTGCTTTTTAAAACACATTAGTCTATGCAAAACTGCAGTATACAAGCGAAGGAGGAAACATAGTACGAGAAAAGTGCTACATCAAATAACAATCAGTTGGAAACTGATGAACCAGAGCAAGTCCATAATACTTGAATATTCCAGTTCAAAACATAGCATGTGTCAACAGTACAAGTCAAAATGTCGGTATATTCAATAAATCAACAGTGTAGAAAAACTTTAAGAATCCATGAGCATTAACTATTACACTTTGTGAAACACATTAAAAAAAGCCTTGTTTTTCTTTCTTTACTGTTAATAAACAAGTCATTCTACCCAGTGTCAGCTGTATCCAGTTAGTTATTACTTGATTAGTTCACATGAAAGTGGAGAAGGAAAACATTCACAGGAATCTTGACGAACACTATGGGATGATTCCTACCATGTTGCTCTGAGATTGTGTGGCCCCATACATAGTGATGCCATTTGATGGTCCTGCTAATTGGGGTGTATCTGGTTGTATAAATCCTCTTCTGTCAATTAAACTATGGAATAATCAAAATAAAGAAGAAAAGAGTTAGAAATATTTCAGATCAATAACTCTCCTCAATTAAAGGAAAGAAAAAAATTATAGCATACAACAAACCTTAATGCCCTACCAATAACTTCAAATGTCCCTTTTAATCAACTGAAGAAGTGCAAGACTTCATTTCTACTCATCCTCAAGGTAAGTGCTTCCTTGTAATATTACTCTCTATATAGTTATAATGTGCTGCTACTTCTCTGGAGGTTTATCAGGGACAAAAAATTTAGAAGCTGACCAGCAGGTACCATGAAAACATGCATTTTAAACCACAGGTGTGAAAACAAATTACAAATTACAAATCTCATTAGTGCATTTTGAATCAGAATCTATTTTAAAGTTTTTTTAAATTATTATTCTGTTCCTAAACCTCAAAATTAAAGCTCAAGTCCAAAAATACTGATTTCTTAACAGCTAATTAATCACAACATTTAGAAAGAAAGAGGAACTTTTGTTCAGACAACTTACTTGCCAGGTGCTTCATGACAGCTATCTAACACTGCTCATAGTTCTCCACTATTCTTATCAAAGTGATGTACTCATAAGAAATTCAAAGAAAAATAAAAGGGTTTGTGGATAAATTAATAGAAAGAAGTAAGAATCTATGTAAGATTACATAAAAAAACAATGAATGGAATCACCTGATGTAGCTAATGATTTTGCTAAAATTCCACATACAATTTTACCCTCAGTTTGAAAACTGTAAGAGTTACTATGGTTTTGCCATTTAATAATTATATAAAAAGCTGAACGTACAGACACTAGTACTGTATTCTACGTGTGGATTAGCTCATATCACTTCTACTCAAAACAAAAACTTCTCAAAACTTTTTTTTTGTTTATGCTTCAATTCAAAGATGTTTTAATTAAATATAGTTTCAATTATAGTTCCATACATTTTTAATTCATAAATGACAATGTTATTTTCCTGTGACATGAACAGTGTTGCTTCCCATCTGGAAAACTGCAAGCTTGAGAAATCAAGAATGCTGTAAAATTTTAACACATACACACCAAGAAAAAGAAAAAAGATATACCCCCCTTTTAACCAAAGACAACAAATTTTAACTGGAGGTTTTATCCTTCCTGTTACTAAAACCTAAGGTGTTTTAAGGCATTCCTGTCATAAGAGCTAAAGTCAGCACAGAATTGGTTTTATTTTTTGATTTATGGAACCTCTAAATCCACTCTAGGTCAAGACAACCTCAATTTTAAAAGATAAGAACAGGACGTACAGAAAAATCTAAGGCGTTTCCCCTCTCCAAAGCCAATGATGTATCCACCACTCAAAAAACCATTTAAGCTCTTGTCAAGAAGCTTTGCAGAACAGGTTTTTAATGTACACTCAAAACACTTAAAAATCCATCTGAAATTAAAATCTGTCTTGTGGAAAGCACTCCTTCCAAAATCAGATGCTTGAAAAAAGTGTGTTATTATATCAGATCACTAGTTAGACCTATGTTGACAGCTATGAATCAAATTAAGATTTGAAAGTTACTGTTGAGGACTTGTAAAATGCACTCTGAATTTGCTAGCATGGGTTTCAAATGAGAAACACGATATTTAAAGGAAGCGAGGAGACTTTAAATTATTATCTCAATTTGCAATCCATTTTCAAAGGCACTTGAACCTTTTGCATTTTAAGCTGCCATCACTAGTAAGCTATTTTACGGTTATTTAAGGAAAAAAACAAACTTGAATATCTAGTGATTTGGCATGCACCTGAGATTAAATATTTCAGAGTGATCTTGTTCACAAGTGGAAAATTAGATTCTTTGTTAGATTTCAAATCAGGAAAGAGCAATAACCAAAAAAAAGTAAGGCTATAACTTTTGTTTTGAAGTCAGAAAATTTTTATAGTCACAAAATATCTCCCTGCAGAAACTCTACGTTTACTTTATCATCTAAAAGAAATTATATTAGTATATGAAATTTAGGAAAAAAATGTGCAACCTCTGTGAAAACACAGGAGCCAGTGCCACTCTGGTTTATTGTGTGTGGCTAATTGTATCAGTCAAAGCAGTTATTTCAAATACTGAGAAACATTATACACTTTTAATAACTATTTCCATGTGGAGACAAAAGAATTTGAAGCAAGGCATTGAGTTTTTATGTCACATACTTCTATGAAAAGCAAAAGAGCAGGATTAAAGGGTTGGCTTCTGACACCATTCCCAGAGGCAGGAAGCAGAAGCAGGGCTACTCTTTACAGGGATTACAGTGTTAACCCAGTACGAGGAAATAATATCTCAGGTATCTGCCTCCTTAGGAAAAGATGCCAGCCTCTCCTGCTGACCTCCTGCTGCTCTGTGGAACAATCTCTGGTATTCACAAGAGCAAAGAGAGAAATCCCACTTGCTGTGAAAAACTTTGGCCACTGGACTATAAAGTCAATTCCTCTTTCTTTCTCAATAGTACAGATTCATTTCCAGACAAAGCAAACCAGCTTCAACAGATGAGTATTGTCACAAAAAAAATAATCTACAGGATGAAATCATTTCTACATCTACATGTAGAAATCCATCTACAGAGGAACTAGGCCTCTCCTGTATACTTATTAGATGAGCTATCTAACCACTGGACACTGAAGTAAGAAGGAGGAGTTGTGCCTTTCCTGCTGCCAATGTTTTTTTCCTCTGGTGTTTACTCTGTCTTGAATATTTAATTCCAGATGAAAAAACAAAAACATAAGCAACCTTGACTATACAAATGTTTTGGACCTGTAATGTGAAAAACGTATGCAGCAGAAATTAATCCAGTAAGCTTTCTCTGGAATTACTTCGGTTTAAGAGAACCAAAATCAGCTTGGTGTGTATATGTTAAGAGTAGCACAAATAGAAAATATTGTCAATTTAAATAACAGATTTCTGAGTGAAAAGGCAATATGAACAATTATCAAACTAGTTGTAGAATCAAGGTTCCAAGTGTATTGCTCTTCTAGACTCATGTCACGTCTGTTAGTTATATATGAGTCTAATTAACTTTCAATAGCCCATCATGTAACATCTAATTACTACTTTTTTTTTTTTTTTTTGCCAGCAGTTATTAACTGCAGTGGCAAAGGTTCGAAGAAGAAGTTTATTTTAATTTCAGACATCAACCTTAAATCCACATATTTTACAGGATCCGATCACTAACTTAGTCTAACCACAATTTGCTGTGTCTCTTTAATACTGAAGAGAAGTTTTAGTTAACACTTCTAACAGACAGTAAAACAAAACATTATTTTAGTTGAGTAAACTCAAGAAGTCTGAAAGAATATTTTTCTATCGATCATCACCTGTCTTCATTTACACTATTTTTGATATTCTTACCTTGGAGAGAGGGGCCCACAGAGTGCAGCACAGCAATTAGTAAAGATGTTGCCATAACTGTATGGATTATAGTTTTCTTTACCTCTTTTATTTGACCATGATCCTTTAATCTGAAGAGATATGAACAAGATGCATCACATGTAATACAATATGGAAAATGACAGAGGCAATTTAAGGGTTACCAAAGCAGCAGCATGGTGCTTACATCAGAGGCAGACCAGAGAAAACCCATGATTACACTTTCCTAACAGCTTTGGACCGTTATGAAAGCTGGAACCTAAAATCTTACAAGCAAGCACAGGCTTTACCTCAATAGATTTAGACAGCCCCAAATCTCAAAGGACAAATATACTCACAGCAGGAATTTCAGCATCTAAACATGTTTTGCATAATGGTCTAAGCTTAATTTTACAAATATTACAGACTGTTCTACAGAAGAGGTTTGACTGCAACATACCATTACAGCCAGCAATAGAGCACTTGTTTCCCATACCCTTGGGTAACTTCTCAAGCTGTCCAATACCACACAACATCATTTGCTCCTACAGCCCACAAATGGCTCTAAAATATTATGAAGTAATTGCAGTCATTACTGCCTTTTAGTACATACTATGCTTTCTTTTAGACAATCTTACTTTTCTGTTTGTGAGGTGCTTGAGAGCCTGGATAATATACCTTACTGTATTCAGCTGGAAATGTGTGCCTTAAATGAAGTTACAGAAGAGTTTACTTGAAATTCAGACATGTTACACTCCTACAGTTCCCTGCTCTCTGACTTTCAACAGTCCAAAAGAGATTTGAGGGCTCCTTGGTTGGGTACCTGATACAGAGGTACAATTAATTCCATGTCTGCTTGGTAAGTTTTTCCCGGTTGATTGGTATTTTTTTCAAGTTTATAATTGTAACTGTGACCTTAAAATAACAACAAAACACAGATTTGACAGTCCCAAAGATGCTACTTCTACATTCAAAAAATACCTATGAGAAAAGTACAACAGAAAATTACAGTAATTTTAAATTTGCAGTAATTTGTTAGATTATTTGCTCAGTTCCAACATGCTTTCTAACATTAGCTAACTAGCTTTATTTCCTTCTTTCATTCATTTCCTATTCCACCTGTTAGTGAGGGAAAGACACACCAAGCCTCCACACATAGTTAAATATAATTTCACACTGAAACAACAGAAACCTATGTGCAAAATAGGACAACTGTAGAAATGAGAAAGTTGACCTTTGAATTAATTACATACTCCTCACTAGAGGTTTTAGATCTTAGAGAAATAAAGATATTTCAAAGGAAAAATACGATAAAAGATGAAATTTTAATTTTGAGAATTCAGCGTTTTCTAACGTAAGTGAATTTTGAGTCAAATGGTATTTAGGACTCCAGGTAAAGAAAAATACTGAAAATTTAGTAATTTTCTACTGAATTGAAGCATATGAAATATACTAATTTGTCTTCTCTCTTCTGTACTACATTTCCTATTTCAAGATACAGGTCCTGGGGGTGTAAATCATAATGGATGCACTGTGTAACCACTACATCTTCAAGCCACAACTACAGTCCAAAAGAGTTCTTCTCATATTTTGAATCAAGCATGACCAAGTTACTTCCTTCTTTACTAGTCAGGCATTCACAAAACTATGCATCTATGAGTGGAGCGCTCTGAGAATTACAGAGAAAAACTGCATAGAATTAAAATTAGAGATCTCCTCATCACTACAATATAGAAACATGTATGTAGAAATATACTATGAACTTACATCTTCATTTGTTGTTTGATTGGAGCTGATCAAATACGTGTGAAAACCTGAGAGGCCTACAATGGACCATACAGAGAAAAAACACACCACAGCTTCCAACACAGTAATTGAAAGTCAAGGAAATATATGCAAATGAAAAAAAATATATATTAAATCCAATAACAAGCAGTTACAATCACAAAGTTCAGTGTAGGCAACTTCTAGTCCCCAGCTGTCTTGAGATCTTTAGGGCACTTCAAAGGGGTCAGCAAAAGCCAAACTCAGAAAAGCAAACCTATTGTCATTATGCTTTGGTGCACAGACCACTGAACACCACTGACACCAGCAAACGTTTAAGGGTCTGCACACTGAAAAAGGACCAACTACTGAGTGGTTCTGATCTCAGCTGCTGAAATTCAAACTTACACGTTCATTCTGTAATGTTATCACACTTCTTTTAAGATAGGTACATTGAGAAATAACAGTAAATAATACTTCTGATGGGCTGAGGGGAACATCAAATACAATATAGGTTTTCGAAGGCTAACTAAGTAGCAAAGACTGAGCAGATATGTTTGTAAAAATATTTAGCGTACAACGGGGATCTTGAGCAAGGACTATGGGCTCTAGATCTGTTCTCATAAAATACAAAGTCAGAAAGCTGCATCCCAGTTATATTTAGCTAACTGTCCCGTCTTTCTTCTGTTACTGTGGTTAAGATGCAGAACATGATGCTAACACTAGCATCAAAGTGCGTTAGTCCAACTAAAATACAAAATTCAGTTGCTCTCTCAACCCCCCCGGATATATAATAACTGAATACATTCTACTCTATAACTGTGGGGGTGTCCAAATGGCCCAGCCTTGGCAAATAGCCAGGACAATAACTGTTAAGCTTGTGAGCGTAAACAAAATCACGGAATGGTTTGCGTTGGAAGGGACCTCAAAGCCCACCCAGTTCCACCCCCCTGCCATGGGCAGGGACACCTCCCACCAGACCAGGTTGCCCAAGGCCCCATCCAGCCTGGCCTTGAGCACCTCCAGGGATGGGGCATCCACAGCTTCTCTGGGCAGCCTGTGCCAGGGCCTCACCACCCTCTGAGTGAAGAATTTCTTCCTTGTATCTAATCTCAACCTACCCTCCTTCAGTCTAAAATATCTAGCCCCTCTCCTGTTACTACAGGCTCTGGTAAAAAGTCTGTCATTCTTGTAGGCCCCCATTTAACTTTTGAAAGGCTGGAATAAAGTCTCCCAGAGCCCTCCCTTCTTCAGGATGAAGGACTCCAACTCTCTCAGCCTTAGTTAGGTTAGGCCTGAATACTTGGGGTAGGCTTGAATACTCAGAACTGTACAGTATTTGTCCAAAACTGACAGGAAGACTGGGAACCCCCAACTGATTGCTAGCTAATTATATGTCATCAGTGAATCAATAAGCTGCTTCAACCCTGGTTTGGTTTAAACTCCATGAACTGAATGGCTTTTCAATGCAAGAGTAACCTTTACCTTTTCTAATTTCTCCCAATGGGAACAATGCAAATGAAAAGCACAGAATTACCTTCCTAAATTTAGCATAAAAGTTAAAAACAAAAACAAAAACAAAAAAAACAGGCTATGCTATTAGATTGTTTAACTGTTTTTCATCTTGCATCTGTTACTCCTTTCATTCACTTTCAAACTGCTTCTGTTTTCACTCCTTACAAACTGCATAACCTGAAAGCCACAAAGAAGTAACTACGTTTTAATAGACTGTTATACTAAGAAAGTCAGTCAGCACCCAGTGTTGCATACTTATTACAGTTTATATAATTCCTTTAACTCTAAAGGAGTCATCATCTCAACAGCAAGACAACAAAGTAGCTTCTAAACTTCATATACTCAGGCAAAAAGAGCAAGTTCCTATGGAAGGTTTTATGGAAGGTTTCCTTCTTGCTTTTTTTTTTTTTAATCATTATTATTTTTTATTTTTATTTAGTTTCATTTACCTACAACAGCCATGAACGCAGAATACATTTGCTTCTAGAATGCTATTTTCTGCAACCCTTAAATAGTGGATTTTTTTAGGGAGCATGAATCAAAAGCAGAAAAGGTTTTGGTTGCTAGAAAAATTGATAGAATAAATCAGTTAGAACAAGACAATGCGAAAAGAATAAGATAAAAATAATCTGTATACTAACTGTATGCTAACCTTTAAAGAAGCCAGTTTCCAAGACAACAGTAATTCAAAATATTCCAGAACAAGGACACAGCCTTAAAAGATACAAATAACATTCTTACCACTGAAGCTATCAACAGAAGAGAAATATGACAGCTCCTCACCATTATACAGAGACACAGGCTGGAAAATACATGGATGGACATAATTAATTGCAATAAAATATCCTAATATTAGTTAACAGTGAAGAGTCTTGTACTGCATGTCTGCTCTGACCTAATGAATTGGGAAATACATGAACTGTCTGTACAATTTTAAAGTGGTTTAAAAACCAGAAAAGAGCTGTTTGCTTTATGACCCAATCTGTTTCAACAGCAGCCAAATGACTGAAGTGCACTGCTGAGCAGCATGTTCTGACTACTCTGTCATCTCCTCTTCAAACCATGTGGAGAATCAAACCAACACAAGCTAGGAAATTACTCTCAGTTGGCTGTGCAACAGCTATAGCTTAAAGCAAGGAGAATAACTGAGAATGGCTAAGGAAGCAGATTGCTGTTAGCAGGCAGTTCAGAAGGTGTAAAACAGCCCTCCAAAAGTGGACACAGTACAAGTCCACCTAATTGGGCTTTGAGAGGGTAGATATCATAAGAAGGACTGTAGATGAGCACTGCTCAGTAGAATCTACACACCAAGACCAAGAGGATGAATCACTTGGTCAGAAGAGGAACCTGAGAAGGAGGGATGCTCTCTGCAACCTCATCAGCAGAATGAGCACAGCAGTAACAAGATGTTTCTTGCCATGATTACACTCCAGAGGGTCAAAATACAAAAGTTAGTTTCCTACTGACAGAAAAGGGAATTCCTCAGACTTCTTTTTGGATCTTGGTTTGAGGAACTGGAAGATCTCTAGAGCAGGTGTTTTTATGTTAGCTTAGCATGACTGAGTCTGTTAAATAAAAATCCAATACAAAAAAAAGCAATATTCTCAATATAAAGCATAGCTTTTTAGCATAACATGGTATCTTGCACAGGCTTTTTAGCAATACAGACATGAAGCGTTCTCCGTGTCTGAATGAACTGATGCAACATTCCCAATACCATTCAGACAATTTAATTTTTTACTGCTCTGAATTGTAACCAAGCTATTAAATTGTCCAATGTGTCACTATCAAACCAGGCCATTTCAACAAGATTGACTACAGAGCCTGTCAAATTGGCACATCCCTGAATGCAAATTATGAACAAGCAGTCTATTGTTCCTGTACAAGGGTCCTCAAATGCACAGTCAATTACCTTTTGATTTAAGGACAATTGAAAGCTATTCTTGTTTGAACAAAGTATGAAAGAATAATCTTTTGTAAGAAGTAATTGTAATAGTTTTATTTGGAAGCTACTGTTGCGCTTCTTAGAATAGTTTGTTTGTGGTTTGTAAAATTATTTGCACACTAAGAAAATTTAAACACTGGTTTTGCTTAAAAGGGAGTTTGCAGCTCGTGGGCTCTACCTAACAAACACACATTAAAGAAAATCATATCTACAGAATTTGTAGAATTTGACACTTGGAAAACCTACCTGGAAAGAGTGGTTTGCCTTTATATACAGCTACAAATGACTGAGCAAACAGGATGGGAGTTTCTTTTCATCTACTGTCAAAAAGAGAAAACTTTATGATGTGCAGTGTCCAGAAGAAGTTTTCTTGGCAGGAGTATGGAAAAGAATTATTTTTATAATAGCTTTATGAGAGGTGCAAACTGCTTATTCTGACATAAACCATTCAAAACACATCCATAAGAAGTGCGAAGGTTACAGTCTGTACAGAAATGTAAGGAAGAAATTAAAGAGAATTTCTGTCAGCTTCCCATTTTTCTGTTATGTTAGCTGCTTTCAGGTAGGATCAGGAAGATCCTTTTCCATTCTCACTTAGTGGAAAATACACAAAAAGCTCCCATGAAATGATAAATAGAACACTGGGCATTTAGAGAATAGTAGTCCCCCAGTATGCATCTGCTTACTTCTATGTAACTTAACAGAAGTTGACACTTGAAAGTGACTTCCCTAAAAACAGTAAGTCAATGTAAAAATACTTCTAGGAATTGAACTCTTCAGAGACAGTTGTTTCACAATCTATTTTTTCTATTCTGACAAGAATCAGCCATTTCAGATATTTTTTTACCGTAAGAGCAGAAGAATCTTTTGATATTTCAAATGAAACCACAGCATGGGCATAATGTGAAATATATTCATGAATTCCATCACAAATACATGGAACATATTTCCCTCACACATGAAAACTACAGACCTTTGTGAAGGGTACTGCTTGCAAAAGATGATGAAAAAGAAAAACCCAGACTAGTCCCTTTGCTACCTCTAACATGTGGTGAGAAATCCTGTTGTGCAAGAAGTGATGAAATCATTAATTGATAAAATCCCAAATGTACATATCCAACAAAAGCAACAAAACAAAAACACATCCCAGATGTTACTTTACAATAAGATCTAAAACCTGTTTCAATGAAAGGATATCTTGCAGGACTGTCCTTGAGGGCATTGAGGAACCCTGTTTGTTGAGAACCTGTAGGAACAGAACCCAAATTACCAACTCAGTAAGAAATTGGACTACAGGCTGTTTTCACCATAGTGCATACACAGTATTTGAAGAACAACTGAATAATTGTAGTTTAGGGTTTACTAATGTGAATCCAAGATTATGTTATTCAGCAGCAACAAATCAGAAAAAAAACTTGTGTATGTTATCAGGTCTAACATCTGCAGAATATTTTCTCAGTAATACCAAATTGATGCATGCATACTTTCCTTTGAATAAGATTTCTGATTATCCCTGTTTTTTTCAGATCTAATATGGAAACAAAAAATTGTAAGCTAATTCTTTAATTTTGGAATACCAGTTTTCAAAAGCAGCCTCTTGACTTGGAAAATTTACAGCAAAAACCCAGATTCTCAGCTTTCCCTCCTTTATTCTGGAAACAGACAAAGTTCTCTAGACTATAATTCTGCTCCTACTGCACCTGTGTAGACATTTCTTTTTATGCACCCCCCCTTTTAGTAGGTGCTAATTGCCTCTGGAAAATAAAAGATATCTACTAGCTGAAAAGAGCTCCAGAACAGCATGCTCCAATGATCTGGAGATGGAGAGTTCAGTTCCACAACCGTGAGATATTTATCAAAAAGGGCAATTTGACTGCTGGCTGATACATATGCAGCAAGTGAATTTGTCTGTAGAAATTGATTCAGTGTCACATAAGACACATACTTGTTGCGTTTTAGTGTGCAATTTAAATTATATAAATGCATCAAGTTGAAAGTATTTCCCATTAGCTAAATCCATCTGAAGGTTTGTCTGAGGAGAGCAGAATCCTGATTAATCAAGATGTCTTTCAAAGAAAAGAGAAAAGAGTGTATATCCTGATATCTGACCTGTGAAGTCAATTTTTCTGTTTATCGTTAAAAACGGAATGTTACTTACCTTGTATTTTGAGTCTTTTCAGACTCTCATCACTTGGTCTTAGCCTCAAGGCACAAGACTAGTGGAACTTTCCCCTAGCTTCTTACTATTTTTAGGATCCTTAATGGCAATGGCAGCAGGTAGTTGTGATCTCTATTCCCTACTGCTGGTCACTTACAAGCAGTTCCCAGCGTATCAGAAGGGGAAGTTTCCTCGCTCCAACATACAGCTGAAGTACTGATACCTCATACAAAGATGAAAAACTGAAGACATACTAGTATTGAAAATGTTTTAGGCTTGGGGAGATGGAAGAAAATCTTGCAAGACAATACCTTTCAATTAGCTGACTTACAAAGTCTATTTATTATCTTTAATACTAATATGTGCAAAGATTCTTAATCCTGAAAAGGGCAAATTTCCAAGGGATGTCTTGAAAATAACGCCACAGAAAACAAGAAGTTTGCTGCATCTCATTACCACATGGGTTTACCAAAAAATTATTAAAGTGGCAGCATGTAAGACTTATAAAAAAAATTACACAGATTTCAACAACTTGTCTATATCAAGAGATATTTAAAATAAAATATGTTTCCTATGTAATCAACAAGGTCAGAGAAGGAACTTCTCTATTAGGATGAACTATGAGAGATTAAAAAAAAACAAACACAAATGCCTTCAAGTTGCTTGTAAACATCCCTCAGCCCCTTCTCAAAAGGATATTCTCCAAAGGCATTCAGCCCAATACGGGCTGAATATTTTTTTGATACAGTCAAGAATATATTAGATAAATTTGAATGCTGAACTTGAAGCTCAAATGTAGTAAACATCAATGAAATACTCACAGTTCATACCTGCTCCCATTGCCTTTGAGGACCAGTCTTTAGAATTATGGACATTTTTGCTGTCTCATCCAAGGCAGATAAACCTCCACAGTGAGAATGTTTTACAGCTGATACACTTAGACAAGTTAGCACTTAACATTTACTGTATGTTACCTCTAACACCTATACAAAGCTGAAGTTCTTCTCAGCCACACAGAGGCAAAATTAATCTCTCTGATCTTTGTCTAATTCACACTTAGAATTAGATATGCATGCTGTGAAGTAAAAATCCACTAGATAAATCAACATGATATACAAAATATGAAATACTGGCATAATATTGGTAATTCTTATGCTGAAAACTGCAAAAAAAAAGCATTGTAGTTTTTGTGAAATAAAGGTAGATTAGCTTCAAAAGTAGCTTTATATTGTCAGACCAATTGTTTTCAACTACTGAACTTTAACAAAGGTGACAAAAAACATGCTGATGCCTTAACTGTAAAAGGTATGCAAATACATGCACATGTATGCCCAAATAAATTTTGAGTATTAACAGAAAGTGTTCTCTTTCCAATAATTACTTTTCCCTTTTAAACAATTAGGTAGTTTTTTCCTCGTCTCTTTAAACTGACATTAGAAAGGCCTTATCTGGCAGCGAGAACAACTTGCTGATCCAGACTCTCCAAAATCACTGCCCCTAGCTCTAGTGCTGCATTTCTGAACTGTGTGACAGCCACTCAGTACTTTTGCCCTTCTTTTGTGAAGCACGAACAAGAGTAGTAGTTGTGTTTTTCAAACTATAAACTTTCATCCCTTCACAGCGTAAATTATTTAGGAAATTAAACATAATCTGGCATATTTTTCAGTAAAGCATTCTCTAAATATTGCCATTATCAGGTTAGCTCTATAAATGTGTTATAAACCAGAATTATTACTTCTATCAGGCTTCCATTGTAACACAGAATATAAAGAAATGAAAAGATCACATTTCCAAAATGACTGAGGAAATACTGTTCAAGGCAATATCCTATATAATTAGTGAAATATTTTAATGCGTCCTAATGAAAATGGGTTAAAACCCCTTACTATATACAAAAGGACTTCTTTTTATGACAGTTCATAACCTATCACCACAGATTAGATCATCATCATACAGGAGCTAACACAATTTGTTATGTGTTAAAACGACAAAAAAAAAAACAAAATAACAAAAATGAACACCCCAAAGTCTGGGAAATATCTTCTTTAAACCAAATTCACAATACAAATAAAAATCAATCTCAAACTCATCAATATTCATCTACCTATAGCTTATCTGATTCACTCCATTATAAATTGGCCATTCTCAGAATGTCATGCAAATGAAAGTAACATGTTAAAAATAGGGTAAAGGAAGATGTAAAACTGAACAGTGAACAAAAAAGTGTAAAATAGGTCAAAACTAGTTTCTAGTAGTTTACCTTTTTGTTTGGATGACAATTGACCTATACTTAAACAAAAAAAAGTTCTTGGGAAAATGATGCTAACTGTATACTTAGACATGCAGTATATGTGCTGCTTTTCCAATAAACCGTCTATAAAACTACAAAAAAGATCAGAAAATTAACACTCTATTAAGGTAACGCCAGTGCTAGATCAATGACTACCATGACCAGGGTCTGCTACAGACCAGAGTGGGAGTCACTGGGGGTTGTGAAGCTTCAGAGGAAAGGCAAATAAATAAATAAATAAACAAACCCTGAATGATCAAAAGATTAACTTAAAAGTAAAAAACTCAAGTAAATGGCTACATACGTAATCTGATTTCACCAGCATACTTACGAAGGATGACGTGGGTGATAACGAATGCAAATATAAAGACTGTCAGAAAGGACAGAGATAAAATAAACATATAAAAAAATCTGTAGTTTCTTTTCCCCACACAGTTGCCTACCCAGGGACAGTGGTGATCAAACCGTTCTGAAATGAGAGGCAGAAGAAAAAAATGGAAAACAATTAATAAAATGCTGTTTACTTGGAAAAAAGCTCTCTGAATACTTTATTAAAACTCACGATTTAATTGGCATTTGCAACTAGCCCCAGAGAAATTCTTACTTAGAAGGGAAAAAGAAAAGAAAAAAGGAATATTTTAATGAAAACTTACAGCTCTTGAATAAATTAAAGCATGACTGAGGTGAGCTCCCATTGAACTTGCAGCATTATTATGATAAATTGTGCAGTCAGACCAAAAAGCTTGTATTTATCCACTGTTACATGGAGCAGTACCAACTCAATTGCATTTTTTCAAAGCAAGGATATTTTCTTCCAGTGACTTTCCTACTCAGAATTAGTTTTCGTATTTACATCTGTCACGATGACATCTGACTTTTATGCCCACTACCATCCCATCCATTAATTACGGCATATGAAATATTCACACCCTCCCACTTTTTTTTTTTAAATGTTTTACTCAAAGTATTTTCCATTCCAGACCACCTATTTTTCAACTAAGAGTTGACGCTGCCTTACAAACCCATTCAGAACAGTAAAACCATTCACACAAACCATTTTTCAAGCATTAAGATTTAGGCAGCCTTGTAAAATTTGCTTATACTTTTCTTTACTAAACTGAACCCTTTCCCTTTATTTCCCCGAGAGGTTAACGTGTTAATGGGACAGGAAGACGCCAGGGCAGTTCAGTATCGAGCGTCCCAAACACCAGTGCTGGAAAACAGCAGTGGGACCAGTGAGCCCTGCAGCTCCAGGCAGCCGGGAACCTCCTCGTCCCAAAACTCTGGGTAATGAAAATGGAGCGATTGTCAGGAAACAAAAGGGCCTTTCGTAACTGGAGAGATTACACTGCCATAATGTCAGAATTTTAAATTTCTAATCAAATCCAAGATCATAACACATGACAGATGCTCTCATGCTGACTGACTCTCACCCTCTGATCCTCATCCAAACCCTGTTTTGTTTTCTGTGACTTTTATGCTTCCATTGACGTACAATATCAAACTATTTGTAATTGCACAGGAAAGGCAAGCTATAAATTTGAAGTCCTTAAGCTCTATGTTAAAAAGGCACATCTGTTCAAACACACCAGTTTATTTTAACTATGGCTTTATGTTAAAGACCTACATGGGAGGTTTTCCTTGAAGGATGTATTTAGGATTATCTCCATTTAGGAAAAAAAGACATCAAAACAACAGGCACAACAGATTTCTGAGTTCACCAGACTTTCAGGTTTTTTAATGGTTTTGTGTAACAGATGTTTGGACCACATGTTTCTGCCATAAATCTGTTTCAAATTCCAGTGGGGCTATTCAAGGTGAAGTTGCTGAACTTACTTAGGATAAGGCTTCAGAAACACTTTGATTTAGAGAGACTGCTAAGAATACCAAGAACTAAATACCTCCAATATCTAAGAGTCGGCAATTTATTCAGTGGAATACACTGTTATTTCCAAAATAAGTAGCCACTACATTTCAGTAGTGCTGATTTTTACATTTGTGCTTCTGAATGAGTCCTTATTGTCTGATAAACACTTTACTTCATTTAACGAGTACCTAACATAACACATGAGCAAATACTACCACAAAGAAAAATACAGTTATAGAGACTTCTAAAAGTATAATCCCAGGGTACTTTTGCACCCTAGTGCTTCAGGAAAAATAAAAAAAAATCACGACATGTCTTTAGAAAATTAATTCCATACATTCACATTAATTCTCTTCTATGCTCACACACTAGGAATCAACGAATTCTACTGACATAAAGCTCAGTTTCTAGCTGTGAAACAATATTTAAATATATGTATGTGTTTGATAGATGCAGATAAATGCACACATACAAGCACACACCTATGCAAATACACACACCTATATGGAGGCGCATACACATAAACATATACTTAGTAATAGAGACGTATTTTGACTTACTCGCCCCTCCTCTCTATTTCTGTCTTCAAATTTTTTTGGTAAGCTGAAGGCTCTGATTGCTCAGTAAACACCTTGCTCAAATTGTGGAGTCAAGTAACTACCTAGTATATTTATAAAGCAGAAATGTACAGTAAAGGCTAGTTGAAAAAAAATCACTACAGTGCTAAATGTGAAACAAGTCTAACAAAGCAAGGGAAGTACTAGAGGATTTATGTGAGTTATGAATAAACCAGGCCTCATTTTTCCCAGACAGTCATAAAATACAAAGGGATGTGACATTTATGCTATAATGCCACAAAATAGTATCTTAAATAGCAAGGGATTAGAAAACAGCCAATCCTGGCAAAATGAGCAGACACATACTAAGCAGAAACTCCTAGCACTGTTGAGAAATATGAACTCTCTTAAGACTAGAGCTCTTTCTTCTTCCTTGCAGAAAGTACTATCTTAATAAGTATCAATGAAGAAATAAAGTATCATCAAGTTCCCCTCCAGAAGCCTGCAAACTGAACAAACAACAATTTGGAAAAGGAAGCTTTTGCCTTTGGTCTGGACAATGCAGGTAACAAAAATTAAGATTCACCTTCATTGAGAAATGAGAAAAATACCAATGCTGAGAGAAGCTGGGAATTCTGGCCCTTGTGAACCAAAAATGCTGGGCAAATACAAATGCAACTGATTCATGTTATGAAGAATCATGGACTGTTTGGAGGTGATGGTTGTGGTTTTGGTTTGAATTTATAAAGTATCCTGGCATAGTTGCTGTATTTATACACTTAATGCCAAACTTAATGTAAAAATGTTTACAGCAAATGAAAAAAATCAAAATACTGCTAATACAAGCTCTTGTTAATAGAAAGTATATTAGAACTTAATGAGGAAAGGAGCTACAAGGTCTGGAGTTTGTCTATGGAAGCATCTCAGGGCCAAAGCAGCTTTGACAGATCATCATCATGCATTCAATTTTAAGCGAATAAGCCAGGTATCTGCTTCAGGATGTGGTATGGTGTTACAGCCGTAACGACCTAATAGAGAACTACTGAGAAAGACAGCCCTGCTTCTCCTCTTCTAGAAATCCTGTGAACAACCTCTTGTCTCTGTGTTCTCCTTCCACAGACCAAGACTGGTGCATGTTTTACCTTGTGGGGGCCTGGTTCACAACGTCAGACTGTCTTAAAACTAGGGTTGATTTTCTGTTGCTTAGCTCCCCAAACCAGCTCATCCCAGTATCAGACAAACACCGAAGCTGACACAAGTGAAGACGAAAGAACACACTGCCAGAGAAGGGATGACCCTTTCTGAACCAGCTCAGTGTTAATTCAGCTCAGCTCTAACATCAGCCTTACTACTGGCTAACACTTGCCAGGACCGCAGGAGAAATTCAGTTTTAATGAACTTTTCAGAGTCTGAGAACAAAAGCAGATGTAAACAAAAAGACTGAAAAAAATGTGTGAACAGTTTATAAGGTGAAGGATCAATGAAAAAAGGAGACAGGTAAATGGAGACTAAAATTGTTGCTGTAAAGACCACAGAAAACCAAAGATGTAAGAAATCTCAAGAGATGTCAGCAAACCTCCAACAGTGACTTTATTTTACCAGTTTGTCCCAAGTGATCTACCTTGGAATTTGGCTAACTACTTAGGCTAACCAGCACCTTCGTAACTAAAGCCCAAGTGTGAGGCCTCACAGGATAACTGAGCCAACCTAAAAGCTCAGTAGCAGTGAAAGAGGTGGTCCCGTGCTGCCCTTCCTGTCACCTCATCCCACTTCCTTCTTTCATTGTCTAAGCTGCTGCTGAGTCAGCTCAGTTCACCGAACTGGCAGGAAAGAAAAAAAGGAAATTATTCTGTTGGCTGCTCAGTGAGTAAAACTGGCTTACCAGCGGCTGTGTTAGTAAGGGCTGCCTGAATGGGCACAAAGGCGAGAATCACATGAGAGGGGGAAGGAAGGAGGACGTTCAGATGGTGTTGCCCTAGAAGTGGTGAGCTGTCGGCAGGACCCAGCGGTCTCATTAAAACTCACCCAGTGATATATGGGATTGGGACCACATAGAAGAACACACAAGTTACATCATGCTTTAGACACTTCTCTCACTTTTTAACTTCCCTGAAACATTTAGATCTGATAACTTGCTTAAGAAACATTAACTGCTGAATATCACAGATAAAACCAAAAATGATAACATCTCCCATTTTAATAAGCAATGGAGCGTTTGGGCCTTATAGACGCAGAGCGTTTCCTTTAGAAGCCACATGGAAGCTTGTTCCTTGATGCTCAGAAGCAGAGAGCCAAACCTCCGCTTTTCCACAGCACAGCATGGAGACTCCTTAAGTTCTTAAATGCTCAGCTTCCACTTTTCAATCCCTGAGCTCCAGGAAACCATGTACAAAATGACTCTAAAGCTTTCTTCCTTCTTTCAAAGCACTCAGTAAAAGCTTTCTAACTTACCAAGAACAAAAAAGTGTTTTTACACAGAAATTTTACAGGCCAGCCTAGTCCTTGCAGCTTTTGTTGTCTGGATGCATTGTGATTTCAGAAACGTTTATTATTATTTATGAACTGCTTCCTTTTGCCTTTGCTCGACTGGATCCCTGCACACCAACGTATGTTTTCTGAAGCTTAATGTGAAGGCAGGTCTAAGGAAGACAAAAGGCCTGCAGGTACAATTTGACATTAAATTGCAGATTCCAGTGAGCACAAGTCAGAATTCACTTGGCAATTCCCCCATTTCATTCAATTAAAGCATTGCATAGCAAAGACACAAACCTAAGGCATTCACTTAATGTTTACTGTGCTTTGTTTAGCACATGAAAACATGCACCCTAGGATGGGGAAGAGTCAACAGCCCGCTATTCAAATTTTGTGACAGTCAAACTCACATTCCTACTCAAGTAACCAAGACAGCTCTAACTGAAATTACTTTTGATAGTAGCAGGACAAGATAGGACCACGAGATCCTTTGTTCTGGATGCACACTGAGCAATTATGTAGAGATACCAACACATCTGCACATATTTATTATAATGACAATTAAAGCTCTTTGTAGAACTATGATGTCATGATATGACCACATCTATTTATGCTTCTTGACTTAGTATTTTGTATGACAAAAGGGTATTTTCAGAATTTGGTTGCTCTTGAAATGCTAAGGAACACAAACGAGGGGTTTTTTTTAATTACAAAAAGTATTTTTCCTTCTAAGATACAGTAATTCAATCTCAACAGCCTGAATCATGTACACATACACAAAACCAAATATAACCATGGCATTAAAGCCTTTACAGTCAGTTTGACATAACTAATAAAAAGTCTTGTATCCATTCTTCATAGCTTATTCATAAAAAATATCCTTAGATCAGCTGTTTCGTTCCATTGACTTAGAAGTCCTTACTCATGAGAAAAATTTTTGTATTAAAAAGACTGATGGGACTTGCCATCAACTGGCAACAGCAATCAAAAACATGGATCAATTTGCATCACTTAATATACACAACATTCACCTGTGAGACTGTCATCCTCCTAACAATGCCTTTGCTGTTACTTCAAATGAAATTGGATTAGAAATTTATGTTGAAGTGAATAACAGAAGACTGATTGCAAGTTACATTCACATGCTGATGTTATTTTAGAACATCTGTTAGGGACAATGCACAATAGATCCCTTAAACCACCAAGCTTTAGTACTTTTGTATTCTGATCCCCAACCAAAATACCCCAAGAAAACAAAATGGAACAGAGCGAACCTCCTGGCCTCAAGTTTACACTCGGGAAATATGCACCAAAGGTTTACTCCAGATTACTTTCTAGACACTAAACTGATTTCTACAAAATGATAAAAAGTGAAACAGCAATGTAACATTGGGGAAAATAGGCCTCCTTAATTAATGAAATAAATTAATAATGTGCATGGATATTTATACCAAAAAGTCATTCAGAGATGCAAATGCAAGGGATACTCAACATATTTTACTCCAACAACTGCATAAGCACTACACCAGAAATCTAAGCTATTTGTGTGGATTTTTAAGAAAATCAGTTGCAATGTCAACTTTTTCCTCTCTAATCAACTTCAATAGTGGCAGACTAATGTTACTCACAAAAAGAAAATAAACACGCTTAATTTTGTTAATAAAAAATAACGATTTATTAGGAAAACATCCAAACATTGCCTTAGCATGATCACAGTAATTAAACCCTACTGACACATAGCCCACTTCACTGTTACCTCCAATAATCAATGTTGACTAATTAACAATAAATCCTGTTGACTGCAAGCACACTAATGGTGACATTTTCAAAGGCAGCAGTAGCAGTTGAGAATAAGAGTGCACAGCGAAGGACCTCACTGCTTAACCATCTTCTCCTTGTACACATACTTTTGTAAATATGCTAAGTTACACATAAATACAACACATTAGGAGCCATAAAATTGCCAGACACGCACCCAAATCATGAAGGAGGAGAGCTCAAAAAAACCCAACTCATTCCTAAGGTAAGTGGGGTATCCATGCATCAACCTCTACAAAGTTCATGGCTTTATTCCTCTTTTATTCTACTGAAAAGCATTTTTTTTTCTTTTATACACTTCTACCATTGCCTTGTACCTACCTTCTAATTCCTTAACCATCTTTCAAATTGTTATTGCACCAAATGTAAATATTGGTTATTTATTTCAGTTTCTAATAATATTCTTTTGCATTTTCTCCTAGTTATTTCTCTCTTTTTTTTTCCCCTCTCAGAAATCTCTACTCTGACTTTTGAGATTTACAGCATCATTTACATACTCAGGGATTTTGATAATCTCTGCTCTTTTGTACATATTCAGACCAACACCTTAGCTATAATATATTTCTCTGAAGTAACCTTAGACACCATTCCATGTTTTAAAGAGACTTTCTGCCCAGTGCTTTGGCCTAAACTTAAAAAATAAAAACAATCTCTCTGACACACATACCATGCTCCCTGAACTTCTAAAGTACGTCTGGTATCTAGATGGCACAATCATAGACAAATAATATACAATGTCTGGAAATGCTGCTGTGTGCTCCACCTGGCAGCCTCTTCAGTGCCCCAAAAAGGCAGCACACCTTCAACAAGAAGAAACATAGCCATTTCTCACCTCCGAAAACTGGAGAGAAAACTAAAGGGGGAAAAAAAGGAAAAAAGGACATAGCAGCTAACCTTGTAGTTTTAACAGCTGAGCTAAAGAGTCACTTTTCAAGAGACCTGGAGCTAAGGCTTAACAGGTTCAAAAATCAGGCCCCTTAATGAAGTGAAAATGACACTCTTTTCATAGCAGTACTTCATAGCTTTATCTAAACCCAGAAAATATAAGAAAAGAAATAGGCAAAGGTCATGAAAAAGCTTTGACAGCAAAAGGAGAGATAATAAGGGAACGAAGGAAGTGTGCTACAGAATGGAATTAAACCCAAGCAAAATGAAGCCCTCACATCAAGTAAATGTACGATGGTTATAAAGGACCAGGAAGTCTTGGGCAAATTACTCTCAGACACAGTGTCAGTGTTATAAAAAAAAAAAAAAAAAAACCACAAAAACTTACAATGCCACCCCTCAGCCTGCTTTTGAAGAAACTAGTGTTTTCCGGGCTGGAAGATGGTGGTGTCTGGAATGATGTCTGGGAAGAGCTGCTCCCAGAACACACAGGTAATTCTATGTCTTGCATCGCGTGTTAGATGTTATGTACATTTTATTCAATAATTCCCCATTTGAAGAAAATACATTTACAACATTAGTGCTTAACCAGGGAACCTATTTTTTAGAACAGTGATTTTTATCCAGAATCTGCTGTTTGGCATACTGCTAAGTACATGACACACAGTATTTTCAAAACAATACATCGATGTAAACCAGCCAGGATCAGAAACAAGACTATGGCTACAACTGCCTAGTCAAAATGCTTTAGGGAAGTGATGATTTAACCAGAAAGAGGGTGTCTATTTGCTTCTAATATAGCGTATTTTCTGGTTTTGTTTTTTACACAGAAACCATTTGCTCTTGCTTACGTAATCCACTGCTTTGTCTTCCTTAACAGCTCATTGATTCTGATCACCAAACCCACTAAAATATCCTCAATGTCCTAGACAAACCTGTACTATATTTTACTAATTTTTAATCAAATACTCCTTCGTATGCTTAAGGACCTTAGTAATACAACTCACTTTTAGCTTTCCAATATTGGGTTAAAAAGGATAATTTCTTTACCATTGACGTATATCCTCATATATTCAAATATGGTTTTGATTATTAAAGGACCAGCAGTTTTACTATATTTTGACCTCAAGTATTTCTCCCTGCTCCCAAGGATCTAGCTTCTTTTTTTTCCCTGGCATGCTCCCCACTGTAATGTCTAGCTTCTAAGAGAAATCCAAGCTAACGAAAATCTGAAACAATATTTCCATTTCATCAACGCCCCCAGAAAGTAGCATATATAATTTTACAGTTGGATATAAAATAATTAATACTCTATGCTAACTATATAATATATGGTTAAAGGAATCAAAAGAGAAAAGAAACTAAGCTCAAAGTCTTAGATTTTCTAGACTCACCTATATCTTTAAGTCTTTACATAACACCCAATTTCTTCAACTGTAAGAACATAAAAACTGAAAAAGACAACCCAGATCCCTGCCAGCCTAATAAAATCTTGACACTTGTTTTCATGTTTAGGAACTTTAGAAAAGCAACCAAACTTACAGGTGAGAAGAATCCTACTTCCTACAAAAAACAGAACCATTGGTAGGATTGATGAAGAAGGCTACCTCAAATCCATCAAGAGCTACGGAAAACAAAGTGTTAACCCTCAAATGCTCAGGAAAGCCTATTTTGAAAATTTCTGAAAGCGTGAGAATATTCTGCAGGAAGTATCACTGCATGCTTGCCCTCTTCTTCTGTTCTTCCCTGGGGATCCACTCTGGCCATGGCAGGAAACAGGCTGCTGCACCAACTGAAACCTTTGGTCTAGCTTAGCATGCCATTCTCATGCTCATAATGGATCTCTGAAAAATCAAAGTGATTTCTTAGTAATCCTAATGAAAACATTTCAAAAAGAAGCCATCTTCAAAAATTTGAGCTTTCAATCCTCTCTGGAAAAAGTTACCTGCGTTGAAAGAAACACAGTGGGACCTGACAAGAGAAGCTATCTTTATCCATGAATCACCCACAAATTTATGACATACATTAAAAAAAAAAAAAGAATAAATAAATAAGGACAAATTCTATTTTAGGAATATAAATGGTAATTCTCTTTTAACATACTGGATTTTTGCCTTGGTCTAAGCCACTTACTTTGCTCGATAGGCAAAACTGTGGCATGTGAATACAAAGAAAGCTTTAGACATCTGTTTTTTGGACTAAGTTGATTTACTGCTTGCTAATCATCAGTCACTGTTTTTGCTTAGTCATTCCATACTATATCTGGGGAAATAGTTTGGAAACAATCAACTGCCTCTTGTTCAGCTTTTATTATAAAAATAAAATTAAAGAAATCTAAAATTATTTATCACAAAAGAAAGTTGATGTTGAAATCACCAAAAATATAAAGAAAAAGTATTTTCAGAAGGAAACCTGACAATTGGATTTTTAATAGCATCAGATAAAGCATCAACATTCCGTTGTCGAAACTCAGCAATAACTAGCCCAGGCTGAGAAGTTGATTGCTGGGGTTATTCCTTTTTTTTTTTCTCCTTTAGCTCTTGTATTTATATGTACATT
The DNA here is from genome assembly GCF_964034855.1 of Anser brachyrhynchus. Taxonomy (NCBI): domain Eukaryota; kingdom Metazoa; phylum Chordata; class Aves; order Anseriformes; family Anatidae; genus Anser; species Anser brachyrhynchus. Next base: position 60,621,664 of record NC_137696.1, on the reverse strand, counting down.
ATTTTAAATTTGCCTATAATTTTTAAGCAACATATTGTACACAGAAAGCCCTTGAGGGGCTAACTTCCAACTGCCATTCATAAAGGCAGTTAAAAAAAAGCAAGTCAGGAATACATCCAAGATGTTTGACTGAAAGGAACTGACCAAATTTTTGAAGGCATTACATACAAATGCAACAAACTGCATTTGTATGAAAATCCAGATTTCTCTGGATACTACTATGAAAACATTGTGAAGCTAAAGGAGTTTGAAATTGCTACTATATGTACAATTCTAATTAGGTAGTTTTTAAAAATACATTATTTTTGTGTAAATAAGCTACATGACCTTTTGTGTAAATAAGCTACATGGTTACATATAAAAATGAGTGGTAGGATGAAAATCAGAAACAGTGCCAAGAAGTAACAGATAGGCTTACTGAAAAGGTAGTACAACTAATAAGGGGGGAAAAAACATGAATTAGTTTTCGCAGGTACTCACATGTTAAAAACACTGCTAAGGATTCCTTACAGGAAAAAAGCATCAACAGAAAACACTGAATGAAAGAACCTTTCTGTCACACTGCATTAATTTGTCCAGTATCATAAAACACCTTTAGGGAAAGGTAGTAAGTTGTTTTTTTCTGCGTAATGAGTGCTGGTTTGAAGAAAGACTCCATTCCTTTATCACACACTCTCTGTAGTTAATTATTATGCAGCAAAAGCGTCAGGAACTAACAAGAAGGTAAAAAGGAATGCGTAAGCATATTGGTAGTGGGTTGCAAACATAAGTTACTCAAGTGCCTGTATATGTGTGAAGCAGGAGTGTTTTTGCACTGGTTTAATTAAGGAACTAGCAAATTATAGCGACAGAAGAATACTCACACCTATTGTAAGATATGTTAAACTAAAATTAAATAAAAGCATTATCATATAGACAATGCTGACTCTTAAGAATGGAAGCAAACCTCATAACATATGTTCTGAGTAACTGTACACTCTTGCATTGTTAGGTTTTCAAAGTATGTGAGCAATCCAATTCTCCTGACATCCATTTTTCATAGAAAATTGGTTACAAATACTTATAGATTTCACTTATTGCATTAAATACACATGAACATTTGTATGACAAATGCCTGCACCTAGACAGGAAACAAAGTACTACGTAATATACCCTGAAAAGTCACAGTTTATCATAATTCCCATTATAAAAGCTGATGAGAAAAAAATGCGGGAAATTCATTCCAATAAATTAATTATTAAAAAAAAAAAAGCTTTAAATCAAAATTGTGTAAGAACACATTGCAATCATCTCACCTATTTTATGAGTAGAAAAATCTAATCCTGTTGGATACAGTTATCACTTATATGAGTCACTTGGCTCAGCCTCTTCTCTGATATATATATATTCATACAAATTCACAGCTGTTGCTTCGATACAGATAAAATCAGAAGATAGAAACTGTTTTAAGTTGGTTTTCCCCCCCTCCATCACCAATTATTTCTTAGAGTAGACTACAAAATTTAATATCAAGAGGACATAATCAGATTGCACATAACCTGTAGAGAAAATCATCGTTTATTAAAATAGCCAAAACGTAATCTTAAAATAGGTATGCATGGGAGGGTTGCTCTTACTTACGATGGACTCTCTTGATGAGGACAATAGCATTTATTTACTGCACTGGCCAACAGCTGCATTTTCATGTTGTCAGCTTTTTTGAGCAATACCACCACACTATAATATCCAGGTTACACATTTGATATGATACTTTCCTGAAGAGGTGTCAGCTGCAATTCATAAACATCTCTCCTTGCCACATCCAACAGCTTTTACAACACTTAGAAAACTCTAACAGCAGCAACACCGAGGGAAGCATCTACAGATACCAACTGATGGCACCAGGCCAAAAGGCTACACTTCTTGCTCTCATGTAAGCGTACTCAGTCCATGAATATCATCTACATACGAAACTGTGATTCTTCCAGTGACTGCTTTATATCTAAAAATATCACTGCTGAATGCTGCAATTACATCTCTCAGCTGGAGACATCTTGCTACATTATTTTCTTGAATGCATAAGACACAGGCTCAACGGCGTGCTAATCAGCAGCACTAAACTCTAAATGGGATCTAATTAACTAGAAAACTACTCAGATTTGATTGGTGGTTCTTTTTTATTTTTATTTTTTTTTATTTTTTAAGTTTGCTTTTAAATCCAAGCATATCTTAATCACCTTGCCTGCCCTCCAAAGCAACAGTCATGAAAAAGACAGGATGGTCAGAGGGAAAAAAAAGCCCCTATCGTTACAAAATATCCTCAGGTCCTGACATCATCTATTTACCCTCTAAATATAGCATGCTTGTCCAGTAATTTCATATGGATTCTGACTTAAAAAATCCTAGACTTAAAACTGTTCAAAGGTAGGAATTACCTATGGTGTGTGTTCTGGTCAGAGTGCAACCCTAGCCATTTGAACTATGCCTTGCAGAGTTGGTCTTAAATTAAAGGGAAAAGCAGCTCCTTGTCTGCAATTTACTTTGGGGAAGGAAACAATCCTGAGACTCATGCAAAACTCAGTTCCCTCTGCACTGGAATGTTCTCCTCCTCCTCTGCCTCCTCTCAAGCTCTTAACGTTTAACAGAGCTCGTAGGAAAAAGGATGAACACAGCAAGTGACCTCATGAGTAATCTTGTCACTAACTCAGATTTCTTCTTTTCTCTCTAATATCGAAAGTATTCAAAACACATAAGCAACTAAGTCGAACATATGCCATATCTTTTTTTTTTTTTTTTTTACTCACCTACGCAGTTATCACAAAGGCTGCAATGTGAGGCACGAGGTGGGCGGAAAATCTTGCAAGTAAAACAGTATTTTAGTTTCACTGTCTGTCCATTGATGATCACTTCTTTTGTTCTGGGAGGGGGGCGGTATCCTCCTGAACTGGAGCCATTTGCAATATCTAAACATGGAAATGCAACACATTAAGTTTTGCACACAAACTGTACTGTATACACATAATCATCCTTGATGGCAATCTATAGCAAGTCTCAAATTTATATGAACTCCATATTAATAGACTTAAACTACTTTTTTTTTTCCTTCTCATTCTCCTAAAATAACAACTTTTACAGATAGCAAAGAGATGATTACAAACAGCATCCACAACCAACTAATTTGAATTAAAGAGAAAAAAGGAAACACTCAAATCCAAGTCTCAAAAGCTGAAAGCTACCTAGACCACCAAACTTCTATGCTGTCATATCCCCTAGTAGTTCATGAAGAATACATTACAGACAATTACGGCTATTGGTACAGGATAGTTGAAAATAGACGTTTTTCCAAAAGACTTTATTTAGTTCGACCTTGAAAGGTAAGTTTGCTCCAAGGAAGACATTCATCTCTGAAAACGAGAGTGGACTGACCAGCAAGAAATTATTTACATTATTCACAATGGAGCACATTTATAGATCTTGCTTTTCTGAAATTTAAAATCTACCCCCCAATTTTACTTGTATACATTTTGAAGGTGTTTTTTGTTTGTTTGTTTGTTTTTGCTCATAAAAATAGTTTCCAACCAGCTCATGTGGTAAAAGTGGTGGGGTTTGGGCTTTCTTTTTGATTTTAGGACATTGGCATTCGTTTTTCCAGTAACTAAAGGACTGATTAGGCTACATCACAGAAGTTCAGTTCTGTCCTTTAAATGCGCCCAAGCTGAGCTATGCTGTGCAAGGTGAACGTGTACAAACAGTACTTTTTTCTCCATATACCAGTTCTCGTACAATCACAGTCAAATAAGACCACAGAAGTGAGAAAACAATTTATTACTTTCAGACAGGAAGAACAGTAAAACCAATAGGAAAACAAAGACAATTATTTTCCAGTACGTGACTGAAACTGCATTGCAAAGTCAGGGTCACCTGCACAGCTGCTTTAACGTGTCCCAGCCTGCTGCTCACCCACTCGGTAAGCCCGCACCAATAGAAGTATCTGTGGGATGCCACTGCGAATCTGACCACTGAAACAACTGCACTTCAGAAAACTTTCTTGGAGGAGGTGGACGGAGGGAAGCAATAGCTGCACGTATGGGAACCAGGATATGAAGCATTCCTGAGGGGAAAGAAGTGGTGTGTACTGAAGAAACAGCTGCTGAGGTGCATGGATCCTGTTGGATCTGAACCAGTCCCTGCTCTGTCGCTGGGATGCTGAGCCAGGTCCTATGATCTGCACGTGGAGGCAGAGGTTGCTGTGTGGCTCCCCCAGCAATCAATAACACTGATTTTGACCTCGAGGCCAGTACTACTTGCTATAGTATTTATGATTTAACAAGTATTGCACTGTAAGCTACTAGTGTAGCTACATGTCGAAGCATATCTCTACAATAAAAGTTGTTTAATGTGCAATATGGACATTATCTTAAGTTTCCTAGCTTTTTCATACTTATGCTTCTTAAAAGAAACTTAGCTAAATGACTGATTTTAAAGCACTCTAAGCAGATACATGAATTTGATGAGGTCACTAGGAGTCATTTAATTTCTTCAGGTTACACTGAGAACCATTTTTTGCGTGCATACAATTTACACTGATTACACATTGGTTTGAGTTAAGTAACTTTTTGCTTTTGTTTTCTTATTCAGAACTAAGCTGAAAAGACATTCTTCTGAGGGTGTAGCATAAGTGCACTTATACCGTATAAAGCTTTGCAGAGACACAGGGAAAACAGGGAAGAATTTCTTATAATTGTGGAAAGAAAATCTTTCATATTTACAGAGAACATTTTTTCTCTGTAGAACAAGTTGTATGCTTTGTGAAATGGTGAAATAACTTGTAGGAGGAGTACTAGTCCACATGAGACAATATAATACTTTTTAGGGGAGAAAACTGTCAAAAGTCGTGGTTATGAAAATCCTCTGTTGCTGATTTTAGTTGCTATCACTGTAAAAGATAAATATGCTTCCATATGCTGTACCTTCAGTGATATAATCACAAGCAGGCTTGTAATACCTGTTATTCTTTACATAAGTCCACGGACCTTACAAAACACAGGGTAATGTCCATTTCTGACCATAAGGGTCAAGACAGACTACTAAGTTGTGAACACAAATGTAGGTCATTAGCCCTAATTAGCTTTTCATCCAAACATGTTTGTGACTACTAGTTCATTAATAAACTAATGTTTTCCATTTGATACTTATAGTCAAATTGAGGTATACAATTGCAGCTTTCAATACTGTTTAGAAATGCCAATGCAATGAATTTTGTGAAATAACACTAACATTATTTTTTTTTCTCTCAGAAAATGTTACTTGGAAATGACTTTCAAATCACAGTCTAGGTGAATTCACTTTTTCCCTCTCTTGAAACATTTATTCATAAAAAATCCACAGCAACTGAAAAAAACTTTCAGAAGTTCAGAAAGTCCCCTGTATTTACTTTATTTTAAAATGTGCTCTGGCAGAATCTCAAAGGCAACTTTCCTTTCCTCTGGTGCAAAAGGGAGACTACTGGCCAGCCTGTTACACTTACAATGCTGGTTTTCTAAGAGGATTTCCTTCCTAACCTGTGCCATGAAGTTCAAGTTCACAGAGACAGCCAATCCCTATGCTCCCTAACTGAGGCAAATTAATCTGAAAATCCAAGTGCAAAAGCTGATGCAAATTAAATTAATGAAAACAGTCTTGCTGATTTTCCATGGAGTCAGAATTTTCCCCACAATCCTAAATTGCACAATCAAACCTGAAAGACTCAGCCATTCTGTTTATTAACTTTTTTTTTTTTTTTCTGGAAACAACAACAGGGCAAAGTCAAATGTGCTTGGATTTAATCAGATTTATCTACACTGTGTGTGCAAAACATGCCTTGTCGTCGTCTCATAATGATTTTCAGACTGCAATTAGCCTTCGGTTGGACTGCTCATACTTGTGTTCTAACACGGACAAATCTTTTAATATATGCAGTCCCTTTAATGCATACTGAGATTAACCTTCACAGAATTGCCTTCCCCAAATAAACCTCCATTTGACCACTGCTTTTTACATTTTTCTCTTCCAATCCACTACTGATGCAGTTAGGCAAGCTATTTTATAAAAAGGGTAAAATTCTCCCACTAATGGAATTGCCTTCCATCTTCCATGGTACTTTGCTGTGATAAATTTTATAAAACGTATCTAGCAGCATTAAATGTTCATGCACTAGATGGGGCTCCATCATTTTTATTTTAGGAAAAAAAAAACAAACCACAAAGGACATGATCCATATCCTTGTAGGACCAAGGTACCTGAATTGCTGCAAGAAACTTGCTTCGTGTATTTAGCGGAGAGACAGCAGTCCTGCAAGCTTCTCATGTAACATTATAACATACTCCACGTAGTTCTCTCAAATTATAATACTGATTACTAATTGGAGGTGCAGTTTAGATGAGAGACAGGAGCTGGAATTTCGTATACATACAGGATCCTTCCACTCAAACATTTGCTATTTTGGTCAATTTTCCTACGATCTTAAGAACACACACACACACACAGAGACACAGACACACACACACACACTCTAGAAGGTATCTCCACACTCTAGAAGGTATCTCCACATTTTCTTCATACAAACTTGCCAATGACCATATCATGCAAGGTTTGTTGTCAACTTAAAGGTGACAATTTCAATCGTCAATCATTAGAAAAATCAGTACCTATGAATACTTGTAATGTTTCCTCCTGAGGAAAACAGAATGCAATGAAAAACCTTCATGTATGACCTACAACATCTGAAGAACAACAACAACAAAAAAAAAATCTGCAAAAACATAAACTTCCTCTAAGAAATGTCTTCTCTGCGTTGAACCACTTAAATTTAAGCTACGTACTTAACAACTGGGGGTTCAAGAGGAAGAGTCATTTTATAAAGTGAAAAGAACTTAAATAACATTTGTCTGTTTCCAGACAGTAACCTCAGGGACTAACAATACTGGGAACCTGGCTTAGACAGCCACTAGCAGCTGCTAACTGCATTCTTCACATAACTCTTCATCTGATAGGCAACAAGAAACACTGACCAACTACTGCTCCCGACTTTAGATAAAAGACTTACTGCCTTGACTTTGGGAAACGCTACACGTTATTTTCTGAAGAGCTGCACTGCATCATCTTCTTTAGGCCTAGAATTTTCTGTGAAACGTATTCTCACTCCCAGAAGTAAATGTAATGTTCAGTGATTGATTTGCTGGGGGAAAGAAGCCTCGAGTGCAAGAGCTTTCTGAAAGACTTACTTGATGCACGGTGTAGTTTTATTAGATTTATTTTATGAATGTTATTTAAAACATGCAATATCAGGTATGACAGTTAGGCTGGTATCCCATCTTGGGAAAAGGGGGAAAACATAAGCAAGTTGCACTCGTAAGCAGTATTTCTTTAGGCTATTGTGCAATTCTCTGAAATGCCTATGTTGTGGTGGCCACACAGATTTAATTTTATGAGGCTCTAAGGAAATCAGACAGTGCATTTCAAAACAAATGAAAGACAGGAGGGGGAACTGTGGATAAGTCTCAAATGCAGTCCTAAGCATCAATGAAATTAGAGAGACAAAACAAAAAGAACCCTCAGAGATGGCATGCTGATGTAGCTAACATATTGAGTTTGGGGCTTTTGGAAGGACAAGAAAGAAAGTGAGCAGAAACTGAACTGCTTGTACAGAATAAATGGTGAGGATACACATAAGTTAGACAGTTACCCTGAAGAAAATTCCAAAGTATTTCTTCATTATATATGGGCCTTTTTAAGGCTGGAAGGAAAAATTAAAGTGGCCATTTTTTTATTTATCTACATCACTCATCAAATGCAAATACATACAAATATTGTAGAATTGTTAAATCTTATATACATCAAATGAACAAATGATTTCCCATCTTGAAAACCTATTCTGATGGGTTTGGTTATTCTTTTACACCTTCATATTTAGAAGTATATTATCCTAGAAACATTTTTTTTTCAAATTTTGAAGACCACTCCACACTACATGAACCGCAAGAGACAAAAATTATAACTGCAAAGAGGTTATGAAATTCCAAGTGATAAAGATTTGTGAAATTCAGTGTTGATAATGCAATGTAATGCACACAGGACTAAACAAGCCTATTTATTATGCTATAAATGGCCCTGCAAAACAGTCGCGGAACCTTCCAAAATGTATCTTGGAATTACTGTGGCCATTACAACAGAAAGGCAGCTCAATACTCAAGTATGGTTAAAAAGCAATGAAAGGTAGAAAATATGATGGGCTGGTGCTATACTAATGCACAATGCTTCTTTATACTGAAGACTTACAGAATCCTGCTGCCTGCATCTTAAAATGATATAGAAGCAATTGAACTAAAACAGAGAAAAAATGGAAAAGAAGATCAAATGTGTGGAACAGCTTTCATACCAGAGAAGATTACACAAATAATGCATTCTCAGGCTTGAGAAGAGATGACTGACTGAACATGTAAAATAGAAAAAGAAAAAGCACAGGAGCAACCTGTTCAATGTCAGGAAAAGAATTACTTGGTGTCAAATGAAATAATCAGGCAGCACTTAAAACGAAGCAGCAGTACTTCTTGTCTAACTTGCAAACTCAAAATCTAAATAGCATTCCAAGTTTCATCAGCTTCAGAAAAAAGAAAGACAAATTAATAAAGAACAAAACCTTATAAAAAAATATATATATACAACCCTTAACTTTAGACGTCCCTAAGGACTTCTGTAGGTTATGGGGAGCATTGAGGGTACAGCAGGGCTCCTCGATTCTTTCTGTGTGTGTTACTTGTCACTATCACAGATCAGACATCAGGCTATAGATGGACTACTGATCTGGTCATGTAGGGCTGCTCCTGTTTTCATGCTCCCATAGAAACATCAGCCCTTCTCAACACAGTATGTTACAGGACCACAGAACCCACATACACACCATGAAAAAAATGCAACTATTTTTTTTCCAGGGCAACGCCAAGAAAGTTTTTTCATGAAAATTATAATTAAGTAAAAATACTACATCAACAAGTTTAGTTTCTCATTTGGAAAAAAATATTAATAGGTCCTGCTGCATTTGACTAAGATTATTGTACTTTAACAGTAAATAACTCTACATTATCTCCAGTGATTTTGCATTATACAAGCCTCATGCATCTAGTTGCTTTTGTTCTATATCATGAGAAAAACATACATTGTTTTAAGACCTATGCTCCTTTCCTCTCCTAGGCCAAACACATACAAACATATTCTTAAATATTTCCTTATAGGTCATGTTTTCTTTGTTTCTCTTTCTTGCTGCCTTCCCCTTGAGCTTCACATATGGTGTCAAAAAACTCACAGTGAACAGAGCCCTCGTAATGACTAGGTAGTGCAGAATCATACCTCTCCTGGTTTATGTATGATTATTCTTCTATTACATCACCAAGTGATTTTCCCTTTTTATCATGGTATCACAATCTGTGGATAAAACTCAAGTCCCCTTTTACTCTACCATTCACTAGCTAGAATCCTTTTTGTTAGTATTTGATTTACATTTCTAATCATACATTCTCTACTTGTTCATCACATTTGCTAAGACTATTTAGAGTATAAAAAATAAATAAATCAATCAGAACACTTGGAAATTCCCCCAACCCAGCATCATCTTCAGAGTCAAGCATATTCCCTTTTTCTTGAGGCCATAATCAGCCTCTGCAAGATCATACTTTATCACTTACTGTTTGCCACTGAGAGTATATTTTTGGAAAGCTGCTCACTGGCTTTGTTGTAACTTCATCTACACCTTATTTCCAAAATCTGCATGGAAAAAATCCTATGCAGGACCATATCAAGAGCTCTGTTACAGTCAAAATTTAGCTTATCTGCTTCTTCTTTTCTGCTAAGACAGTTACTCCCTCAACGAAGGGCACTGTTTCAGTTATAACTGACTTTTCTTGAAACACTATGCTGCTCATTTCAAGCCTTAAATGGCCACAACCCTGCTGCAGCCCCAATTCTTAGAATTTTATTATTTCACAGTTTACCCCAAGTCTTTCCAGAGACAAAATAGTTTCCAGAAATATACCAGATTTCCATATAGTAGAATAGCTAATAGACAGATATACATATAGCATAGTAGAATTTTTGTTTTGTTTTGTTTTACCCTCTGAACTACTACTTTTCCTCACTGACCTGCATTTCCTATCAGCAGGCAAGAACTGTGCAGTTTCTCTCCTGAGATCAAAGCAGCGTTGAGTACTTCAGATTCCCCTCTGGTTATCTCTCATTTCCAAATTACATAGCATGCATTCAGCTTCTTTCTTCCTCTAACAGAGCCCATCCTGTCATCTTCAAATGTTCCTAGCTAGTTTTAACTAACATTTCTTTCCCCACTTTTGCCTTTCTGACACTTTTACTACACGCTTGTGCTACCTCTTTTGAGTCATCTTTGAAATTGTCTCCATTTCCGATACAAGTACTTTTTTTGACTGCACTCTTCATGCAACAGTAATACAGCCAGAATGGCCTCTTACTACTCTTCCCAACCTACCTCTATATGAGCATAGTTTGAATTTAAAATAATTAAATTAATATATTTAAAATAATATATCAATATAATAGTTATGGAAACATTTTTCAGTAACAGAGTTCTCTTTCACTTTGGGGATATTCCTAATTTTTATGCAATTCCCTTCACAGAAGGATTTGTCGAAATTACCAAGCTTACTCCTCTCCATAAGAATTGTCATAAGCCCCCACGTCTGGGAACTTGAGCCCCCGACTCCACGCTTGCTGACAACGTAGTTCCTCATTTCAAGACTCCATTGGCCTTTTTTGGAAGACCACAAGTTTTGCTACTAAAGAAAAGCCAGTATTTTCGATTAGCTCAGTCGTCTGTGCCTGTGAAGCAAGTTTTGTGCTACCATAATTTTTAAAGCAATTTTAAATGCAAGTTCTGAAACACCCCCGCATGGAAACATCTTGAGTCCCCTAATCAACTTTTAAATATTATCTTGGATGCTAGGAAAAAAATCACCAAATTTATACTTTTCATTTTGCATATCTAAATCTCTGTATCTGACAGTCACTTTCTGTGAGGCAAAAATTATTATTGTCAGCCGCTTATTTGAAATAATGTGTTTCCTGACATAGATGAATGTGTCTTTGAACACAGGGGAAATAAACAATTATCTGAACAGGAACTGCTGCCTGTATTTTGGATTAAAGCTGGGACCTTATTCTAGGAAAAAGATTCCATGAGAGAGCTTGACGAAACTAGACAGCAACACTGATTAGGAAAAGGTATCAAATGAATAGTTCACTATATTCTTCTTTATTTTTAAACATTTAACAACAGCAAAAAAAAAGACTTGTTAAGTTTTTGTAGTCTAAGGTATGTATTTTATTGTGAGGTTTGCAGATGCTTGAGTTAGATGATTCAACCACTGCAGAAATTCAGATGAACAGTGAACACGTTAATAGCACTGTCATAGAGACTTTGAAGAAAGGAGCTGAAACCTGGCACAAGCTGCAGCCTTTGAGCTTAGCACACAACGTTTTCTGTACAAATCTTGGCAGAAGGGGCACAAGGAGGGTCATAATTCATACATCTGCAGCAGCAGCTTGTTACAAGCTACAAACTTTCATATTTCTTTACTGTAGAGCTCAGACTAACTCCTTTTATGAGTACTCCACCACTCCAGAGAAGCCAAGGATGCCACATTCGATGAGAAGTGGGTTCACTGGAGACTGCTGCCATCGAGCACCTGGGGCAAGGAACCTGGCTCTGCTCCCCACTACCTCAACACGAAAGAGGAGGCACCTGCCCAGTCCAGAAAAAGGAAAGGCTTCAAGGAAGCTCCATCATGGTATCACAAGGTGAGCAGAAAGCAGAGTGGAAGGAAGAAAGGAAGTATCAGAAAAAGAAGAAAGAATGATGGACAGCAAATGATGTAACCAAGTAGGAGCCAGTTAAGAGTCATGGAAGCAGGGCTGAGCAGAAACACAGGAAAGAGAGGAGAACTCAGGGCGTGTGTACCTAGTAGATACAACAGGAATAAGAGGCAGAAGAGAGATACAAAAGGGGCTCAGCACCAGAAAGCACAGGATGCTCCACAAACAGGAAGCAAAACCCACTGGTAAAGCATGTCCTCAGCCTACCCTACCCTCGAGGCATAGATCGTGCCATGAAGGAATCGCTTATCAGTTATTTTAATAGCCCTGCGGACTCAAGGAAATTACAGAAAAAAAGAAAAATTACTAATAAACATTGTTTATAAATCAAGTACTCTCCAAACGATATTAAGGTAAGTCGGCTGGAGATCATCTGTCCAACCTGAATTTGAACCCATCAAGAATATCTTTCGTAAATATAATAATTAATTTCATGACATTGTTTTGGATTTCTATTTTTACTAAAGCCTGTTAGAACCAGCCACCACTGCTCTCCAACATACATGTCCAATCCAGCCCGGAAATACTCACTCTTCCCTTTTCATTTTGACAAACACATATATAAAAACCACTAAAACACCGTGCTGAGACAGACGAGCAAGTTGCTGCAGGTCGCAAGCCTCCCCAGTTCAGCCCCACAGTCCCTACCAGTCCGTGCAGGTGTTCTTTGCCAACACTGGGAATTAGCACAGCAGCCCCCACCCAGCAGCTGACACCTGCTGGTGGAAGCCAGGAGCAAAGGTCTGGAAGTAAAAGGCCCTTACAGACATACTACAGACATTTTCTGAACAACCAGCAAATGCATGTATGTGTATGACGTGTTTTTTTTTTTTTTTTTTTAGGTTCAAGCAAGTTAAAACAGTTTTTAAAAGTTTTAAGCTTTTAAATTTTAAATGTGCTGTTGTGACTGGAGGCAGCTAATGTGCCTTACTGTAGTGTGGCATCCATGTTAAGTTCACACAGAAGCTTTTTCAATGAATAACAGGAATCAACATTTTTATAGCGAATTTCTGAAACCGTTAAAGTTGTCAGCAGCACAGGAAACAATTTAGGATGGGAAGGTGCCAGCCCTCTAAACTAGAGGAATGCTAAGAAGCTCCTTCCCTCACTGCCCTCCAGAATAAAAGAAAGTCATAAATTAAACTTTTATAATTATCTGGGAAACAATCCCAGTCCTGTGTCTGGGGGAACTCCGTAAACAGAGACCAGTGAAAGTATGTGAATAAAGCCCAAAGGAAACAAAAGCTATCAATAGCTAGAAACACTGTTGTAAGGAACCAAATTTAAATCAAACCCTGAAGCAATGGAGATCTCCAGGAATCTTCGAGTCTGAATAATGCCTGGAGCAGCAGCAACTAGCTCCTTTATGTGCCTGTGTGATAGAAGAGCTAGGGTTTTGTTTGCACAGGATCTGAACAGAAAATCCTGGGTGTGGTCACCGCTTTCCTTCATCTGGAGCAGAGGGACACCAACTCTTCCAGCAAGCCAAAGCACTTCTTGGAACAACCTGTGGTAACTTGTTTCTGTGTCAAGGCCCTCAAAACAAGAAGCGCATTGTTACAGCGCTGCCTTCTGCCTTATCTGTCGAGGGTTTTATTATTCAAAGAACATTTATCTCCTCCTTTTGGATTCTTTTTTTTGCATCTTTATAACCACTGGATTATGAAAACAATGCATCTAAGACACTTCCTGTGCCAACTAGCAAGTATTCAAAATACCTTATCCTTCAAATGGGGACAAGAACACACCCAGTTGGTATTCATAAGCCTGTTTATATTTCTGCCGCTCTGTAAGAGCAGAGAATTAAATTGCACATCATAAAAACCCTAAAGTGACTATTACACCACAGCCGTTTCAAAACCATAGATTCAATTAAGTATTACATATATGAATACTGGATATAAAACCTGAAGAATTCATTTGCTGTGCTTCAATTGGGGCAATCCTTTAATAAAAGCGTATTTAAAACATGAGCTCCAGAATGCTCCTGCATTTCACCAAGTAGCTGGATATAGTAGTGAAAAATACCTGTCACAGCTAGATAGCTAAATGCTAATAGCTACACTTCAACAACTTGCTTGCAATCTCTTCTAACAGACCACTATCATTATTACCTTTATATGTAATTACTGAAAAGGTGCATTTCCATTAGAAAGCCTGGCTGCTTTACATAAAACGAACAGGCTATATAAGTTTTTGTTCAGAGCAATTTTTTTCCTCATCTGCACCATCATTATTATTTCTGGTAGATAATCAGAGAGTAAATTTCGGGAGCACCTTCATTAATGGATTTTAATTTCATTTTCCTTAACTGTCTCAAGAAATTCAAAAAAAGACACAGAAATGGAAAAGCACCTACAGAAATGACAGGGAACATAGGGCAGTGCCTAAATAGATACTACTGTTCTTTCCAGATTTTCTTACTCTCCACTCTATTCCTCTCAAATGAAGGTGTGAAAACCTGTTGTTTGGGAAAATTTTACTTCATTAGTTTTGAAACAGTTTAAAGAATTACAGCTATGATTTTCTACAGCTGAACTCTCAGTCATCAGTGTAGGTGGCCCAATTCAAATCACCAAATCTGCCTTTCTCTTCTAAACTGAGGACCATTTTATTTTACACAGCATACTTTTCTCAGAAGGGTAAGCAACAGAAGGGTTATTCTTACTTTAACCAGAGTTAAGATAACTTCCCTCACCAAATACATTTTTCTTCACATAAAATTATGCTCCAACTTTTCCTTACAACGACCTCACATTAGAGTAGGCACAAATTCTTCTCCATCTGGCTAGATGTCACCTTCTTCCTGTCATGGCAATGTCAGCTGGCTCTGGGTTCTGCACAATTACTCCAAGCAATGAATAAAAACAATACAGATTGTCTTACTGAAATATGAATGCCAACAAAACACTGTTTTTAAAAAAGCTATACTGGGTCTATAAAAATTGGTGAACTGCACATTGGACTTCACAAACCCGCGGGGGAAACATTTCTTCCCACGAAGTTCAACAAATACAACTGTTACATGGTCATACAAAAGACTCAAACCTACACAAAGAACACATGGAGCAAATAAAAATAGCTGCTGTACCTAGTATGTTGCAAAAGCATTGGCTTCACTTCATTGAAGTATACAAAATACTGTTTGTTATGCAAACCCCTTTCTATCCTATAACTTAGCAGACTGTTACAGCTGTGCTCAGGACCTTCCAAATCTGATGAAAGAAAATGATCTCGCTGTAGCGACCACCAATAAATTCATCACTCTATTTTGAAATTCTACTTCTTAAAATAATCCATAACAAAGGTAACATGCATCTTTCCAGAAAATAAAATAATTCTTCCTCCTCCAACAGCAATTTTCTGAAACTGAGCCCAACAGAAAAAAACTTTTAGTGACAATGAAACCGTGAGATGCAAACAACCACTAAAGTACGTAAGCTATTAAAAACAAACTTGTTACTCTTCCTTGGTGTTAAAGGCTCAGAAAGGCTTAAAATAATTAATTAAAGTTGTCAGCTTTCTTGTTTTACCTTAACAACATTTCTTTGCCCAACACATTTCTTAAGTGGAATGCACAGCTTCAGGATGCCTACATCATGCCCGCACTCTTATCAGCTGAGTCTGAGGAAACTAATGCCATCCTGATGTGAACATTTGCTGTTTTGACATGAATTCCCCTACCATTCTTCACTTACAAGCATGATTCAGCGTGATTTTGTTGTGTACAAACCACATTTGATTTCTGAGGAAACAAAACCAGAACTTCTGCTACACATGTACAATAAATGAGCTCTACTCCAAATCATGGTATGAGGGTCCAAACCAATGACTTTGCCCTCACACAGTTTCACCAGTGTGTTGTGGAGGACATTTAGTCTAGAGAACAAGACGAAACCTTGTCTGAAGTAAACCTCTCAAATTCATACATTATTGATGTAGGACTGTTTGCAACAACAGCCTTAGTCCACTCTTTTGCTTTTACTGCCTTCAGTTATTTGTCATGGTAGACGAAGTCTAAGATCAGGGACCCCACAGGTAGTACTCCTGTGCTTGCATACACCTGTTACCTGTCTTTTCAATTATATGAGTAAGAGTTCCTCTGAAATGACTTCAGTTCACACAATTTCCAATGGCTACCATTTCAAAGTAGATACAGTAGCCATTAGTAACCTTTAGTAGTCTACTACAAAAATAAGCAAACACACTGCTTTATGAAGCAGCTCTGCAAACTTGCCCTGTGTTTTCTTATCTAGGTAGCATATTCAAACTATTTAGTGTATCTGTAGAAATTCCACAACTAGAATTTAGTTGTCGATTCTCTTGATAAACGAGGCTGATTAAAATCTAGTTCACTGTCCTTTAATTGTGCAGGCTTTACACAGATACTGAAGTACAACCTTCCCAAGATTACATCAACTTACAACACTGTACATTAATACAGAGACTTATCTGACCCTTTCACAATATAAATAGCAATGTAATTAAATTCTGTTAAACTCTGAGGGTACATTACTTTAAAAGATGCACAACTTTACAACCTTTGCCGTATCAATTTGCTTGCCAAAAACACTTTTAAAAGTATTCACTTGTGCATTACAGGGAAACTTCTACCATACCTGTTGAAAAGTATTTACACTAATAACTATCACTCTCCAGGTTTGGTATTTTGTTTACTGCCTTTCTTAGCTAAGAGCTGATCGACCATCTTTCCACAGGAATCACTGCAGTGTCATCAGACATGGCAACTCCAGGACAATTACTGTGGCAAGATGGGAGTAACTCTTCCCAGGAGCAGAGCAGCACGCTACCTTCACACAGCACATACACCCTCGGGAGGAAAGCGAAGAGACAACAGACCTTCATTGTTACCTATTTGTCTCTCTAGATCTGCTGCTTCATCTGGTGTTGCGCGTGGGAGGACACCAGGATCACTGAAACTAGTACGCAGCAGGGTCCCCATCACGAAAAAGAAAAGAATCCCACCAATTGCAGGTATAGCAGGTGTAATCTTCTCTGATAAATACGGACAACTGGAAAAAGAAAAAAGATTAAACAATCAATAACAAATAATGCAACTTGTTCTCAACAACTGTTTACCATCATAAATGCATATTAAGAATTCACTTTCTCACATGGATACATTACCTTCTTTGGAACATTTATGAAAGCTGACATTTCTGTTTCTGTTTGTGACACTTCTGAAATTTCTCATAATCTGTTTAGTACAATATAGGTTGAAACAGCATAGCAACGATCTTCCTAATATGCAATACATGCATTTACATAAGAAAATGTTTTTATTACAGGATATTATGAGCTAATATATTTATTGCAAACTTGCATGAAGTCAATATGGGAGGAGAGGGAGGAGAAGAAGGGACAGGAAGTAGACTGAAAATATTCAGCCATGAAGAGTAAAGCAGATAACATGATGAAACAATACAAACTAAAAATGTAATTAAGACTAGGAAGTGAATTTGTAGTTCACCAAAAAGAAGGTGCTCAAGATCTTAACACCTGTGGCACATTCCTATAATAGCCTTGTTATATATATTAATATTATAACACCAGTGGACAGTGTCCCAAAGCCTACTGATTCTCTTAATCCATTTCTTGCAGCTTAATCAGCTTGTTTACTCATTTGCAAAGTAAGGTAAATGTAATGAGAGTGCACTGCAACACACCTGGAAACAAGTAATCCAGCTGGTCTAGGGCAGCATCCACAGCCCTTTACTAGCACAGGCTCTACAGTTACCAGATTTACAATATAATTACAGGTTTTAGAATTATATAACAGTTTTAGCAATTTTCCTCCGTATTTCACATGTAGTAAAAACAGTAGACAGCAACATCAGAATCTATGCAACACATAAATATAAATATCTCCTTATGGTTGTGCAAAAGGAATGTGGGTATATGAAAACTTAGATATTACACAGTACACCACCAGCTAATCTGAGTCATATAATAAGCACTGTAGGATCATCTCAGAAAATGCACAGAAAGAACATTCTCTTCTTAGCTCCTCTATTAAGCAGAAGGGACAAAACACACAGATTGCTTCATGTATTTCTGATGTCTGCATGAGGAGTCGTAACATAAGCCTAAAAATGACACAAGCCTAACACCAACAAGCTCTAGGCCTTAGGGCTTTGTCTCCAGTTTCCAGGTATCAATCAAGTTTAATTATCATCGTCTTCCCTGTTTCTGTTTGCTGCCTTAAACGATGATTCAGACGTGCCAGCTTCTGCACCGCATGTTATCCTCAGTGGGATGTTAACACTGAGCAAGCGATGACAATGTCAACTTCACTGCCCATCACTGCAGCCGATGGGATGGGGAGGGAAAGGAAGCACTTTTCCTACCAGCTACCACGTACCAAGCATTTATCTTCCTGCACCACCCCGTTAAATGCACTCGGATGCTTCATAGAACAGTGGGTTTAATGGATACAAGTCCAAATACATTACATGGCACATCATACCACCCCTGTGGTGGACCACCCTTTCACCCTACATGAATCAACAAAAGATTAAACACACAATTGTGTATTAAAATTAAGAAGGGGGGCGGGGGAAATTCATAGACAGGATAGACTGTTTAAATACTTGGAAACGCACTTGAAAATGCACGCTTTTCAGAAATCTGTTTCCAAGAGCCAGATCCATGAAACCAGTGCTAGGGGAAGCAGCAGCAAGACAGCTGGTAGATGTAGGCCTTGTTCCCTTACCGTCAGAGAAGCCAGTCGGAACGAACAACCAAAAGGAAGCTTTCACAGCACACAAACACCCTACTGCTCATTTCATTTCTTGCCACAAAGGAT
This sequence comes from Anser brachyrhynchus, assembly GCF_964034855.1. Lineage (NCBI taxonomy): Eukaryota > Metazoa > Chordata > Aves > Anseriformes > Anatidae > Anser > Anser brachyrhynchus. The sequence goes on along the minus strand of NC_137696.1, from coordinate 60,602,925 downwards.
CACTGAAATCAAAACTACTGTAATACGTTCAGACAAGAGTACAAATATGCTGCAAGAATGTATTTTTAAAAGGATTAGAGGGAGCATGTACATTAATGAACGCTAAATATAGCACAGTGCTCTTATTCTTCTACTGCATTATTCATTACACATACCAAAGAAACTGCAACTGTGCTGAAGTTTGTTGACCAAACAAGAGCTGTATGTGTGTGAAAGGCACCCGGGAGGTAATCTTAGGGTAGCATGGTAGGTGCAATACGGTTTAGATACCAGTGCAAAAATAGCAGCATTGTCAACCTACACAGCTTACAACTCAACTGCTCAGTGATACACACAGAGCAGAAACTGAAGGGTCATCAGAATAGTAAAGTGTTTTGTTTTAACAATAACTTCATATGGAATTGGTAGAAAGAACCAATTCCTATACCGAAATACTGTGAAAGCCTTGCATTGCTGGAAAGTGATGATTTCACTACAGGAAAAAATACATGAATATGTCTGTGTGTGCCTTGCTGAATCACAGTCCATCTGCAATGAGAAAACACTCAAAAAGCCCTGCACGCTCTTCACCATATGCAACTGTAAGGTGATCTGCTTCTCCTAAAGGTGTTTTCAGGGTATAAAACCTTGAAATTTATTAACTTTGGCTTGGAATTGTTTCTGTACTTTATGCCTGTTAAAAAAGATTGAAGATGTGATCTTTGGCAGTAATAACCAAACAATGCTCCATGAGTTCAGAAATTAATTCAAATTGAAAAAACAGTCTGCACGGAGATTCAGATAGAAAACCCAGACAGGACCATTCAGTCCAGTCCGACCTAAATAGCAACAGGCCCTACAATATTACACGGGCCTGCAGACAGTGACATCCACCTTTTAGAAAGGCCCAATTAATTTTTCCAATTCCTGTCAGTTAAATTCAAAGAAACAGAAAGCGTATACATCATTCACTTTCCGCATTTGACAGCACCCTGTGTAGCCCTTTTTTCTGTGAGTACGAAGACAGATAAGAGATCACAGACAGCTCTGGGAAGAGAAGTTCATATGGACTTTCTGCCCCAGACTTTGGAGGGTGAGGAAAGTACAGCTAAGTATGTTCCCTTTGATTAACTATTTTTTCCTCTTTTTTTTTTTTCTGGGCTATTAAAAAATAAATCCATTAAAACAACTTCAAATTAAAAATTTGGATTTTAGCTCAAAATTATCAATACATCTGTAGAAATGCACTTGCATTTATAGAATTTGTATTTGCATATTCATATAAACAAATGCATTTGTACTGGTACATTAAGTTCAATGTTATTTTAAGCAATTTATTTAAGCTATTTAAATTCTCTATCATTCTACTTTCAGAATGGCCAAACACTATACACAAAAACCGCATTATTTCTAGTATTTGCTCAAATTCCTTAATTAATTTACTTCAGTTGAGTTTGCATCCCATTAGGGATTACAGCTTTCCTCATATATCATTGAAAATTTCTTTCTGGACAGTATTTTCAGATTACTATTTTTTCCAAGTAAATATTAGCAGATATTTCCTGACAGCAAATTTCAGAACTTCCGAACACTGCCAGTCCCCTGTTGGCAGCACCATCAATGACAAAGCAGCATGGAAACAAACCCTTGTCCCCCACATCAGCACAGCAAGTACAGACAAATCTTTTAACCTCATCTCTTGGTAACCACTAGACATGAACTAACAGCCCCACTTTACATCTTAGACTCAGGAAAACAATTAGCCTTAATCAGTATTTGTAGTGATCGCACAGAACGAGTACTGATAGGGGCCATCCCAGAAAATACATTTTTAGGACATATTCTGTGGCCAGAGATCCCACTACAAATGCTATTGTAGATATGACTTCCTCAGAGAACAATGTTTGGTTTGCACATAGCAACGAGTAATACGTCCTAAAGTTTCAATTTATTAAATAAGGTTTTTAATTAATTAAGGCTTTGTACAGATCATCCCTGGATTTTGCCTGGCTTCTCAGCTCCTTTTTTGAAGCATCATGTGAAAGTTTGCATGAGTGTAGGAGGGAAATAAAATCTGCTGGAAGACTAGTCTGTCACAGCTAGATAAAAATAAAAACACGTTGGCATTTAAGAGATAATTATCAAGTATCATGCCCGTGAACGAAGGATGCAGAAGAACAACAAAAGTAATTCTTTATCACCCAGCAACCCTCTTAACTGCATAAGCATGCTCCCTGTGGCTACCAAGATGAGCAGAAAAATACATGTAGTAACTGTATTGAAGTGTGCGCACACTGGGAATCCTACAATTTTCGAGCTCTTTCACTAGAAAAGGGAAAAACAAAAGAAGCCTGCTTCAGGCCTGTCCTGGAAAGATAAAGGCTTTCCTGAACAGTTCACTGACAGTCATTGTTATTCACTGATGGGGAGATATAATAAATGACAACTCTATCCAGTATAAATAATGGATACTTAGACTAACTTGAAGAGAGACTCCATAGTTCCAAAAAAAAAAATTACTAACAAATATAGCTACTACTCCAGAATAGAAAAAGACAAGGCTTTATACCCGAGAAACTTGCTGACCTGAGATCCCTGAGATATTGTTTATTATTTGCCAAGTTGGCAGACAAAAAACAAAGAAAACATAGATTTTTATGCAAAGATGTAGCCATCACAATTATACTAATTTAAAAAATAGAGAGAGATCTATGAGCTTGACTGGTGAGACTAATAATAGGATACTATATGTCAAGCTTTTTACTGACAAAAAACTCTTTGCAGCAGACATTAAAAAAAATGTACTCCAGGAAAAGGGTAATATAGTATGTATAGTAGGACCATGTAGCATCAAACAAAGAATTACCAACTGCTCATTTTCCTCCATCATCAATTGAATTTCTGTTTTGGCAGATATTGCCTACTTAATGTAGTGGTAGATATTGATGTGTGGGTGTTGTCCAATGCTAAGAGAAAAAACTGAATTCCGTTCTACGTGTTAAAAGCTAACTTCTAAATGAGACCATGCTGCTTTCCTTAAATTAACACAAGGGGTTTGCTTGCCCTCCCACTCTTATTCATGGCTTCTCTCAACTTCTCCTTCCTTTCACCTCCTCTGCATCATTGCTCCAAGTCACTCAGTCCCATGCTTCTGACCTGATGTCAACATAAATCTTTGTCAGGTTCTTTTGTGAGCCAAGTTAGCTTACTAAAATGTAAGAAAACTGTACCATTTTGTTGATGTCTGTCTGACAAATCACACATGCTCTTGGAAAAGTCTCCAGAGCACCGATGTTAGCATAAGGCAGGAGAAACAGAAGTACATACAAAAACTAGGAGACAGAAGCTGGGATGGAGAAAGAAGACCTTAATTTCAGCAGCTTCAGTAAGCTTTTCATTCAGACTGCTGCCTTTTTTGAAATATTCATCTCTTTCAATTTACAGATGGCAACAGAGTGCCTATATAGATAGATCAAAGACAAATCCAGACTCTGGACTAGAACAGCAGAAATGCCTTATAATCTAGCTTTCTAATGACAAGTTACCAGTTCAAAGAAAGCAGCCAAAGATGCGCATGCAGACCACAGCACATAGAAACAGTGGAAGATGTGAGGATGGGCAAAACATGAGGGTACAGCAAGAACCTTGAAGGCTGCCCCCTGACAAAGGACGACAAATGGGACAGCGGGAATTATCAGAGTGAAATAGTTTCACTGCTGTAGGGTTGTAGGCTTGTCTCTTTTTAATTGGTTTCCACCAGGGTTTGGATCAGGTCCAGTGGTTTTCAGGCAGGACCACAGTGATGAAGCTGGGCCGAAATTAAGCCAGTCAGTCCGTTTGTGGGCTGAGGTCTGGATCGAGGGGCTCCATGGCCGGGCAGTGGCACGGTCATGGTTGAGCCAGAGACTCTGCAACAGCTCAGCAGGGACTAAAGGCCCCAGGCTGAGCTTAAGTAGACCTCCTGAGCCCATAGGGGTAGAAGAGAGACCCCAGGTGATGCTGCTCAGGACCATTATGGCCTGTTGGTGCACTCAGGGCCATGACAAGAACCCAAGAACCCAGCTGTAGAGAAACACTTCGTATGAGATGGCTGGATGATGTTACACATCACGTTTTGCACCTGTGCTGTGAAGGCTGCATTTGTGCTGACAGACTAGCTAACAGGTGTTGGGAGGTCCATCTTTCTTCTCTCCTCTTTCCCTCTCTGTCCTCCCAGTTTATTCTGTGTAACAAGAACTGCACATTTCTATAGGAAAAATCATGTTTGTATGGACAGTGTTGTTCACGGTCAAGATGGTAAGAAGTAAAATCAAACGCAGACATAAGGGGATTGTCAAAATAATTTACTACAGAAAATACCAAAACAGTCTTAAAATATTAAAGACATAGAACTGCCTCATCTAAAGCAGAGTTAATTTTGTTGTATCTCTGCGCTGTAACTTCTGAAAGTGAGGAAAAACATGAACGTTTTTGTAAATCTAAGATTTATCAAAACATTTCATGGCACCAGTTCTTCAGTCAGTATTTTTTGGGATGCCCATGTTTTCACCCCCAACCCAGAAATTCCAGCATCCTACAACTACCTTTCTGAGAGGACCTTATTTTAAAGTTAAGGTGAAGAAACTCTTCAGAAACATCTGACAAGAAAAAATTACAGTGGGAAACAACTTGCTGTGTGTTAACCAGCTTATGGTTGATTCCTCATAAATATGCTCTTGGCACACAGAAAACAGGATGTAATTTGAGTACAAATTAGTCCAACTAATGTTACACGAAGTGCCTAACAAGATTAGCTAGAGAAGTTCTGCATTAGTTTCCTCCATCTGCCTGATACTGTTATATAGCCTTTAAAATTCCTATTTGAATTTTTGAAAGATTAAGGAAGACACAGACTATATTCAATGGGATTTGAAATGTGCTTAGAAATTTGATTTATTTCATTCTTCTTTGTGTTTTGAACTATTTGGAATATCACAGAATCACAGACTGTTTGAAGTTGGAAGGGACCCCTGGAGGCCATCTGGTCAGACCCCTGCTCAGAGCAGGCAGGGCCACCTAGAGCAGGTTGCCCATGATCATGTCCAAGCAGCTTTTGAAGATCTCCAAGGAGGGTGACTCCACAACTTCTCTGGGCAATCTATCATACACTTTTTCACTTCCGAATGGTCAATAAAATTCAAAAACTTGCTTGATAAAATAACACAACAAATATCACTCCTCTAATACTTGCATCATTCCAAAGCCAGGAAATTTGGAATCAGCATTCCAAACATGTAAGGACTATGGAAAAAACAATAGCTAACGAAAGAGAGAATGACAGCAGGAAAGGAAGGAATAGAGAGAATTTTATCTCCTGTAAAATCCAAAAAATATTATACCCTAATCATAAATACAGTTTTATTGAACAGTTTCAGACAAGAAGCATTTAACCTTGCTTGAATGCTTTACAAGTTATTCTATACTTTAAGATAACGGACATACCTTATTTTTTCTGTATTTGTTATATTGCTTGGGGGCAACTCCACTTAATTTTAATTCTAATTAACAATCATTTTTAAGTGGGCATACATACAGAGTAACAGTAGTTATATGGTGCATACAAGCATCCTAGACTCTACAAGCACTTAGAAATTACTTTAAAAAAAGATCAATATGATGAAATCGTACAGATTACAGAACAGCATGATCTTTAAGCCTAATAAATTAGATACTTTAGAAGTTCTCTCAAAACTAGTGAAAAATAAAGTTAGCTTAATGCTATCCTGAACAGCAAAACCTCAACAACCAGTCTTGAAAGTTCATGTGAAAACCTGACACAGTTTGGTCTTTAATACTGATGTCAAAACACCTGAGCAATTTCCAAAGGTAAAAGACTGACAGGGACCTCCCTCTCCCTTGCTCAAACCAGCAAGTGTTCAATGGAACTGTTGGCCCCACTGATTCCATTTAGAGCATTAACACTGAAAACAGATTTACACTGGCTGAATTTTGATGGAGAAGTTTAGGTGAAACTAAGCAAGCACTGTAGATTACGACATTGTATAAGATAAACCACAAGCTCCCTCTACAAGTAAAGGTCTTAGCAATCTATCGTAGCAGATATGCAACAATCAAAGTAATACCCTTGTGTGATCTCCCAATTTTCATTGCTACATGAATCAACTCTAATGAACCACTGTCAAACTTCAAAGCTGGGACAGAAAATGCATAATGCAAAAAGAGGCTTCTACAAAACAGATGTGGTTACTGAAGCTCCTACAAGGGCAATTAAATTTTATTTTATCTAGAGAAGGAGCTTTGTTTGTACTAAATTTTAAGATACTGACTGCATCAGCTGTTGGACAGAAATTTCAAAGCAAGGTAGTAAGAAAATGGGAAATATCTAACTAACTACATCAAGAGCCTGAGTCTTACCAGCTTCTTTATGGAAAGCCAATGCACATATGACATATCCCTGAAAGACAAACTTAGAAAAAGCAAGTCTTCCAACCACACAGCAAACAGAGGCTTTCTTTTTTTCAATTTCTGCTCACTGACTAATTACTTGAAAAGCTAGAAATGTATTTGTACTTTAATTCTGTTTTTGCATGCTGCAAAAGGTCTGGTTTCCATAGTAAAAGACTACCAATTAATAAATTCTATTAGGTGCACAAGATCTCAATTTGTTTTAAACAGCTCATGTAGAACACTTGTTTTTCCTGTTATGCTTCATATCACTTCCTTATTATTTCTTAATATTTCCTGTTACGTGATTTTCTAATTAAACCATCAGTTTAATCCTAAGTACTTATGAACACAAATGAAAACTGGGCCAAAACAAAGGCCAAAACGTCTTGTATGATAACCACAATTTCCTGAACAACAAACTTCCAGGTGATTTTCCACTGGATTCTCTGGATATCAAAACCTATGCAAGTAAATTGCTCCCAGACAGTGGGCACTGAACTTTCAACAAGTAACATTTTGTGTTCGCCCTGCTAAATGACCAAATGTAAAGCCTAACTCTTGCTAAAATGCAAAGGCCTGCCAGTGCAATCCCTACCCAGGGCCACACTCTGCTGTCACTTCCCTTGTATGGGGAGTGAACTGGCCAGCAATGGGTATTCTGGACAGAGGAATTGCTCTCAGTCCCTTCCCCTTCCTAAAAAACCCACATTTGTTTCCTGCTATTTTTCAACGTCACAGCACAATGAAATGAGTGCCAGTCATCCAGGAAGGATGGATGAGTTGAATTGCCATTTTCAGAGGCATTCATCCACTACCTGAGTGAGCTTAGCTATAAAATGAAATCCTAGATACAGTCATAAGGGCCTAAGGATACCATATCCAGTGTCCTACAAGGATTTTATTTTCTTATTCTCTTGTTTTTCCCCCTGCACTTCTGCATAATTGCCAGTCTTTTGCATAAAACACACAAAATAAAGTTTTAATACTTTTCCCCTGTATTTTAGATTAAAGATAACTATTCAATGGAACGCACTAAAACAGAAGCCTTTGCATTTCATTGAAAAACATAGCTAAGCTTCAGACACAGCACTTCCTGGGGCTCCTTTACTTATCAAAAAATAAAAGAAAGAGAGAGAACTGAAGATCCTGCCCACACTACATATCAGAAGTGTACAACACATTGTTATAAATAAAGCAACTAGGAGCACAAGACAAGAAGCACAACAACAACAACAAAAAAAGATTTTAAACCTCATGTTTCCCAAAAGAAGCAGGGTTAAGCAGCAACAATTCAGTGAACTGGTCATCCTTCCGACAGTCTTAGGCATGTCTGCATTAACCTCACAGGCTTGGGTTTCACTAAGTGCTGACAGAGTTTTACCTGAAATGGCATCCTCTTTTTCTGCACTGCATCACCAGGACTCTCAGCACTGCCTCACAGCATCACCACAACTCTCTTATCCCAGCCTAAGCACTCACTTGACAAGCAGACCGGCATCCTACAGGCTACTTCAGATTTAAAAAACAAAACCCAAAACCTAACTGGCACGCATCATGCCAAAGCAGTGCCAGCTCTCTATATCTAAATCCATATCTAAAATGAGTCAGTTTAAAAATAAATTGCAAGACCAGTTTGAGGCAAATTTTTCTTTCATGGAAAAAATAATGCACCCAAAGCTTCACCTACACATAAAGCTCTACCACTACAAATATTTTGGTTAGCAAGATGTAATTTAAGCAACTAGTAATAGCCTTTTATTATTTTGCATTACAACTGAGGTTTGTATGCAAGTCACACGAGTCCAAGCGTTAAAACTTTAAGAAATACTATACCCTGCAAGATTGCTTCTAAATCACCAGAGTTAGCAACGTCATAGCATTTCATTACCTCCAGGGATGTGAGGAGAAAAGGAATATTGCTCTGAGTACAGAAATATTTTTATCTGATTTTTTTTCATTTTTTTTTAAAGGATGAGATAAAATGCTCTGTAGAGACTTTTATGTTAAATATTCAGTTACAAAACCTAAATAAGCATGTTCACATTTAAAATCAGTAGCTTTAGCACATCATGCTTTTCTGTGTAGTTCCAAAAATACACCAAGAACAGGCCCTTTCTTCTTGACAAAGACCACTGACCGAAATTTTTCATTACATATTCCCTTCCTGGACATTTGTATAATTCACCAAATGTTACTTCCACCATAAAAAAAATCTGATTTATATAACTCATTTAAATAAGGGAAACATTTTCTAGCGTATTTTCTCTTAAGCCAACTAAATCAAGAAATAAATAAAATGGAAAAATACACTTAAAGTTATAACAGGTGTTATTTTAAAATTATAAACAGAATGAAAATCATTCATACTAATGGTTAAAAGTTGAGAGTATCACAGAAGATTCTGTAACAAGCTCAACAGGAAAAAAAAACAACACATTTAAGAGAATGACATTCATTCATTAGGAACCACAGGTACCTTACAGCTAGCTGCTGCACAGTAACTAAATATTTTGACTGCCAATGCATATAACGAGACTGGAATGGAAGATGGACAATAAAGAAATGCCCAGCTTTTACACTGTTTCTCAAAAACATTACATTTAATTTAAATACTTGACCAAGGGTGCATTTTATTTCCTATGGAATTTTTGCTTTCTAGTATTTCATTAAAATTTTCCTAATTGAGTTGTTATTGCAATTTTGTTCAGTAGTTACGACCAAACCTAAATTTTAATGTAAACTGAACCACAGCATCACAGGTAGCAGAGAATAACAAACTGCCACCCTTCCTCAGAGGTGTAATTTACTTCTTCAATTTAATGTCTGCTTATTTTTGTCAGACTGCCAAAAAATGTGTCACAAGAAGGTGAAGCAAGCAATGAAGGTCTTTATTATATCCATTGTAACCGTAAATTTCAACCTTTTTCTTTCGGCGTTTTAATTACGTAACCTGTTACTGCCTATACAACACAACCCCAAGGCCCGCTGAAAGACGATTTCTTCAGCCACTGTTTATACTGAAATGTTAGTAGATGATTTTGCAAGTGGAATAATGTGATCGCTATCCCTAAGGCTAGCCAGCCTTGAAAAACCAGAGCAAAGCTCAGTTACTCCATTGTTCCCAGAACACTCTCCAGGGAATTGCGACACAAGACTTGCTCTCTGGCTCGCCGTTGTCCAGCGCGCTCCGCTGTCCGCCCAGCTTCAGATGCTGCTGTGTAAACAGTTTCTCCCAGACACACTCAACCATGCAGACACCTCTGCAGCTCTTGGGCTGCACTTCGGCACATTCATAACGACGGGAAAGCAGTTTGATAGAAACGGAGATCTTCTGACTACATAAAACTGAGTCTTCCAAGTGCTGGCCTCACGAGCCCCATCTTCTGCCCGTGGTTTGTCTTTAGCCAGGTTTGCCTTCCTTTCTCCAGCCTCTCCCAAGCTCACAGCAACAGACCCTACACAGGACGAAGTTGCACTGTTTGGTAATTTTCTGCAGTTGTTTTCTTCTAGCCTGTGCTCTGATTAAGTCTATTCTCCATGGAAATGTTTGCCTTTGGGGTCTGCAAAACAAAACACTACATTCAAAGAGACGACCTACCTCTAAGAATAAGAAGTGTGCTCGTTATTTCAATAAAAATATTAATAATCATTAATAACTAATGATCAATAATGAATCAAACATAATTGATACTAAAATTACTATTTTGTCAATTTAATTTGTTTAATGCAACTTGAGATAGTTGGCCTGAATGAAGTGGCAACGCCCTGCGTGTTCCTCCTTCCACCCTGTGCCCTCCCAAACGTGACTCAAAGTTCAGGTGAGGTCTGGAGCTGCCCCTTGTTTTTCAATAGCTTTCCTGGGTAAAGGTACAACGTAATGGGGATTTGGAGCATATTCTGTCTGCACGTTCAGAAAGGAGAGACCTTGGTGCATAGTGCTCCTGGTTATAGGGAATATCAGTATAAGAAGGAAAGCTTCATGCAGACAAAAGCTGACGGCATGTATACACTCTTCAAAGAAGAATACATTAGATTTCACACCTGACAAGATTCTTGGAGTCTGTATGTCAAATACTATGAAAGTCAGGGTGTTTTTTTTTTTTGTTTGTTTTGTTTTTAAGGAACACTTGGAACTCTAAAAAAAAATATTTAAATCTTAGGACAACTTCATATTTACTTCCAAATATTACTTACTACAATTTAGGAAACTTTCGTTTTTATTGTTTTCATTTATAAGAATCTGCATAGTAGTTATTCACGGTTTTGAAAGCAAAATCCATACAAAAAATCTTACTTGAGGTCACCAATACAAAAGCAAAACAATTTTGTAAAAACACAGTGCATGTAAAGTGCAAAAATGACAGTATTTTAGTGTGTATAAGCATCATGCAAATGCTCACAATGAGCATGTGATAAAGCAAATTGTATGAAAGACACATACAACAGGGCAGCAGCAGAAGTGATTTCTGTTTCTAAATAAAAAGATCAGGAGCACAACACACTATTTATTCTCAAGTATAGAAAACCCTTTTTCCTCCCAAAGCACAGGTAAATATCCTGCTTTGCAACTGAAGTATAGCATTCTTCCAATACTCACTCTGCTTTGTCTGCAGAGGAAAATAAAAGAACAGAAATAGAAGAACAAGGACGAATGGACTGTCATGCAAGCAACCTTAAATCAAAACACAGCTGTAAATCTAATTTTAGGCCTATTGAACTTGACATTACAAGCTTAAATAATATTATGTGCACTTATTCCTCCAAGAGCAATTATTCTGCCCTCTTATACTTGAAAACAAAACTTCCTTTTTCACATCGATTAAACAATAATGTTACCTACTGTCTCATTATCCTGAAAAGTATCAAACCCTCAAAGCATTCACAGGTATGAAGCACACACAAAATAATTCATCGTATCACTGAACACATTCACAAATCAAAACCCAGAAGCAACGCCAGGAAACTGGACTACTCATTTGATGAGCTGAGTACTGAACTTGTGCTTGTTTTTTTTTTTTTTTTTATAAAGCTCTTCTTAAAGTAATAAAACAAATTATTCTCACTATTGGACCACTTCCATGCTTTTCTCCTATTTGACACTGTCAAGTACATTTCCTTTCTCTCTATAGAAAGAAAGCTTCTTACTAGCAGACAGAAGCTTCTAACAAGATTTTGCTGAAAGGATGAAAAAATGACTGAAGACTACACAGCTTACAGACAGCAGAAATGATCCTAAACCACACACTATAATCTAGAGAGAAATTCACATTTCAAATGTATGCTAATTAAAATTCTAAACATTGCATTTTGCCCTGGATTGCAAAACAACATCGCTATCATCTATGTCCCAAATACATACTAACCATCTATTAACTTGTTTAAAACATGCAGAAAACGGGAGATGGAGGGGGGATTGAAGTAAATATGCAAGAGCAGAGTGCAGTTTTCTATTCAGAAAATCTAGAAATCTCAGAGTGCCGAAGGCCAAGCTGTTGGTATAACTGCATCCATTCCCAACAAAAAAATTAATGTAGCCATCTCAGAACTAAAATTAAACGATCACAGAATGGTTTGTGTTCATAGCCATTAATTCATGTGAGGCCCGTTATTGGTGTCCAGATCCAGACAAACACCAAGATAAGACCTCTGTGCATTTTTTTTTTCAATCTGTTAGAACAGCAAATAGCCATTAAAATGAAATAAATATTCCGTATCTGCTAAGCTTGAGTTCCAGGCTTGTGTTTTGGGCTCATGTACTGCACAGACGGGTACAATGAGCTCACTGTGAACATCCCCAGGTCAGCACAAATCTCGCTCTTTGCAGTCAACAGACTATGTTGTTTCTCCACAGCAGTAATAATTATTCACAACATCTTTATTTGGATCAGTAACCTACAAAATGTAAACACTTATTCTGCAAGCCTGTTCTAAACCGGGATATGGTCCCAGTTTCAAAAAGCACCATCTAGGTATGTGATTACTACTGACTGCAACGGGACCTAGATGCCAACACAAGTCTAATCTTTGAGGGAGTTTCATTAATCCATCCTCTATGAATCCCCTTCTCTTCCTTTTCTGGCAACACACGTACACACATGATCATATTAATTGGAATAAAATCGTGTCCACAACTGGATGTTCCAAAACTTAGCACCTAGCTAGATATTAAGACCAACAAAATGGAATGCCCTCTGAGACGGAGCTCCGTAAACTGAATGACCTGCGTTCCTGCTGTGCATAAAGAATGATCACCACAAAATTTTCATGGTAATTACAGCTACATTAAAAACTGCAATGAAACCATAAATGAAACAATCCTTAAAATAGAAGAGTCAAAAATGACCAAAAAATTGTTTTTATTTTTTTTTTTTTAAGAAAGCTGAAGAACAGCAAATACTTTTATATAGATTCTTTTATTGGTTTAAATGCTACTTCTTCACCAAAACACTCTCTCTAAAGCAAAGGACTTATGCTCTTTCTTTCATTTTTCCTTATCGTTCTGGAAAAGCTGGGCACATTGCTCTTGTTAAACACTTCCCACCTACCACTGAAGATAAAAGAAGTTAAACCTTAAAACTATAATAAAATAAAATTCATAATTCTGAAGGATTATTTCTATTTCACTTAAGACTAAAGTAAAAAATAAAAATAAAAATCTCCATTCTAAGCAAAGCCAACAAGCGTAAGTGAAGCGTAAACCGAGGCTCTGGAAGCATGGCTGGCCAAAGGTGATCTGCTGCAGTCAAACTGGTACAAGAAAAAGCCTAGATTAGGGAAGCAAATTTTAAAAACTATTGAAAATGTATGGCTTAAACACTAGTTGTTGGTACACTTCCTGTGAATGTCCTGCATTGCAATCATCTCTATTTTGTATACGACATACTACTCATGCTAAAATTAGCTAAGACTATATATTCTTTCAAAAAAACAAAGCAGCATTCCTTGTTTTTTGATCTATTCTGCGCTCAGATGCTTGTAGCTTAGCCAACCCTCTACAGCTGCCTCGACACCATGCCAGTGAGTCCACTTCCTCAGCCTTTCTGTGCTTAGGAAAGAATCTCCGGAGACCCCAAGAGTATTGCGCAAACAATGCCACGTCCTCTAACAGTTCCTAAATGCAACATCCATCTTTGCTTCTTTTGTCTCTCTTGAAGGGCGGAGAAGGTAGGCTTTGGACTTCGTTTTTGGTTGATGAAATATTTTGTTTTCTCTCAAAAGGGTGACGGATTAACCTAAGAGAAGCCCATTCAAGAGAAGTCAGCAGCAGTTCGGCGGATAGGACAGGACCAGGAGTCAAAAGTTCTCTTCCTGGATCAGCCAGGAATCTGTTGTGTGACCTTGAGCAAAGCCAACTCACCTAATATCCCTTTGGTTTTCTGGAGCATACACCTATCCAGGACACAAGCAAGACAGGATAAGTATGTGCCAAATTCTGTATGACTATAAAAATACACACATGCACCAGTTATTTATTTTCAGTATTGGTTTTTTTTTTTTTTGCCGTTTTGTTTTTGTTTTTGCTGCCAATGAATCCTGATCATGGTCTTGGACTCTACTGTACAAAAACACTATCCAAGCAACAAGCAGATCAGCTGGAATCTCTAGGCAATACTGAATTACAAATAATTGTTAACAGGATACACAGCTTGGCTTATACAATACAATAGGAACAAAAAAGGAGGAGGACTTAAAATAGTAACTCCATATGTTACTGTGCTGATTATTAGTTGTCTCAGGAAAAACCTTCTGTGGTTAAAAAAAATAAATGAGAAAATACATGGAACCAGAAGCATTTCAGCCTCTCATAAAGAGACAGAGTGTTTGTCCTTTATAAATTTAAATCGTATTTTCTAAAATGATACTGAATCAGGCTTAGACAAGAACTTAACTGGTTTGCAAAAACATTCACTTAATAGGAACCTGATGTTGACAGATACGTTAGCAATAGTTTCTTTCCAAATATAGCCAGTGCATGTCCATCAAATATTTTAGACAATAGTTCTGCGGAAATTACTTTAAAGTTCTGGGGGGAAAAGTTTGTTGAGATACTGTAATTCTCTCTTTTTTTTTTTTCCTGTGAAATGAGTGATCTTGAGAAACATGCATGCTCCAAGAAAGTATCGTAATAAAAAAGCCCTAAACTTTCTGGATTACAATATCTGAGCCTGGAAACAATCAAATATTAAGTATTTGCCACTGCAAAGAGTAACGGTAGTCTCTACAGACCAAAGTGATTTCCTTCCCCGGCACGCTGACAGTGACTAACTCTGTTGACAATGCCAGCTTAAGCTCCTCTTCCTCTCACCCAGCCCAGCCATTTCCACCCCTGCCTTGTGCTGACACAATGTTTTTGCAGCTACACGGTGAACTAGGAAACAGTCCCGACTGACACCCTCCCCAGGAAAAAAGGAAGAGCAGGAAGTGTGCTAGGGCAACAAGTTAAATGGTTGTTGAAAACTTTTTGGTTTTCATTGTTTTAATTTTGCCTCTCGTATTTTAGATTGTCATAAATAGTTGATCAACAGCCTTCAAAGATCTGAAATCATCTTCAGGTAAATTGTAAACATACCCATAGCAGAGAAAAACAGCAAAATACTCATTGGTAAAATCAGGTATCTCCATTTGATTGAAACATGCCATAGGACTGAGTACAGCCTGACAGTGTACTAAGTACTGTGCAGTAACATTATAAGGTACAGCCGTAATCCCTGAAGCATTCTACATAAGCACTGGACCTGCAAGAATCAAACAATTTAACAAAAATCTTTAAAGGGAAGCGGCAGATACTAATAAAGGCTATTCAATTATTTACAAAGCAGTACTTGCTGCGTGCCATAATTTAGATGATTAAAGAAACAACTCACACCCTTACATCCCAGTCTTTTCCACAAACTGGACTTCACTGTCTGTGGAGCGAAGAGACAATCCCCACTGCTAGGGTTCAAGAGTCCCAAGCGTTGTCCTTCAACCCCCCCCCGCCCCCGTGCTCATCAGCCTTTAAAAAGAGTGCCTTGTTCGTGTTGAAATGAATCCTTCAGAAGGTAACAACAGTACAGCTGTCTGGGGAAGCATCCTGATAATCAGTTCTCACAAATAAAAAATGAAATTTTTTTTTTCATAGTTAGCCTGCAAGCCTACCTCGGCACCCGACAAATATTCAGCGCTCCAGCTGTGCAGTCTCCAACCAGGGGACCATTCCCTCTGCTCAGCAGGGAAACAACTACAGAGATGACTGCACCTGAGAGGCTCTTTATATGTGAGGATGTCATAAAACTCCACAATTTTAATGATCCCAATCTGGCAGGAAAGAACAATATCCAAGTGTTATAGACCTATAATGAAGAGAGAAAAATCTTTTCTTTTTTTTTGAAGGTGTTTTCAATACAGCACTGAAAGCTTCATTTTTGTTCCTTTCAGCACTGTTTCTTTCTCCAACAAAAGCAAATTTTGAGCGACAGAAAAGTACATTTCCCTCTCTGCCCTGCAGCTCACTCCGTGACTGTGCAATCAATGACAAAGTCTTAAATGGGAAAGAGAAAGAGAAAAAACGACATTGCAGTGAATGATGAATGCCATACAAAAATATATGTCCTTGTATAGCCTCGAGCTTCAAAACAAGGGAAGTAAGATCCCTGAACAAATGCAAACATTCAAGAGACAGACAATCCTTTGTTACCAAAATTCGCTTTTCTTTAAGTATCCCTGGCAACTACCTGCATACCACTGCTACTGTTTTATTAAGTGACATATTAAGTTAATTAGGTCAGCACAATGAACATGACCAGCAAGTACTGTCCTGTTGATAAAGTGTACAAAAATATGCTACACATAAAAACAAATTCAGATTATGAATTTTATATGTTATGCAGTTATATGCTTATGTTATCAGATGAGCTTTGTAAATTATTTCAACTTCTATTACAATTTTTCTGGCACCTGTTTTTTGCTTAGTCTGACAATGGAGAATGGAAACACTATCAATTGCACTTTGGGCTTTAACCAGGTCTCATCTGCACTCCTCAGTTGCATCATCTTAATTAAAGGCGGGATTTTAAGCAAGTTGAAGCAGCTTTATACCCTATAGGCAAATCACCAATCCACTCCAAGCTAATTTATGTGCAATTCAGTAGACCAAAGCAAAAATGCCTACAACAGCCATTATGTAGAAAGTATGGAAACTTCCCCCTGTGTGTACAAGCTGAAACTTAAACGAACTTTCCACGTGAAGTCAGTATCGTGGCAGGTTTGGGGATTCTACGAGTCCCAAAGGGTTTTTTTGTTTTCACACCCAAGGCAAGTCAGGAACACAACAGAGGGCTGAGGAATTCTCCACCTACAAGGAGAGCACAGGAAGAGGTCCTGATATCAGTGGGAGCTGATGCTATGTAGTCATAGCAGTGGTTCATGATGAAACTGAACCTGAACCCACTCTTTCAGGAGAGGTTAGAGAGCAATGATAGACATTTACACTTGAATGTAAGAACCCAGGAAAACACAATACGAAAAGTTAGAAATACTGGTTCAGGATACTAAATTCACCACACTAAAGAAACTACAGAAAAAGATACTAGGATGTCAATGTCAAAGCTGAAGGGTGTATGGTATCCAGGAAAGTCAGACACTGAAGTGACTAGGAATGTGTTTCCAACTAAAAATAAGGATTCCTCGCATAAAGCGCAATTAGCTTTGGTCAGAATCACTTAGGGAAATGATTGTTTAAAAAGGTTACTTACAGTACTGCTAATGGTTCACTGTAATTGGGCTGGGAGATGAATAGAGGTTAAAAGAAAAAAAATCTCATTTTCACAAATAGACCAAAAAACAACTAGTATCAACAGTAGCATTCCTGATAGACAAAGGCTTCTTCAATGAAAAAGCACTGCTCTAACAAAGAAGCAATGTTAATTACAATATGGTTTTAGATTGCAGGAAGGACTTTACAGAGGAACAGGTCATGGAAAATAAATTGGTATTAAAGTGAGTCATTTTTTTTAACCACTGAAATTAAATGCAAAGATAACACACACAGTGATTTGAGGCCGTGCCATGCTCTACTGTGGGGCTGATAATCCAGAAAATTGAAAAAGCAGTGTATTAAAGCAGAAACTACACAGGAAGATTTCATAACAAAACGATGAAATTAGTTGTATGTTATCATATGACTAGCAAGTAGCAAATATTTGGATTTATGAAAACAATTCTGACAAACCTAGAACTCTAAATTTTCCCTAAATACCATTAAAAAGCTTTGGAATGTATTTTGAAATAAGTAACTACAGAAATAGAAAGTAAACAGAGATAGACTACAAGGTGGTTCAATATCTGCCTTTGATGAGATTGAAAAAATATCTAGACAAAGCAGATGCAATCCCACCTAGTCTATCTAGGCTTTAGTAAAAAAGTGTATGACATAATCCTACCTGAAGGAGAATGAAGACTGTACAACAGTGGTAAGCAGGGTAAGAAACTTGGTAGAGAGAGAATGATGATGATACCATAAGATGAATTACCAGGACTGAACAAGGATACTCACAGAGCTCTTCAAGTGTCAGGAGCAGTTTTACTGACACAATAAAATTGGTGCACGCATGCGAGATGTTTTTAATGCACAGAGCACTCCAGAGGACTGGATATTAAACACAGGGAAATTAATCACTACAGCACAAGGACTGGGGCAATTCTCACAGAAAGCAACAGAAGGAATTCCTGCCATGCTGCGGTGACCCATGTACCAGGCGTGACAGGAAGAGTGACAGAGGGAACAGGGAGCCTCTGGGCCACCGACGAGGATGTGGCCGTGAAGGCACCAAATGTGATGACAGACAAGAGAAGGGAAATGACACAAAAAGTTATGCAGAGCAGTGGTGACACTGGAATACTGTATTTCGGTGTGTTCCGTCTGTGTTTGTTTTCAGGTGTGTGTTTGCCCCTCTAACTGCTTACATTCCTGAGCACTCAGGCTGGCATAACACCACGGTCATATGCTACTCTGGAAAGAGTGCTGGTATTGTCATTCACTACTTGAAAGAAAAGAGACCTGCTATTCACATATTTTTTTACATATTTTACATTGCTGAGAGTTCATGAAGTGCAACCACAGATACAGAGATATAAAAGTGCAGATGGTGTATTTGAGGAAGCAGGAAGGAGGAATACATCACTTGTTTCAAATAACTCAAACAGCAAACACGGGGCTTTCCTTCCTTCGCTGAGATAGACAAGCCATTCAGCTGACTTCTAACAAAAGAAACTACTCATCTTAGAGAGAACCTCTCATTTAAGAACTTTACAGCATTTAGGATAAACAGACACCAACCAAACCACTGAAGTAACTCAGTTTTATTATTCCTACGCAGAACACAAAGACAGGCCTATAAACCATAAACTCTAGAAATCGAAAATGCAAGGCTACAAACCAAGAGGCTCTTGTTTTATTTCTATCTACAAGACTTTAAATATTCAAATGCTTACTGGTGGATACAGAACAAGGACTTAAACAGAGCTGAAATAAAGACTGCCAAATACTCATAATGGCACTAGCCACTGTGTAATACACCCGAAATAGAAATGGGACAACAGAAGTCCCATCTCACACCATTATTCTTTCTGCATTTACTCCTCAGCTGAGGTGAACCAATGATAATTAAGTCAATGTGTAAAATCAGTTATACTCCAGTGACAAACATTAACTTGGATTTCTTCACTATTAGAACTACCGAAGAAATTCCTACTCCTTGTCCTATCCAGATCTACGTTCACACTGTCTAAATCCAAACCATACCCCGTTTTGCAAGGACCTACACAGTATCCCAAAACTTCATGCTGCTCAGACTTGCCAAAAATCTCTACTTCACCTAAATCATAAGAGACGCTCACATCATGAGAACGATTCATTAAAATTAAAAGACAATATCAGGAGCTTACCTATTAGAGGAGTCTAGGAGAAATTTCTGAAGAGCACCATCCATTATTTTTACTTACACAATCACATTTTAACTGTAGTTGCTTTTGCAATTTCAATTTTCCATGCACAAGTCATCAAAACACCAGTGTAAAGTACTGACTGTGTATCTGACAGCCTGCTTCAATGACTTTGTGTCAAATTAGTACACTTTTTAAAAGCAGATTACTGATCCTAGATTACTGCTGCACTAAGGAACCCTAATTTATTAAAAGGACTGTTATGAAGAAAAGTTGATTTAAATAGACACAGAAATCAGCATCACCAGAAACAGCTGTTTACATCCAATTTTATGCAGAAGAAAAAATACAGAAAGATAAAAATATTTTCTCAGAGTACTAAGTGATTACATATACACAATAATATGCAAGTGATGCATATACATAATATAAAACAAGCCACTGACTACAGAAAATTATGTATTCTGTAAAGTACCCCAAAAACTGACAACTAAAAAGTCAGTATTTCTGACTTATAGTAAATAAAGTGAGTTAGGGAAAGGTACAAGTTGATTACAGTTATTTAGATAAACATTTTGTGATAAGAGATGAAAGTATGTTATTGGCAACTGTTTGAAAACCTGGAAAAAACTACTATTAAATAGCAGTATTTTTAATAATGATTAAGGTGTATAAAAATTGTAAAAAGTTGCCTCTAAGAAACATTCAGGGATAATGGCAAAGCTGCACATTTACATACCTTTTGCATAACCAAAGGAACTATTCTCATCTAAATTGTTTAATTTACAGGAAACGAATACTAACCCCTAGATTAACAGGGCCACCCTACAGACAGACCAGGGCAGGCAGGAGGTGTGGGCAAGCACAAACTGTGTGAAGTTTGACAAGAACACATGCAAGGTCCTGCACCTGGGACAACATAACCCAAGAGCCCAGTCCAGGCTAGGATCTGTGTGGCCAGGGGGCAGCCTCGCTGAAAGGGACCCGGGGTCCCAGAGAACAACAAGCTGCACACAATTCATCAGTGTGCTGCTGGAGCAATGAAGGCAAGTCTTACGGGATCCTGGGCTGCATCCGCAGGGACATTACTAGCAGAGGTAGAGGCGATCATCCCACCCCACTCAGCGCTTGTCAGGCCACACATGGAATACTGTGCCCATTTCTAGGCTCCACAATTCAAAAAAATTACAAGACACAGGGTCCAAAAGTGGCCCACAAAGATGACCAAAGGGCTGCAGAAACTGCCCTGTGGGGAAAGACTGAAGGAGTTTGGTCTTTTTTACCCTGGAGAATAAAAGGCTCAGGAGGGACCTCAGCACAGTATTCCAGTACTTAAAGGATGGCTACAAAGAGGAGAGAGGCTGTCTCTTCATAAGGAGCAAGACGTACAAGCTGCACTGGGAAAGGTTTCATCCTGATACAAGAATTTATTTATATATATATATATATATATATATATATTTCTTGCTGGGAAAGCAGCATAACAGGCTGAAAGCAATCCAGGAGACTCCTGGAGTGAGTGGGTTGAGGACAGCTTCCAGGGCCGGGAATTGACAAACCAACCAGAGAAGTGTTACTGGACCTGGTGCTCACAAATGCAGACGAACTCATGAAAGAAGCTGAGATTGAAGGCTGTCTGGGCTGCAGCAACCATGCCCCGGTTGAGTTCATGACCTCAAGGAACATGGGCCCGGCAAAGACCAAAGACAGGGCCCTGAACTTCTGAAAAGCGCACTTCCAGCTACTTTAAGAGTTAGTGGATGAGATCCCTTGGGACCGTGTCCTTACAAACACAGGAACAGATCAGAGCTGGCAGCTCTTTAAGGACACTTAGAGTGCAAGAGCTCTCCATCTCCAGGTGTAAGAAATCAAGCAGGGAAGGAGGAAACCACGTGGCTGAGCAAGAACCTGCTGGGCAAACTGGGGTGGAAGAAGGAAACGCGTGGACAGTGGAAGCAGGGACACGCGGCCTGGAAAAGTACAGGGGTACATACTGTCTGTATGTGTAGGGATTCTCTGTCTTCACTGGCAGTGAAACTTCCCATGTCTCTCAGGGCCCTGGAACTAGGCAATCCTTAAGGTC
Organism: Anser brachyrhynchus; assembly: GCF_964034855.1. Taxonomy (NCBI): domain Eukaryota; kingdom Metazoa; phylum Chordata; class Aves; order Anseriformes; family Anatidae; genus Anser; species Anser brachyrhynchus. The sequence goes on along the minus strand of NC_137696.1, from coordinate 60,581,495 downwards.
CCTTCCAGCCCAAACCCTTCTGTGATACTCTCTCACTGAGCATGAGATTCATCCCTAGCAGACAACCAGCACACAACAAAAAACGCATTTTAAGCCTTTTTTCAAGTACTGTGTTTGCTTGATGCTGTCTCACTCTTAATCGAAGAAATCTAGCTGTAAGAGCAGCCACCATTTTAAAGCAATAAGCCATTAAGTAATCATTTCTCCTCGATATTTTATTTTGCTTCCTCAAAACCACTTTGAACTGTTATTTTTACTCCTGATATTGCTAGACACAGCTAAGACCTTAGAAGAACACGTTAATTATAAACAACACTTTCACTCTCAACGCATGGCATCACACTAAAACCAAAACAATCAGAAAAGCTGACAACCACACACTAGATACAATCAGTGTACACCAAATACAGCACAACATAATATGTTAAACTAAACATCCAATCTCGAGGAACTTCTCAGCTACAAGACCGGTCTTTTACTAAAGCTTCCAAAGTGATGGCCACGGTTACAGAAGTTTCAGCTCCTGCCAAGCATCTTCACTGATCTCCATAACAGGCTAGATGCCTTGACAAAATAGGGAATGAAAACACGCCTTTTGCACCAGGAATTATTCCGCTGTGCAAAGCATGAATTAAAATCACCTCTGAACTCTTCTGAAGTAGTTGTATGTGTAAATCTCAACCCCAAGGAATTCACTGAACTTCTTCGTGCATTCATGAGTCTCACAGAAAACATGCTTTTCAGGATCAAATATGCATACACAGATTTACGTGAATTTTACATTCTGTACAGAATTACTTATATGCATATATGCTTATGTACATGCAAGTGTACACACGTATGCACATATATTCTCACAGCCTCAAGAAAGTTTAAAAAGTATTTCCATGACAACTACATCTAACTGTGGAATAATCTGAATGTTAATTCGAAGTTTTATGTCTGAAAACCAGTGAAGACAGATTACACAAGCATTCGCTACTCCAGAAGAACTAGAGAAACTGGAGGAAGACAAAGAATCAAAAGTAGACATTTGGCACCGGCAGTTCCATTGTCAAGCATATTTTTACCAACAATATAAAGCTGACCTAACCCTCTACAAGAGGGAAGTTGACAAAAACGTACTAAAAATAATATATGAGAAATCGTTATCAAAAAACTTGCAGCTTCTGACCTTTATTAAGCTGTATGTCTGAGCATCAGTGGGAGTCCTTACTGATTGAGGGCTATGCATTCCTACATTCATACTATGGTGCTACTAAGAATAATCAGAAAGGACATTCTGAGTAAGAAAAATATATTTGTCCTGAGCATAGCAAAGCTGGAATTCTCTTCTCTTCCAGGCCATCTGATAGAGAATAGTCACTAGAAACATTTCTGAAACTGTTAGTTGACCAGAAATAACTATTCTAAAGTGCAATCGGTTTAAAAACAGCAAGTTTGCTGCAAAATGGAATTGATACAAGTTACAGGAAGTAAAACGGATAACATGGCTCCACAAGTACATAAATCATATTCTTCTTTGGTTATAAAAAGTCCATTAAAAAAGTTGTATCTTAACAAATTCTATCTTCAAAAAAAATTGTAATTGGATTATTAAAAAGGTCAAATGTAAAAAAAATCTCATTAGTGACTGTAAACGCATTTTTACTTTGGAATACAAGTGATATATTCCAGAACAAATATTTTCATTTCTTTCACTATCACAGCTTTTCAAAATACCAGCAGGTTGTAATTTTTTTTTGTGTGTGTGTGTCTAAAAATAAATGTACTGTGAATCATCAAGCCATTACACAGCACTTCCTGGGCTCTACTAATTCAGCCAAAGAATTGCCATTTTCATCCTTTCTAGAGCCACTTTCTGTAGAGTCCAGGCATTTCAAAGCATCAATTAAAGCTGCAATCTATGTAAACTTATCCAGCATTAACATATGGCTGTAAATTTACAACTCCTGTACAAAGCAATCCTCCAGATAAGGCTTTGCTAAATATGTGCCTATGTTTTACTACAAAGTGTCAAATATCAGAAATAATGCACTGTACAGGAAGAACAAAATTGCCAGGCTGCAGTCTGTATTATGAAAACAAGGGGAAAAATGGCACAGAGCATCACATAGATGATGAAATTGGATGCAGAAAAGGTTGCCAAAGCAGGGATAATAAAAAACATTAATGTGATACTGTGTGTTATTAGAAACAAACCAACCCCCCACATTGTAACCCATACAGGAAGATGAAATTTTTCTTTACTGTTATCTTTATTTTCCAATTGCTTCACTGAAAGCCCTTGGGATATTTTGGTGGAATGTCCTCTAACAGGTTTTAAATTTTAAATTAAAAATTTAACTCTTAAAACTACTGCCTTTTCTTAAAGCTTCATTTTTTTTTTTTTGCATACGCTATATAACAGCTTCCAGTCATGGACAAGAGAATATTTTTAAAACCTTGTTATATGCTGGTCTCCCTCCAGTGAAAACTGTAAGGAAAGACCTTAAGATGTTACTGAATTAACTCTGCTCTCTGCCTACCTTGTTACATCAGCCGTCAACGAGGTCTTACCCAAAAAGCTAATTAAAAAATCTGGCAGGAAGAGACCTATGCAATGCTGATCTGGAACTTGTTAAGAGGATTTATTTACTGCAGTGCTGCCTATTGGAGTTAAATCCTTCCCCAAAAGATGTATATTGACCTACAAATTATGTAGCAAAGGTTCCTTTATCTTGACACTGCAGACACATTACCCTATGGACTTGTATAAAACAGCCATAAAAAAGGAAGGGGGGAAAGATATAGGGAAATTGAAAGCAGCTTCTTTTCTGTACATTAAATCCCGTATGCAGACTTCAACTTGAAATCAGTTTGCTCCAATTATGCTATATCTTTTCCTATACTAAAAGGCCACATATTTTGCTTTTAAAGCAAAGAAAATTTCTGAAAAGAAATTTTTCTTTTAAAGAAAAGAAAATAAATTATTTCTGTTACTATTATTTTAGAAAGAATATTTTTATTTTTTTTTCTATCACCTGCATTAACACTGATCAAAGATTAGTTCAGCTGTTGAGGGAGTGAAAAAAGACTGGATAAAACAGGACTAATAATGATTCCTCATACTAATCTCTCTGAAAGTTGGATTTTTCAAGTGAAGTTTACAAATAAATGTATAATGAGTAGTTTGCATCTTGATATACTTAATCCAGGGAAAACAGGTTGCCCAGAGAGGCTGTGGAGTCTCCTTCTCTGGAGATATTCAAAACCCGCCTGGATGCCATCCTGTGCAATGTGCTCTGGGTGATCCTGCTCGGCAGTGGGGTTGGACCAGATGATCCCCAGAGGTCCCTTCCAACCTTAACCATTCTGTGAAAAAATCTCTGGAATCTACTTAATTTTCCTACCTTTGATCATAGAATAGTAATAGTTTAAGAGAAGAAACATGATAAAAGATAGCAGGAAAACAACTTTGACACAGACCGTGTGTTCAGAAGTGAGGACAATTGGGAGCCATGAGAAAACTGAACAGAGGAAGGAAATACTTGGAGCAACAAAAGCGAATTCTTTTATAATGTGTCTGCCTACTGAAAGGAAAAAAAATATTAATAAAAAGGCTACTGAATATCTAACTTTTATGATGTTTTAGATATGGAGAGCCTCGACAGAGAACACAGCAGGTTACAGCAGGATGCTGTATGCGAGATCTTCATTTCCATCTTTCCAACTAAAAATACTCCTGCTGGGAAAAACTTCTCACAACTTAATTAACAGCAAGTTTAATATAGAGTCTCTGAAGCACACTGGCGGTTTTCAGAGACAGCAGCAAAATCAAAATAAGGATATAAGCAGCAGAGGGCATGAATGCTGCTTGGCACGCACAGAATACACAAAATACAGGCGTACTGCCTCCCTCTCCTCCTGCCGGGTGGAAGGAAGGGGGACGTGACCGCACGGCTCGGCTGGGTGCAACCTCCACCGCTCAGAGCTGGCCCACCCAGCCGCAGGATGGTATCAGATGGACGACGGGTTCTTTCCTAAACATTCAAGTTACTTTTTGGATGCCGACGGAGTTATTTCTGGAATTATGAAAATTTTTACAAATCTCTTCCCATGACCTTCCTGACATTCAAACTCCGATGAATAGCTCCCACACTACACTGCTCATTCTGAGAAGGAAATTTCATGTTCCTTTTCCTTAGTGGCAGATAAGTTATGGATTGTCCGCAGCAATGATTTACCACAATGTACTAACACAGTGGCATATCAGCCATTTGTTCTTAATTCAAAAATGCCTGGCCCTTTTTTTTTCTGGCATGACCCTTTTCTTTCCAACCCAATAACAGACCTTGTCAAAATAAACTTTGAAAGCCTGCTCCGTACCATATCTCATTAATGTCATAGGTTCTGTAGGCTATTCCTGGAGTTATACAATTACAAACAAAAAACATTAAGTTGCAAAATCAAGCTCTCCAAAGTCAACAAATGACAAAGGCATTGCCAGAAACAACACGCAAAATGCCTGGGATCCTTAATTTGCCCTGTGTGTATACATTACGATTAAGTTTTTAATTATATGATCACATCCTATCTTCCCTACAAGACTGCTCCCTGACTCAGTTGAAAAATAAATTAAAAAAAAAACACAAACAAGAAACACCAAACAACAACAAAAATCCTCAATATATTTACCAAGCAACTACTCAATATTTTTTCTTCTGGCATTCAAAACGTAGCCCAAGACCTTACACGCTGAGCGCTATTCAGGCATTTCTATGAAGGTGGAATCCTCAGCTTCCTGGTGTGATATTCCACAACATTCATTGTTATATCAACTCAACATCTTGTAAAACACTGTCCTCAAAATACATCTATGAAATCTACAGAGCCCCTAGAAATCTACTCCAAGATTTGAGATGGGACAATTCAGCCACAACAAGGAAAAAAATACAGCATATTTTCCAGACCAGGTAGCTTTGCATAGCATTTTCACTATAGAAACATAGAATGGTTTGGGTTGGAAGGAACCTTAAAGATAAGCTAGTCCAACCCCCCTATAAAAGTTGCACTTTATGTTTAGTCAGCACAATATTACCATGAATTCAACTGCAGCTGAGACCACATAGCACTCACTTTTGCAAGTTTATGTTGCAGGTTCTTAAGCTGAAACAGAAGAAAAATATAAGTAGTGCCCACCTACAGAAATTCTGATTTTAAGCAATTCCTCATAAGAATGCTGGAAAAGGTAGGAATAAGTCCAGCTTTCAGCACTGCACTGAGCTGTACTCTGTAATTAAATTCTAAAGCCAAGTTGATGATATGGCTGGTAGTCTCAGGCTCCTCAAATACATACTTGGGCAAAAAAATGTAGGTCACCAAACTAAAAATAAGAGGATCACACAAGAAAGGCTGAAATTTTGTAACGGGTGGGGCGGGAACCAACACACAGAAAACTAGAGTTAGTTTTGGTTTAGAATACCAAAACCTACACCCTGAAAGCAACTTTGCACCTCAATGCAATCATATGCCAAACAGAAAAATACTCCATATTTGATAGCTTATTACTACCACGCAGAGCATATTTCAGCAACTCAAAAACGGACTGACAGGAGCACTCTCACTGCAAAGCAGTTAGGCATGCCAGCCAATGCAACGCTTTTTCCAGTACACATCCAGTGTGGGAAATGCCAAGTACTACGGTCACACACAGCTGACATGCAACAACCTAATGCAGATTAAAAAAAAAAATACTTTTGGAGAACATTGTGAAAAGCTAGAGAGGTTCTAGATGCTCTTGGGACAGCACATGTTAAAATACAAATACCAGGCAAAAGTTATTAACATCTGATAGCTAAGGTTTGTGTTAAACAGTAGCAGGACTGAATAACAGAAGCTCTATGCTGGGACTGGTTTCAGAGAGAAGGGCATTTAAGAGGAAGCTCTGAAAGAATCATGCTGTTATTATTTCATGAATCTCCATAATTTTATAAAAAGCTTGTACAAGGTGGAACTACAACAAAATCTTTTAACTTCCATCAGTTCGTGACTTTTGTACTATATCCACACAGCCCATGTAAATGCCAAAGGGAATAACAGAATTCCCAAGAACCAAAATACATTACATGGAATTAAAACTAAGAATAAGCAGCTGTTTTTAGTCATACACAGTTTTATTATAAAGACAGAGATGTAAAAACTGTTACTATCCCAAGATGATCCATTTTAAATCACTGTTATAATAAAGCAATACATTTAAATCTTTTGCTTGCTTGTTTCTAGAGGAGCTCAAGTAATCATCGGAATAAAACTAGCACAAGAAGTAGTGTCGTCTTCATCCCTTGATGTCTTTGAGTGGAGCATGGATATCTTTAGCTAAGCACAAAGTGTGCTTTGGTCAGATAAGTCAAAAGGCTCATTAGGACAACTGGATGAAACAAAGACCTGTAGTATGTAAGGATGGGCAGACCAGATGATTTAATATTCTCTTCTGGGCATAAACAGGATCAAGAACTATCCCAAAGGAAACCATACAATAAACGCATCATTATGATCAATTAAGCCATGCTCACATTCATTAATCTAAGTGTCCCTCACTGTTCTCATTGCTCCCCTCTAGAGGTGTTATCACAAGGTAGACTAGACAGATGAATGGCCTACATCTTCCTCCTTAATTTCTCATCTCCAAATGCAATCTGCTGTATACTTGGACTTACCCCTTCTCTGTATCTTGCTTACGCACACTGCTCTTTAAAAAACAGAAGTAAGCGGTGTGGTGTTTTTTTTTTTTACTCATTACTTTCCCAATTAGACTATTTTCTGTCAACTGGCAGCAGCCTTACCTGTGGACGTGGCATTTAGGAACATGGTTTATTGGGGGACTTGGTAGTGTTTGGCTGCCGGCTGGACCTGGTGATTTTAAGGGTCTTTTCAAACCTAAATGATTCTGAATCTACTGCAATATGCAAACCATGTCTACTCATCAGAACAGTAACTGTCTGTCTCAGCTCCTAACGCAAAGTCAAGTTACCCTCCGAGAACAGAACAGCACCTGTGCTGCTAGCAAGCAAAGAAAACTGCATTCAAAGATAGATAATCATTTTGAAATCCATTTATTCTTCATGGTATTCTCTGTGGTATATAATATTGTATCAATGTCTCTTGCTGAAGAAGCTTAAGTGATCATACTTCTAATGCAAAGTGATCATTATGCATAAGAAGTATTTAAAGTACTTGTGACCAGCTTCAGGAGGGTCTTTAAGGTCTCCCCCTGATTCCAGCAGAATGCCAGGTATCTAAATATCTCTATGGATCAGAGTTTACTTGTACTTTAATCCTATATAAATCAGCTTTATTATGACAAAGACAGAAGTTTATTTTGTTGTTCTGTAGAAACAAACAACAGTAGCATGATATAAGAGATTCTTTCAAATAGAAATCTCATTAATACATCACAACCGGGAGCTGACAATCTGAAGTTACCAAAAGGACAGGGAATTATGCCAAAATAAAGGGTGTAAGATTCCTGTTCAGGCCAAGTGGATGACACGCACTTGCTGAAAACAAACTTGCCAATTCCTCTGTCCTCTACAGAACTCAATACCATTAAACCCAATCAGTGGAGAAAACGATGAAAATCTATATGACACTACTCAGGTGCATGTTAAAATTTTATTTAACTGGTAAGTTCAGAGCACTCTAGAGGTTCCCTGTTAAACCAAAATGTGGCAGTTGGGAGATTAAGTGCTTCAGTCAAACACACATGAAAGCATAAACTGCAAAGGATCGCCTGTCTCTGCACAACTCATATAAAAAAGAAAAGAAAAAAGCAGGTAACTAAATTCTAAGAAAACACCCCGTGGCAGACATCTACAGTAGTTCCTGTCTCAGGTCACCAATCCAGTCGTTGCAACAGTCACAGAAGTCCTTGGCTGGGCAGGATGTGCAATTACTGAGTTCTCATGCATATATTTTAGGTTAATTTAGCAACATCCAAAAGCATACATACATTTTTCTGAGAAGGAGGCAGACTAACTATTACATGTGGCCTAAAGTTGAGATTTTAATCTGCCACCTCAAAGCATCTCAGTAATTATTTTGCTACTGAAACAAAATACATAATTTTGGGAACAAAGACACAAAGAAGAACTCCAAATCATTGTATTTGGCGTATCATTTTCACAAGAAAAAAAACAAAACAACACACACTATTGAAACCAGTATCAATCTTTCACTTGGATTAAATTTCTTTGTTTACGGTCTGCAGATCTGCTACTTAGCACACACATCCTCTTGCCGCTCAGGCTGAGACAACAGTCATAAAAGAAGGAGCATGATATTTGGGCTTTCTGTTTTTCAAAAATCCTTTTTAAAGCTTCCAGCTAATTATTGGCCTCCATTTAAAAGGAAAATACGCAACAGCACATTAGTTTTGCAGTAAATTTTACTTGTGTATTTTCACCTCACTTGGAAACATCTTGTGCACTTGTGCATCTATACAAAAAATCATTCAAAAATCCTCTGGTGGCTATTTCCACCACACAAGGAAGGTGAAGAACTGAAACAAAATTAAACTATTTTCATCTCAGCTTTTCTAAGGACCATGCTATCCACCTACTCTCTCTCTTCCAGCTTCTTTCTATAACTTCCAAAAGACCAGGACAAACCTGCCATCTGATTTTGACGATGTATAAAGGAGTGAAGGATATCTAAAAGCTTGTTTGCTGTAATGAAAATTAAAAGGTAGAGAAGACAAACAAATTAGCAGTCCACCAAAGCAACAGCTGCTGCCCGGTTATCTTTTGTACAGGAGATACTGTGGGAACAAGGATACAAGGCCACTGGTGGCAGGTATCGTATCTGAGGGTTCTCCAGAGAACCAAGGGCATGACATTTTCACGGAGAGAAGGTGGAGTTGTTCTGAAAGGATTTGTAGGTGATGAGTCAAAAAAAAAAAAAGAACAAAAGCACCAACCCCTCACTATTTCCCCCATATGAAGACCCACTTGTTTTACAAAAATGACTCAAAATGCTCCAAGAAATGTTTTCTCTTGGGTCTAGAACCTAACTCAGGATCTGTAGAAAAGTTAAGTCCTATTTGCTTCACTGTCTTCTTGACAGATTAACTGTTTCCCATGTGCAAATCCTAGTTTTCTAAAATTTACTTCCCCTACAACGCAAGAACACCAAAGGGTTAGAAATGTAACCTGCTTAAACAACACGTTTAGGTCTTCAGTAGTCAATCCAAATTTTGCAATGCTGTTTTCTATAAGCAATGAGGGAAACAGAACCAAAGTCACAACTGTACTGTAATTCTCAATAATAATCATATGTTTCCATCTGCACGTTTTAATAATAAAAAGCAGATGATCTTATTAGAGGATTATTCAACTCTGGTATCTACATCATTCCTTAGGAAATTTGCTTAGGGGAAGCACATGCCTGGTTATGGCACTGCCATCACGTTCAGAACATTGCTTTCACACTTAATCTAGAAGTCACAAGTACTAATTACAAAAACATGTTAAGTTTGTTGGTGCAGTTCAACAGTAAAGTATTATACAATCACAGACACGTCTATGTTACAGAACGTAGACATACCTATTAGACAAAGTGTAGGGACGATGAAAAAATAAAAAATAGGTCCTGGTTTGTCTAGGTGTTTTGTTTTAATCTCAAAAGGAAGAAAACACGAGATGCTGTCAATTGCTATAAAAAAAATCCTTCAATTTTTATTTTTCCAGCAATATCATTACAATATATCTATGATTTTTCTCTGGCTACTGCAAGACTTTCAAATATTGTTTGGTTTATCCTGCCATGCACCTTTCTTGTTAACAAAACTGAAAGAAAAACGTAACTTGGAGAATAGCTTGCTATCTGAACAATCAACACCGCTTTCACAGAAACACTGTTAAATTGTATCTCCAGTCAGCTGTCAATAAAGAAGACAGGGCACAAAAACTTATCCCAAAATGGTATGAATATTTAAGTCTGAGTTTAAAATCAAACTACATCATACTTCCTATTTAAGTTGCATATTTACAAAAAATGAAAGGGCACCATCACATTTGTTTTAATGTTACCATGCTAGACATGATCTAGTTAGACATGATATTTATGAAAAAGGAAACTCTCATGTAAGCAACATCTGTTTATATGGTAAAATGTTTCCAGTATTTGTACTAAATGAACTCTGGAAGCAATTATAATCCACGTAAACCATTCCCTAATAAGACTTTATCTAATCTCTTCTACAAATAACTCCATTTATATTGCTGTTAATGCTCCACTTAGTGTATATATGTTACATAATTAACATTATTCCTTCCAATAGGCCAAAGACAAAAGTTATCATCTTTGCTTAAGAAAATCAGAAAAAAAACATGAAAAAACAAAACTTATTAGAAGAAATATTTCTTTGGAGCATATGTATTATAAGTAATGAAAGTCCTGTCAATAAGTAAAAAAAAGGATTATATTTAATCATTTATATTTGATTTTTTTTATTTTTGATTTGATTTGTATTTGATATGATATAATATATCATATATATTATAATATTTACATATTGTAAAAACCTAATGTGATTCTGATTATTGTGAAACTTTGGAAATACGATTACATTTTTGGCTGTATTTCTATGAAGTTTAATTTAAGGTAACGTCTTGCACTGTAAGGAGTGAGGAACCAATTTTGTTGACGAGGCTAAATGTCTGAAATAAAAGACTGCGCCAAAGCAGGACACTCATCTCTTACTCTCTAGAAATGACTGACATGTCCCCCAAAATACATTGGAGTAATTTCTATTTTGGCAGGAGTTATTCACATCTCTGCTGACTATAACAAAGAAAAGTGTTTGCTTTTTCACGTAAGCAACCATCCAAGCGCGGATTTTGATAATTATAGTACTCAGAAGAACCCATGGGTCAGGACTCTTCACACTTAGGCTCTCTGAAAAGCAGTGCTGAAAAGCACTGCTTACAAAAAATGAAAAATATTACAACTGCTCCACAGGATTGCTTTATCCACTTCCTGATATTTAATTAGTCTTGCTGTCATGTCCTTCAGTCCTGACTACACACTACAGATTAACTGCGGACAGGACTGTACAAGAATCTGCAACCGGAGGTCACGTTCTGCAGATGGCAGTCAAATAAAATAGCCAAAAAATGAGTTTTCTTTCATGTCCAAACGTAGACGTTATATCCATACAGTTAAAAGCACTATCACCTATAAACATTTCTACAATATATAGCATGTCTTCTGTAAAGGTATTTCTTGTACACATTCCCATGAGTTTGCAGCAGGCATTTTACAAACCCTTCTTCATCTATAGATGACTAAATCCCAGCAGGCTTCTGGCAGGCCACCAAAAGTAAACTGCTGTGCAAATAGCAAGACAGCTAGGGGCTACGTGAACAAAGCGCTCAAGCAGGGTGCTTCTCTCTGCCTATACGCAAGACCAAACCCTCCTGCTGCTACCGCCATCACACATGAGAAAATGCAAATTGGAGAACTGCATTTGTGGCATCCGATTTACAGTGACCACCACTCCATGCCAACAAACCAGAAATCTGTAGGAAGTAGGCTTACAGCTCCCTTACAGCTCCTGGTGATCGAAGAGGAAGCGGGGAAAGGAGGTAAATGGTGCTTTCTCTGACTCACGCTAAGCCTGAGTTGACGGTTGGATATCCACAAGAAAATCTCAGAGAACGAGGCTGAGACATCAGGTTAGGCACCAGAAGTGCCTAACCAGCCATCTGCACAGACAGATGTATCTGAATTACTGTCACCACAAGGACAGCAGTGGGCTTTGTTATTCTGCCTTCCGTGACCGTTTACTTCTAGTTCTGACTCTAAAGCACCTTGGTTGTTCTGTTGAGGTTTTGAAGGGAATTGTTTGTGTACTGTTTTTTCCCCTCACCTTTTTTTTTCCTTCTCTGTATTTTATCTTTGGGTTATCCTATCCACAAATAAAAATCAAAAACAGCATGGATTGTGACTTCAAAAGCTGCTGACAGGACAAGGTAAACAATGCAGCTGTGAAAATTGCTCTTTTGTTTCAGTGGCCTCTTCTTGGAAATCTTGTACAAGAGACATACTAGAAATAGAATAATTCCACGTGTGCTACTTATATCCTAAATAGTTTGCATCCAAATAAAATCAATCATGAGAAGCCAACCTATCCCTCCACTGGTGAGGATGTAAGACACTAGGACACATGCACGAGAGATTTTAGAGCTTAATTGATACAATCCTCATTATCTGCTATAAAGGAAGACCCAGATCTATTTAAACAACATCCTTGCTCAACCAGCCAAGATGCAAAGTAGGAGATCTCCTCAAAGACCAATCACAAAGTAATCATAGAATCATTTAGGTTGGATCTAAGATCATCTGGTCCAACCTTTAACCTAGCACCGCCAAGTCCACCATCAAACCGTATCACTAAGCACTACGAAGACCTCCAGGGATGGTGACCCAACCACTTCCCTGGGCAGCCTGCTCCAATGCTTCACAAAACTTACATTGAAGAAGTTTAGCCCAATATCCAACCTAAACCTCCCCTGGTGCAACCTGAGACCATTTCCTCTTGTCTTATCACTTACTGCCTGGGAGAAGAGACCAATCCCCACCTTGCTATAGCCTCCTTTAAGATAACTGTAGAGCATGATAAAGTCTCCCCTGAGCCTCCTTTTCTCCAGGCTAAACAAGCCCAGCTCCCTTAGATACAGATATTCAGAGAGGACTATATCACAGATGAAAATCAGAAAGAACTTTTACATCAAAAGAAAAATCTTTGGCAACATACAAAAAGCTGTATAATGCAAAGCCATTAAAGTTAAAGAAAGGATCCTTGCAGGATTTCAAAAGAAGGCAAGAACAGACAGCATGAACTTGCTCATCAAAATGTCCATGTTTCAGCCGTGAATATGGCAGCAATTATCGACTGTAAACCTAACCAACAACTTGAGATTTAAATGCTAGTTTATAAAAAAAATAACTACCACATTGTTGGTTTCATAACCTTCTGTCCTAGACCAAAGGAGTTAATCTTTCTCTTTTTTTTTTTTTTGCAAAAATCTACAATGCTCAAAGAAATATTTTGCATCTTTCAGTGGGAATGAAACTGGCAAACATACAAGAGATGCTATACTTTCTCTTTTACAAGGATATAGCAATGACACAGAGTTATTTTTTACTATTATTTTTTACTGTTTTAGAAAACACTTAATGACAATCAAAGGAGATTTGGAAACTAACTGTGCTAGTTTCCAAAATAGCCTAGAGCTACTCTCCCTCCAGAATCAAACTATGCACGGTTGGTAAATCTCACACATAAAACCCAAGGGCTGTCAAACAAGGAAGATAAAATAACCACTCTGGTGACTACATTTCTGATCTAAAATAATGAAGACATAATTCTGTCACTATGAAATGACACAGAAGATTTTCCAAAGAATTTTACTAATCACATTATACATTCCTAGAACATGGACTGAAGTTAAAATAAGGCAGTGTGAAAACACAGTTAATAAAGCAGACTTGAAGTGTACCATAATAACTGCTCTAAATCACATGCCAGTCAGATTCATTATGGCTATTTAAATCTTGCATCAACAAAAAACAGAATATATAAGAAAATAGGTTTTTACAAACAACTGCCTACTGGTTTGAAGGTGCTGAGAGATCAAGATCTTTTTAATGTAGAAAGTTTTCATAGAATCATAAAGGTTGGAAAAGACATCAAGATCATCTGGCCAACCATCAGCTCATCTGAAGTTATATACTTCAGAATATCTCCATAAAATAAAGATTACTACATAATTTTCTTTCAATGAAAATGAAGTATTAAAGATAATAAATCCACTTCAGAGGTCTTTTTTTAAGTATACTTAATATTCACAAATACTTGAATTTTTTGAAATCCAAATATCCTGATAGCCAGTGTTTTTTTACTGTAAATTTGAAATACTGAACAAAAACACTTAACTACACAGGAAAAACATGAGATCCCAAAGATGTACAAAACAAGAGATCCAGAAGTGACTGCTTATATGTCCAAATTAATTATTAGAATACAAAAATTATGTATAATAATTACAGCCATACCACTCAATCCAAAAGTGTCCTCTCACTCCCAAATTGCCCCAACAGCAATTTAAGAGGTTATTTCCTGTAAAAACCCTGACAACTTGTCCCCAAAATACTTCAAGAGTCTAAGAGAATAGCAAGCTCTCTTATGCTTGCCACTGTGGATCAGTCTCCTGTCCTCCCAGTCAATTCAGGACTGTTCCAGCCATTTGTTTGCCACTGCTTTCGTTGCTTGTCTTCCTCTAACTCAAAGTCGCCTTGTTAAATTAAGGTTTCCATTATTCATTCTCATTCCAGTGTTAACATCAGACAGGTAAACCTGCTTAGACATGTTAAAAAAAAAAAAAAACAACTAAGAAATGGTTCATTGCAATTCATATGCTCAGTACTGGGAACAGTGATCGGAAGAGTGGATTCCATGACTACTTTATGTAGGTCAAAACAAGAATTCATGGTTTCACACTATTCATTTTTAAACTCCCTCTCACAAGTGCTACTGAAACTCACTGGATAATACATATTTTACTTTAAAAATTCAGATATTTAGAGCTCAGTGTATCACATGAGCCACATAACTGCTTTGCAAGTTTTTCAGGTTTCATGTCCCATCTTTGATTTTAGTTCAACACATTTAAGATGCCAGATCACGCTGTTTCTAATAAGGCGACTGTATGAACCTCTTTTGTGGCAGAAGAATCCCTTTTCAGGCCATTAGGACGAGAGGGAATGGCCTCAAGTTGTGCCAAGGGAGGTTTAGGTTGGAAATGAGGAGACATTTCTTGTCAGAAAGAGCAGTCAGGCATTGGGACGGGTTGCTCAGGGAGGTGGTGGAGTCACCGTCCCTGGGGGTGTTCAAGGAAAGGCTGGACCTGGTGCTTAGGGACATGGTTTAGTGGGTGATATTGGTAGTAGGGGGACAGTTGGACCAGATGATCTCAGAGGTCTTTTCCAACCTTAATGATTCTGTATTTCTAAAATGGCTGCAGGCAATCGCCTTTTCCCTGCTATGTGTTAAGACATATAGACAACAACTCCAGGGTTTACAAGAAACTATGCCTGAGCTATCTGAAAAACCAGGTAGGCAGGAACTAAACACTACTCTGATTACTTGGTCCAATCTACCCCTACACACCAAAGTCCCTGCAGGCATCAGCAAGCTGTTCCCATCTGCCATTTTTCTTGAAGGGGGGAATGGAGGGGTTCAATTCTTCTGTATTAAGACTAGATATACATCACAGGTGACATATTTCTCCAAGAGAAGTGATGCCCAGAAGTCCAGTACCACTTGTTTCTAAAGAGTCCTCAGGCTTCGCAGAAGATGGATAAGTGTATTGTCTTAGTAGGCAATAAGACGACTGTATGTTTACTAGTGGAGCATGATTTTTCCAACTAATAAAAAATATCTAACTAGTTGATTAATATGAAAACAGAAGAGTACATGCTTTATAATAAAATTAGATTTTTCTATTGTCTGCAGCAGGACTGGAAAACACCATCTGGTCAGTTTTGTAACCTACTAAATTTTTCATGTCATTCTCCATTAATTACCTTTCCTAAGACATCAGTGAATATTTATAGATTGATTTATTCCCACATGAATAGTTGTTGACAACCCCAAACTCTAGATGTTAGGTTCATTTTATAGCTATTTAATATGAGTCACCAATAGTCCTCCCCCTTCCTTCAGAAGTTAACAAGTTCTTTCTGACATTGCCTGTACATGGTAACAGTTATAACACATGAACCACGGATGCGTGAATCGACAAATTACATTTTACTCAATACACAGTACAGATGCTTTCCTCTCCCCACCCCTAAAACTACTGCATTATTAATAAAAACATGAAAAAGCAGAGTTTCAGCTAATATCCTTCTACTGTTTTATAGATATATTCCTGAGTATATAGATATATTCCTGAGCAACGCCGTGACCTTTGGAAGCTACCTTTCTCCAAGGAAAGATCAGCTGTATGGGAACAACCTCAGATGAAGCTTCATCTAGCCTGTTTTGTGAAAACTTCTAATGATCACAACTCCACAATCTCCCTAGGAAATGTATTTCAGTCCCCATCCATCCTTATGCTTGGAAAGGGTTTTTCCCCTAACATCTACTAACCTCTAACCTGAATACTTCCTGTTGCAACTCAAAGTCAGAGCTTCCTGCCACATCCCGAGCAATGTGTTGAAGTATTTATCATCATCCTTCTGCATATCCAAAGGCAAGCACCGTAACTCTCTCAGCATAGTCCTCTCTAAAAGAAATCCTGACTTTCAAAAGCCATGGCTTTTTGAAGCACATGGGGTGTGGGAGGAGTGAAGGGGATGAGAAGGAAGAAATTCTCATGACAAAGCAGCTGCCGGTTTGTTTCTTTAGAGAACCTGGTAGGTTCTCTAATTTTAAGAAAAACAGAAAGGAAGAGGTTCAGAAAATTGAAATTAAAAAATTCAAGGCATTTCTCAGTTTAACAAACTAATTTATCATCTACTGAAGAGAAGCAGTACCCAAGGGAAGACAGCATCCTTCATTACCTAGCAGCTGCACATCACCCCAAGCACACGGACTACAAGGGATGAGACAATTCTCCTGTAAAAGCAACAGAAACAAGCACGTGTTCACGTAATTAAGTACACACCAGTTCTGATCTACAGTAACAATTTCCACTGACACTAACAGCATTTAACTTTTTCAGTACACATTGTAAGCATTGCCTGTGAATTGTTTAAAGTATGTTAAGATTTCAGTCCAGTAGTTTCAGAGAATTGCACTCCAGTCTGAAAAGGATAACTCGACATAATCTGGTCTCTGCATGGGTTCTTAGTGCCTTATCAGCCATAGTTCAGCAACACCAAAAGAGAATTCCACTTGTCTACAACAGATTTCTCTTTAGACCACGTCTTTATTGTTGTTTTGGACAAAACAGAGCAAAGATGATTTGTTGAACTGCTATCCTGAATCTAACCAAGCAATGCTGCAAGGAGAAATTTACTATTTTGAGGAGTTTCATTTGACTAGGCTGGCCCAGCTAGCAGAGTACAAACTGAAAACAGAGTTTCTGAAGAACAGTTTAAAGCTTGAGCATGTGAAAAGAGCCTGAAGAAACAAAAAAATTGGGAAGATAACATCTTAAAACACTGTGCATTCCAAAAGATATTTTTGGCTGCAATAAACAAGACCTTGAAGTTGGCCTTCAATTTGTAGCATGAATTGTGCTACAAAACCGCATTTCTAGAACACTGCATTTCACAGACACTTCTCAGGAAAGGATGCATTATGCTCTTCCCCAACCATAAATAAATAAATAAATAAATAAATAAATAAATAAATTGGGGCTGCATTTTCAGTGGCCCTTTTCTTCTTTGGAAAGATTCAACCTTGTGTCAAATTCCAGTCTTCTACAGGTACACCTCATTAACGTGGTGCCATAGTTCTGTTCACAAACATTCGCAGAGATCTAAAGATATACAGGTGATTAGATTCAAGCTTTCCCAGAAGCTAACCTCCCATTTCAAATTAAGTCACAAATAGTGCTTAAATTTCATTGATATTTCACCCTAAGAAATAGACAGTCCCTTTAAAACTCTGTTTTCAAATAGAGAAAAAGGTCTGCTTCTGGATAATATTTTTGCTTAAAGAAAGATTCCAGTGGAACCTGCCAGCACAACAGAAGGCTGCATTCAGCTACCTTAGGGTATGCTCCTCTTTCATTTTTTACAGCTGCTGAAACCTCCTCAGTGTCCTGAGGGTCCTTGCTTTAAGTGAGGGCAGGCAGTGGCACAACATTGTACACGAAAGGTCAGTAGTTCTGAAACACATTCACTCCCACTGGTCAGAAAGAAGCCTGGACATCGTGACCTTCAGAGCAAGGTTCATCATTTTTCCCAGGCTTTGTGCAAGAAAAATAAACCCCAGATGGCAGGGAGCCCTGATAACTAGCTAAGGAAGCAGCCAGTGCCAATCCTATTGCAAAAACAAAACAAAACACCAAACCATAGTATAATAATGTAATAACAACAAACAGCAAGGCAAAAGTTGCTTTGCTACTCACTCCTGCCAGCTGTTTAGTATAAACTAGTTGTTGTACCTTTTGATTAACACAGCTGAGGAAAATCTCACACATACTAGGCCAGTGCTGTCACTGGAGAACCAAGCTGACCTCCTCTGTTTCCTACGCTGGCAAATGAACTTTACTCCATTTCAGCCAACAGTGCTATCAGAAGGCGGAGTCGTCTTACAAACTGAAAATAAATTTAGAACCATTACACATGACAGCAACAAGGTGCCTTCAAAAGAAATGTGCATCAGTTTAAGAATAAAATACAAGACAGACCCCTCTGTCATCTGCCAATAAACACACTAACGTTCATTATTTCATTCATAAAAACGACTTAACCATTTAGGTTGATTTTTTCGTCCTCCATGTCATGGTTTTGCACTTTGATTTCAGCCACACCTTTAATAACTTTACTAACCTCTAGCTAACCTAATAGTGGATTTTCCAACAGAAAACGCCAGGTAGCTTGAAATCAAACTTGCCTATTGTTCTAAACAAATAACTATACCGTGTTTGTTCTTCACTGTGCAAACCGCGAGAAGCCAGCCGAATTACTCAAAACATATTTATTTTGCGTTTATGCTTTTATACTACCTTCAGAAGGAGCACAGTCGCATTCCACCTGGCAAGGTGTGCAGAAGGCGCACGCACTGCTGTGCCTTGGGGTGCACAAGGTCAGAAAAAGCATTCTGAATTAACAGTGAAAGACAAAGTTTTGTAGACTCCTGCCTACGCATAACAAAGATGCAGAATAATCCACTGTCTCATCTGTAATGCAACCTACAAGCCTGCCTTCTAGGTCTGTCCCTCACGAGGACATCTTTGGCCAGAGCCACGGAGCTTCACTGTCAGAAGAGATTAGCACAAGATAAATGAGGAACAGTAAGAAAAATATTTCAGGACTGAAAAACACCCACAAAAAATGTTGAAACTCTACAGCACTACTGGTATTACTGTCCTTAACAGCTGCCTTTTCTGACCTATTCTTGATATATATATATATATATATATATATGTACATACGTATATGTATATACACACATATATAAATAACCAAACTCCAAAAAGAAAAAAATAATGAAGATCTATGCATCGCACTGCCACTCCCAGAGTTCTCAATTCAGTGCTGATAAACTAGGACTGCCAGTGCATCTTCGTGGGCCATTTCAGCACTCATATGTAATACACATAACCCACAGCGAACATGAATTAGAAGCACCTGTTTAACCTTTTCTTGGCAGGATCCCCATCAAATATGTTTATCTCCCCATCCAGACAGTTAGCAGTACTGGAAAATAATAATACAAGTTCTAAACTTTAAGGCTGTGTCTATTTTAATCAACTCCTCATGTTTCAGCTTAGTAACAATGAAAACACTTCAGCCACACTCTCAATTTCCATGTGCTAAAACAATCCTACAGGGCTTGGACTGCAAAGAAGTCTTACACACGAAAACTGCTTTCTGCACATACAGCACACGTTTGGAGGCCAAGTACAATCTGGCATTTCTGCCTTGAAATAATTCGCTCTTTCCCTTTCCGTAACCTCATGCCTTTAGAATGTCCGCCTTTCCACAATTCAGAGATCTGATAACAGGACAAATTTACTATTCACATTTATTATGTCCTTTTATTTGTCCAGGTTTTTCCCTTGAATAGTTATTGTGCCATTTACTTTAATATGTAATGTATCTTATGTATACAGTATGTATTAGATAGTTTACTTTAACACACAATTTTTACAGCTGGGAAGTATTTGCATATTACTCATTAAAAAATATCAGTAAGAACGTTTTGGAACGTTTTTGTACCTAAACTGTAAGGGAAAATCTTTCACTTAATCTGATGAACTGTCAGCCTATACTCCTTTACTGCTGAATTTTAATACTGTGTGGTACTTCCTACACTGCAATGAGTATTTACTGGGGAGGTCATATTTGGGCTTTCTTTTAGAAGCATTTTGTTTTCCCATACCTGCATTAATATATTTGATTCTGATCAATGCCTCAGTAACAGTTTATGGTAACACCTTCCTTTCTATTCACAAGTCATGTTTATTTTTCATTTTTACCCTCTACCAAGAGGTATGTTGGTAGCATAGAATATACATTAACATTCCAGGGTGCAATGTAGCTTAAGTATCTTGCTGCGTTGTTCAACATACAATGTGCTGGACACATTAGCAATAACTGAAAAATCCACTACGTATATCAGAAGTTATTATTAGCTTATTTATAGGTACTAACCAAACATGGACATATAACTGTCTCTGAAGTACGTGAAATTAATTTTCAAAACCAAATACTACAGATGTGTCAGCTCCACCCCACTACTTTTTTTTTTCCTTCAAACTCTTCTGCAGGCATTGAAAAATCTTCCGAAATTGTCAGTGTCACTCTTTTTATCTTTCAAGATATGAAGGCAAGAAGAGCTGGCTTAGAGACGCACTCATTCTGGAAGCATAGCACAACTCTTATCTGGCAAGATCGACTTCAGTGGCAAATTTCCATGCTCCGTAAGTCTTTGACCTTTATTTTGCAGTCAAAAAAGACTTGCAATAAAGCTGAAATTAAAAGCATATTTCAACAGTGAGTTACCTTTGCAACAGATGTTGCCTCAATTAATCTCTTTGTATAGAGCTGAGAAGTTACGAACCCATGTTCTCCTTCCACAGACAACATTTCTTTGCTGTAACAACGTCTAGTGCCAACAACTGTTTAAAAAAAAATGTTTCAGAAGAGAAAATAAACATACTTTTGCCAAGAACAGTCAAGTATTAGGTAATATCGCACCTCCAGACTATCATTTAGCAACCTGAACTGTTGGTTAACGTTTTCTAGGCTGCAATAACAGAAAGGTATGCGTATTGGGAAGGGCATGTTTATCTTCCAATCGAGCTGGATGTTGGCGCACTACAGTCTCACTTACTGGGATCCAAGCATGTCAGCTGCCTTCCTCATATCATGCTGTTTTGTTTTTCCTCGTTCACAGCCAAATGCCTGTTTCCCAAACTCCTCAAGTGCGAGCTGAGGAAAAAAAGCAAAATATTTTATCCCGCCCAATTTTTATACGCTTTCCTCCGAAATGCCTTTCCACTCCCAGCACGCATATTTTGATGTACTCAAGTATTGGAAGCGAGGTTCCAGCTTTCAGCAACTGACATTAAAAACCAACGCACGGGGTAGGCTGTTCTTAAAAGGGGCTGGGGTTCCTTACATCAGAGCAAAAACATCTTTTACTTTAAAGGCGAACACTCACAGCAGTGGTTGAAACTCTTCTTAGCCTCCCCAGCCCAGGCTAAAGAAGAGAGCCTTCTAAGCTTCATGCCTTGTAAAAGAAGAATGATTATCCTCTCACGGTCTTATATTGAATTAGATTCATCTCTGTCAGATTTCAGTCCACAGCTTTTTGCCCGTCTCTTGCTCTATAGACGATTCCTTCTGCTCTGATTAGTTTTAGGTGTCTTATTTAACAAAATCATTTTAAAGGCCAGTTCTTTTATTGCACTGTGAATAGAGACATCCACTCCAACTGTCTCTTGCATGCAGACCGTTCAATTTTCCATTAACTGCTTTACGATTCTTCCTCCATCCTCCTAAGGTTAAACTTTCAACATTAACAATACCAATCAAACCAAGAACACAAAAACCACCCAACTACACAGCTGAATGAAACTGAAGAAACAGGCAATCTCCCCAGGTCATTTGCTGTCTCATCTGAAGCGTGGCAGAAATGGCAAGGATTATGAGAGTACTCTTTTCCTGGTTCAGCTTAGCATACATTTTGAGCTAACTCAGCTGTTTTCACACAGAAGCAGGTAAAGAAGTGCTCATGCAGCTTTTTCCATGGGCTTTCTCATTGAAGCAATGCAATACATTGGCTCCACAGTCTGGCTGTGGGGAACTGAGAGACTACGTGGGCAGGAAGAATTGCATCGGCTATTGCCTCTGTGTTGTGTTACAGAATTGGGTATAGTGTTTTTAACAACAACAAAAAAAGAAATTATGAAAAACAAGACATGAACAACTAAGAAGCACTTAATAATGTGTTATTTAAAAACGCTACAATTCAGTTTTATTAACTACAATTCAGTGTCCTTCAGAAATAGAATACAGTGAAGTAGTCAAAACTCAGTAGATTTTCCTTAGGCAACCAACAGCCTAAAGATGTGCACAGATGCCAAACAACAAACGGAGACTACAGAACTAAGTTCCTCAGGTTGGGGTACAATTGCAAGCCATAGCTAGGATGACCTGACAATCTCCTCACTTCCCTGTTTCTTTACACCAGGAAAAGTATTCTGAGTTTTCAGGTAGTCAGCTCCGGGATGTAAATAAGCAGACAGTTTTAATCTGTGTGGGCAGAGGGGGTGGATAGGCTTTCTGCAGGAAGTGAACTTCCTGAACTGGTTCACCATTGGGTGGGGTAAGAGCAGAGCCAGGCAAGAGAAGTAATATCTAACGGCTGGAAAAGTGGAAGAGGTGGCTCCATCCTTTTCAGCAGCCTATGGCCATTAGATTGGTCTTGGTGCAACTGAAGCTGCTTAATAGAGAGGATGTTCCTACGAATTGCTCCAAAACTTTGCTTCAATTCATGAACAGTAAGAATGCAGCCCCTGTTCCCATAGAAAAAAAAAAAAGGCAGAGAGGTCTACAGGCATGAAGCTCACCCTGAAAAACAGTGCTTTAAATATGTGGTACAGGGAGATGTGCCTTTGGCTTCCACCAGCCCCAGAAAAACTTAACAGGGCTGTCACAGGATTTAGAGGTTCAGTGTATTTCACCAAAATAAAATACATTGTTTCATTTATACTTTTTTTTTAATTTTTATTTGTAATACTGTTTGTAATCCAGAACTCTAGGCCTGTCAGTAGAATTTACTTTTTTTTTTTTTTAAGCAAAACAATGTTTAAAAGGAGTTCAGATTAATCTGACATATCCCAGGTGGTACCTTGCCCCAAAGACAACAAATCCAGCGTTAGCAGCTTTTCAGACAGACCATTTCATCATTTACGTCTGAGAGCCCAGAAGCTGAACGTGCAATCGATTAAGGTGCAAGACTCAGTCTGAAGCTGGAAACATCCAGCAGCAGGCTGGAGGAGGAAGCTGAACAACTTTATGAACTGGCTCAAGCATTGAGAGAAAGACCCCACGACTTTACACAGCTGCACAATGACATAGGCAAATGCAATATAAATCACAAATACTCATGGGAAGAAGAAGCGTGTGTTCATCCCTTCCACAGGGCAAAGGGAAAAAAACAAGTCTTTCGCCTTCACCTTTACTCCCTCCCTACCTCTTCCACAGCAACAGCGCTATTGGGCTATTAAAAGCAAACAAGTGGCTAGGGAAGTTAGATGGAAGGAAAGAAAAGTTCACAAAATTTAAGTGAGATATGGACAAACTGATGAACACAACGTACTGTTGCAACAATTGCATTCAGGGACAAGAGTGAAATTGATTTTATTTAAAATTGTTGCTGCTGTTTACTTGGTAAGACACCAGTACAATTCAGCATAAGCCAGATGGATAGCAGAAGACAAAACCTGATGGGGAATGGTAGATAAGTCAAAGAAAGCAGGAAAAAAAAAACAGAATTCTTGGAAAATGTGCTTTGAACTGAGAAAGCTATATTCAAAGGTAAGAAAGGAGGGGGGTAGAAAGAAGAACGACGACTATTTCACTTCTAAGGTCTTAAATTTTATTGGAGTGAGGCTTAAAGTTCAAATCCTAAGAGTAGATGATGCTGAACTAAGTTCTCGTGAAATATGCATGTAATAAGTGGGTTCTTAGGAACTAAAACAAGATTAAAATTATCTCCCTACATATACCTTTTACTGTCTTATGGGAAGAAGTTGTCAGAATTACTACAGATAATACAGAACGGCTGAGGCAGGAAGGGACCCCTGGCTATCATTTACTCCAAGCCCCCCGGCTCAAAGCGGGAGCGGCTAGAGGAGGCTGCTCAGGTCTGTAGCTGGTCAGGTTTCAGCACCTCCACAGCCTCTCTAGGCAACCTGTGCTCTCTGGGCAAACAAAACAAAAACAAACAACAACAAACCCCCTTTTTCTCATGTTTAAATGTTACTTCATTTTGTGTTCATTACCTCTTGTCTCGTCCTTGGTCACCACTGAGCACAGTCAGTTGTTCCCTTTTGTTTTGTTTTTGTTATTTTAACTTCCCCTCCCGCAGTCAGGTACTTACACACTTTAATAATATCCCTCTGAGTTTTCTCTTCCCCAAGGTAATCCAGCGAGGCAAACCAGAAGTGAATACACTTTTTACACTGCACACTCCAATCTTTATAGCATACCACACAACATGTTTTATGCACCAGTCTACTCAGAGCAATGATCCAAGTTTACTTTGTTTCCCCACCCAGTGCCTACCAAGCCCTGGAGAGAGTTCAGATCTTGTCCCATGCTAAAAGTATCTTAAAAGTTGTATTTTGTCACCATATAGAAGCATTATGAGTGGCAGCCCTGAATAAACCATGTACACGTGAAGGAAGTTTATTGCAGAATAATAATACTGATGCAAGAGAAATCGATACTACTCCAGCTTTTACTCTTCTTCTTGCTTTTAACTATTTTGCATAGCTCCACCTGAGGAAGAAATATAACTCCTCCACATTCTATTACAACGCTAGAAAGCCCTTTTTACCAATAAGACAGCGTTTACTAAGCAACATCTGCATAGATAGCTATGCCATGAAAACCCACACCATACTACAAGCACACCACTGAAATTTAAATAAGGGCTGGTCTTACACTTGCTTCTTCCCTCAAACACAGCATTCATAACCAGTGGGGTATCTGACAAGTGTACTGGACACACACATGAGCAGGACTGCTGTTCCCTGACATCCAGGCATCTCAGTGGGGAGGGTACACAAAATTTATTGCTATCAGTAAGAAAAGTTTTGTATAGCGTCTCATTTCTATTCCTTTTTCAATCGGAAAACAAAAAAATTTCAGCCCCTTGCCAGTGGCATTTAACCTACATCCATAACTCCTAGTAATATATTGGGTGATTATACCAAAATAATAAAATTCTAGTATATCTGTTCCCTACTCTTAATTTCTTAGGAACCAAGATGTATTGATATGTATAACAAGCATATAATTTCATACATTCACTCAATACAAATAACATAACAGTTATCTTACATTTAAACTATAACATGAAATTCCCAAACTTCAGATTTTGCATTTCCTGACTTCTGAGTTCAGGTTCTCAGATTTCAATTTAATTGTCCATATTATACTGAATCTCCTGCAATTATTTTCATTAAAAGAGCAGAGCTACCGCGCATTCACCACAATAAATGCATTCTGCCAGTATTCACTGCAGTAACCACCTTAAGGGGAGGGCAGGAGTGGAAAAACAAAACAAAAACAGCTGTGATCTCATTAGCCAAGCTCATTAGGTAAGACCTCATTAGCCACCATCCCACAATAATGTGAATAAACCCTGCAGACACTAATGAAAAGGAAGCAATCACGGACCAAAAGCCAAATAATCATATAGCGCTGCAGCCCACTGCCAACCAAGCAGTTAGAGTGCTGGACTGAAATTGGGCGAGATACCCAGCGAGGCACACAGCTGAAATCCCACGGTCAGGCTTCCCAGGCACAGAGCATCCCTGTGCCAGCAGCACAAACAGGAGCTCTGGGTGCATCAAAGCCTCTTCCAGCACGAAGATGTACAACTGAGTAAGGAAGAGGGTGTCTAAAACAAAACTGAAACTCCAAAATGCTTCAGCTTTCCTTCTGATAATTCGGCCTCAGAGGTCCTCTAAGTTTTTAATGTTGGTAACATTTAATATTTCCAAAATGTGAGAAAAACAAAGACAATTTTATTTTTCAGCTATTACACACTGACTTTATCTTGATTTCGGTCTGTTTCTTTGGTTTGTAAACAGTTTAACCGCTTTCCAGTTTTTGTATTAAGTTCTGAAAAAAAAAAAGTGCTATAGTTATATAGAGTTTAATAAATTTTGGTGTTTCCAGCTGACTTCAGGGAATTTTTCCCCTTTTTCACCAAAAGAAAGATGAGCAGCAGCATTATGCACAAACCTTTGTTGGGAGCCTTGAACTTTAGTGATCATCAGCTACTGCAGCTTCACTTCACTATAAGAATCACCAGTCAGGATAACAAAAATTTCCTAGATAGTGTTGATATAACAGTTTAAGCTTTTTAATATTTTTATCATTAATGTCCCGGTACTTCAAGATTGTTTTTTTTTTTTTGACTAGGCTATCTTGAAACAACCACGCAGCTTAGAAAGTTAAAAATATTCTCACAGCTTTCTCTTCTTCTGCAATCACCTTCAATTTCTCATTACTTAGTTCACATTTGAATGTTCAGACTAACAGTTTAAATCCGCACTAGAATAGAGCCCCTTTCCATTAGAAAGACAGTATAAAAGGCTTTGTTTTGATGTTGTTTTAACTACCGAAAAGGTATAACTTAGCTGTTAAAAAGGAATTTATGTTTTAAAATGTCCAGTTCAAATTTCAGTATATCAGTTCCTACTGAATCTATAAATGAGTCTAGACATTTTTAACAAAATATTTTTCTGCCCAAAAAAGGAGTGAAAAGACTACTTTTGTTCAAATCCTACACAGACTAATAATTTATCTTTTCATTCTAAAGGACAACAACTTCTCAATCATCCAAAGGCCAGCTCATCACCCATATACTTTGTATTTTGTATGAAATGCCATTTACAAAACAGTAATGCAACACAGAAAATAAATTATGTAACAACACAGGTATTTTTTCCACTATGAACCCAAATTTAAAAATGAGTAAAAGGAACACTTTGCATGAAGCTAAAAATGTAGTATGGTCCCTGAGAAACTGACTTAAAAAAAAAAACACATTTGAAAAAAAAACAAACAACAACTTTCCTTCAAAGTATGAAAATTACCGAGGGGTGGACATGAGAGGAGTCCCAGATCAGGTCACATGGGAATGCTAGCCTTCTAAGAAACAGTAATAGAAATTATTTTTTCTGGTACTGTAAATCTAACATGATTCTCCCCATCCCAGTCTCTAGAAGACACACTCACTACCCACTTGTTAACATAAAGGAGCAGCAGTACCTACTCAGAGAAATCCAAAACAAAACAGACACACTGTACAGATTACGTGGATATAAACCACCAACTTCTGAGTGATGAATTGAAATAGATTTTTACTGAAATAGATTTTTAATCAAACAAATTCCACAAAATTACACGTCTAATCTCACAGTTTGGAGGCTGAAGACGTACAGAAGTATTATGCACAAGCAATGGATATTTGAAGACATAAAGGTAAGAAGACCAACCAAACTTTTGAAATGACCTGTTTCTCACTCTGAAATGGGTATCGTGAATCAAAGATGAGAATTTACACCTACCTACAGCAACCACGCTGAGCGACAACAAAAGCAGCAAACTGTCCCCCATCAGACTGATGTGTAATTTTCACTCTTCCTTTTGAAGAAAGAGAGACATCAAGCAAAGGAGACCACAGACCTTCACATTTCACTCCACAGATACACATGCATCGACGATCAAAAGCCATACAGTAAGTTCCTCGAGGTCCTGAGAGGACATGGTAGCTGAGGAGCCAACATGACTTCCCACACACAGCTATATTCTCTATTTTCATGTCCCTCCACCCCCACAAAGAAAAGGGGGGAAAAAAGTGGAGAAGCTGAAGCTGAAATGTAAGTAGAACACTAAGTGAGAAAGGAGTAAATTAAAAGATGGTTTCTCTATGGAGTAATATAAGGCCATCAAAAAACATAATAATAATAAAAAGCTGCTTAACATTTCACTGTCTTTTGGAAAAGGAGTTAAAGTGTTACAAAACCATAAAATGCCTCTGCAGTTTCAGAGGAACTAGAGAATGCATGACTTCCAAAAATAGGAGAGGTTATCCTTCTGTTATCCTCACAGAATTTTACTCTGGGAAAAAAAATGAAGAATTTAATAATTATTCATTTCCAGATAAAAAAGACCTAGCCTTGAAACGCAGCAGTGCATGGCCTAATATCAAATGCTGTTGGTATATTTCCAGGTTAAAAGGATTTAATTTTGTATCATATAATTCATTCAAAGCTGGTTTAAAAGCTTAAACAAGCTTACCTGCTCAGTGAAGTGCTACTTTGAAACAGGCTAAAACAAAACTGCTCCCTTTTGGCCAGACAGAAACTATAGGTGACGTCTTCTCACAGAACCTTGAAAAACTTACGATATATGAAGCAAGCAAGCTTTTTGTGATCAAGAAAAGGAAAATCACCTGTCAAGGAAAACAGTATTAAATAGACTTTGCCCCTGAAAGATATTTGATTCTGACAGTTGATATTTTCAGGGTAAATTAAGTGCAAAGAATAAACACCACCTGCTCAGAATGCATTATGAATTTGCTATATCATTTGGTAGATCTATGTAAACTATGTTCAAAAAGTAAACCCAAAAGACTAGGCTTATTGCATTCCATGTCTTTTTCACTAACATGGCAAAATGAAGAATTGAAATATTGCTGTTTTCATTTTAATTACATTTTTTTGAACAAAAAATACTGGGGGGAAAAATGCCTATTCATCATTGCTTTTGCCTACACCATTAAGCACTACTAAGCAGCCTTCCGTATAGGAAAGGATGCAGTTCTCCGTTGAACAATCATTTTATTTTCTATGTTGTAAGTTTTATTTTAAAGGCCATCTTGACATCTTCAGCAGGAAGTGTCCTGCAAGCTTATAGTAGCCTTTAACAGCTGAAGTCAGAACTGGTAGCACTTCCTTCTAGCATTGTGTAGTTTACTTACATCCTAAAATGACCACGTCCTTAATGTACTCATCTTAAAAGCAGAGGAAGAAAGACGAAGGAGGTTACCAGACGGAGCACGTGCCACCTACTTGGAATACAGCCTCACACTAAGAATCCACATCTCGTAAGAGCACGAAGCACAAGCCACGAGATGAAGATGCCTGTTGATGCCACGGTGAAGACACTCAGCCTGCTAACATCGGTGTTTACACACAGAGGCTCGTCACAGTGAGCAGCAAGTTGCACCACTTTACCGTCGCGTGTGCTATAGGAGCTCAATATTGAACCACCTACATCGCATCAGAAAGCGTGACTCACGGATGTCCTCCAGTCACACTGGTTTTCAAAGCAGGAGGGCTGGAAGAGGTTGCCAGCAACCATAAGAGCAGATAGGAAGCAATGCTTTGTAGACACACATGCGCATGCACAATCTCAGTTTAAATAATTTTCCAACATCCACCTTTGGGAAAAGAGTGCAATTACACAGATGCCCACCAAAATCACGTTTTAACTAGCTCAGACAAAACTCTCCAGTCGGTTGAATCAGTGCAAGCGTCAAATTATATCAGAAGCGATAGTGCTGTGACTCACATTTACAGAGAAAAGAGCCGCACTGCTTCAGCCCTGCCGGCATCCAGCCATCTGCTCCAACCTTCTCCGAGTTACTGACCCTGCAACAGAGCTGACAGAAGAAAACCTGACTGTGCCCGAGCCAGTTTTATTCTGTCAGCATCCTCACTCACATCCACCTTTCATCGGAAGCCTGAACCGAAGCAGCTCCGGCGCAGACACGTTCCCTCCTGTGCAGGCTCCAAGAAGGAGCTGTGCCGGCAGCCAGGGGCAGCTCACAGCAGCAGAGCTCGCAGCCCACCCACCACAGCTCCAAACTAGTGAAGCTTCTGCTTCCATATGAGACCTGCCGTTTAACAAGATGCCTGTTTTACACATCTTCCTGTGTTAAATATGCCATCCAGCCTCCTTGTTGCTTTTCTGTAACCTACAGTAGCCCAAATGACCCTAAGCATGAAGGGTTCTCTTCTGAGAATGCATACCTAGCTAAATAAAAGCAGTAAGTATGAAGTGCCTTAATTTTGCCTGTCTTTATTGCACCAATAAAGGGCTTTACATACATGCAAATACAGTGGTTGAATGGACTAGGCACAGCAGTAATATCTGCCCTTCAGTTACTGATGCTATCTTTGCTCTGGGGAAAGGAATTTGTTTTCCAAACTTGTCATGCAGATACTTAAACATGAGCACTGAATAGTTTTTTTAAGAAAACTATGTCTCTGTGTAATGGGGCAAGGCAAAGCAAAGTCCATCATTGAGCCAAATTTGCAAGAAAGAAGAAGGAAAACATCATAAGGTTATAGTCAGGAACTGTATTTCCAAGATAAAGTAACATACCCGAATTTTAAAGGCAGATTGAAGTGAATTGTGGTGCTTAGTCCTGAGCATTTTGAAATAGACGTAACTTTTAAGAGTACCTCAAGCACAACATCTCTGTTGGGTCCCCCAAGTACTTGCAATACATCATGTTATATTTAATAGACAGGTTACAGAAATAAAACTGTTTATTTGCATTTCCTTCCTTCAGAAGCAGGGGAAGATGCAGCAGTTAGATTGCAACTGCTTGGAAGCTTAAGGTGTTGGTTTTTTTTTGGTGGTGATGTTTGGTTTTTAAAGCAAAATCTCTTTTACCTCTTTGCAAATGAAAAAGAATAGCAAAATGTCAAAAGGAAGAAGTAGTGATGTACCTCGAATATTGGGGAGAAAAACACCAACAGAGAGAAAGGAATAAAAACAGCAGAAAGCAGGAAGTGGAAAAAAAAAGTAGGCAGGAAAAAGCACAGAAGCATAAATATGAAGAAACATGAGGATTACAAAGGCATGATTCAAAGTCAAAAGCTATGCAGGTCAAGATGCGTTTGCTTTCGGAGAGCTACAATTTGTTGATTCAGTGAAATGCATTTCTACCCTGGAGATGAGTCGAAAGCACATGAAATAGCTCTGGATGAATGGGTGTCAGAGCAAAATAAGAGGTACAGGAGGAGATGACGTTAGAGGAACAAATGAAGCCAAAAGGATACAGGACAAGTGTTTGTTTGCACGACTCTTTCTCAGGAATCAGCTGTCAGGTTCATCTCTTTCCTAGTCCCCCTCTTCATTGTCTGCAACTGGGGAATGACTTGGAATGTTAGCACCTATTTTCCAGTTTCCAAAACCCAAGTGGACAAAGTCCTTTCTTCCAACTGTAGCGAAGAACAATTGCAAGAGCATACACAGTATCTTCCTCTTCACTGAGAGCTTCACCTTACAGTTCAGATACACAAGACACACATCCATTTAAAAATCGCTTGGGCCCACGTGTACACAAAGGACTGAAGCACTTTGCTATCACATCCTGTAAATGGCTGGTTGAGGAGCAGCTTCCTAACCAAATCAGTTAAATAACAAAAATGACATTCTAACAACTCAAGACCTTCTCAGCTGATCAATAAATAGCAACTTCAGACCACTAATGAGTGATACAATGAGAAACTGCTTCAGAATAACACTTTTTAAGCAAGGAGAGTCCCCTCTTCCCTTTATAACCTTACCAAGCGTTTGTAGTTCAAACACTGCAAACATGCTGAACACCATTCCCAGTCTCAAAGTTTGAGGGATTTGGTGTAGGTTTTTTTGTTTGATTTTGCCTTCAGAGGATACACAATAATTCCAGCGTAAGTGCTTTTTAAACACCAAACCTACCTTATCATTATTGTAAAAATTAAATATCATTACTGCCCTCTATTTTTAATTTCCTTAAAAGAAGAGTGCAAGTGATACAAGAACGACTCGAGCAGTACACATGCTTTGCTCATACAGTTATTTAAAGCCGAAGATTTCTCCTTGCTTCAAGATTTCTGGTTAGAAAAAGTACCAGTTTCGTATCAAAATGCTGTAACTTGACTCCAAATGTGGTCCATCGCACACAGTTACACTGCAGATAAGCTCAAAGACACAATACCAGTTGGAGCATTCGAGTCTCAAAGAGCACATAACTCACAGCGGTAATGAAATCAGGTGACGAAGAGCTAGCGGCTCATCCTGCTCTAGCAGTTCTGAATCATGCAACTGCAGAGAATATTTCTCTCTGAAGGATCAAAGTGTTATAACACATAAATAAGCCGTAAACGGTGGTTTGGCAAATAAGTTTTACAACCACGACTATAAAACATTACACTTCTGATCCTACATTAACATTCTGGTGTTTATGGGAAGTCCAGCACTTGCCTTTGGAAGCTCTAGCGAAGGTGATGAGACCACACACAGATATGAGCGTCAGCCCACATGGAAAACCTTTCCAAAATTAGGCCTAATCACACCAACCGGAACAGAGTAGCAGCCAGTTCTGATGCAATACTATCAGCAGACACCTTCGATACCCCTTTAAAAACAGGAAAGTAAGCGCACGTGCGGTAAATGGACACCATCATCCACTGTGCTATTGCAATTACTCAAAGGATGCTCAAGAAGTTTCATAATGTCTGCAGAAGATTTACAATGAATCACCCCTCTAACATCACCCGGAGCCCATTGAAGACAATTCACCTGAGCAATTCACAGACACCTTTTCCGGTCACACAGATTTAGACTCTGATCACCTGCTGAGCATTTTTACCTTCTTAAATGCTACTAGCATGTTAAGATTGTCTTCTACATTTAACTGGCACAAGTCAGAGCTTGCTAATGTCGCTATCTCTTTCTTTAAAGGCATCTAGTAGTAACCTATGCTGTTCAACTGTATTTTTTTCTCCTGCCACAAACCACAAATCAAGCTAGGATAGTTTTAAACAGATGAAGCAGGATGATATCTTTAAAAAGAACTCAGTAGTTCCTATAGCAAGTATTTTAGCAGTCTGAGCACCATTGTAACTCAGTGCTTTAAATAACTAAATAAAAGGTGAACTGCATTTTACATATCGAGTACCTAATTACTGGCATGCATACTTAATTTAGCCGCTCCAATATAATTGCAAAAAAATCAGTACTTTAGATTTGCTGCCACTGTGTCGTCACTTGACAGAGATGAAAAAGATTCCTGAAGACTCACAGCAACAGAGAAAAAGGCCCTATGAGGACGCCAGAAACCTGCTTAAAAAATAAATCCGAAACTCTAAGACAAACATTGCTTACAATAAGACCCACCTCACACACAACAAGTTACCATCACAAAGTAATGCTGTTACCTAGTGGTGAAAAGCTAGGTACATACAAAATTGTATAGCTCTGCCTTTTATTTAACTAACCTGGAATTCTTATCCACAAGCTATTAAATGACTTCAAGAAGGAAAAGATGGGGAAAAAAGCCTGATTTATGAACTAACAAAAGACACTGCTTTCCTCGCACTCGGTTCTGTGACAAAAGGTCAGTATTTTTGCACCTGCCAGTTTTGATTCTAATCAGAGTTACTGACGGACAAGCAGCTACCTCATTTCCTGACCGTCCCAAACCTGTTGTTTTAAGCTCCTCTTGCCACAAGAACAAGAGCTGGAAATCTGCAGTATAAAAGCCGTACCGCCTTCATCCTCAGAGCTGAGTTTTCCACAGAGCACAGTAACGAAAACAGGACTGCGTGCCCCTCAGCACCTTACCACAACACATTCTCAATTACATAAACCGACGGCAGCCGATTTCAGCCAGCACCCCCTATGACATCTGGATAAGTATGTTTATGTTGCTTTCAGTCAGCAAGTAAATAGCTACAGGAAGAGAGCGAAGAGATGAAGACTTTAACGTCACTTACTCAAATGCAAAGAAGAGTCCACTGGTGACCAGGATGAGAACAAGAGTCAGGTAGAAGACTCCAGTCTGTCGAGCCATCATGATCCTCCCATTGCAGAAGAATTTGTTCCTTCCAGGAAAAACCTCCCATTTTCTCTTGGGAGCTGTTTTCTTTTTCTTATGGGGAGACTCCATGGGAGACGAAGAGCTGTGCGTGCTGATCTGACTGTATTCGCAGTCTTTCATGGGCCCACTGCCACCTCCAGGAGTCATCAAGAGAAAGTAAAATGTGGGGAGAACCCCACCAAAAAGCAGGTACAATATATATATAGTGTGCAAAGCTTCTTCTGACCAAGGTAACCCTCTCCACCAGCCCCAGTTAAAAAGGAAGAGCCTGCTACCAGGCCAGCGGTAGGTGCACCACGCAGACCCCGGTTAACTCTTCAGACACCACAGCTGTCATGTCAGCAGTGTTTGAGAGGGCTCCGTCCTTCCTCCACCCGTTACAAAACAGGACAATCCTTTTTTAACGGGACGTATCGCAAAACGAGAGAAAAATAAAAAGATACATAAAGCAGTTAGGCTGTCCAAAAAAAAAAAAAAAAGTCTTTTTTTTTTTTTCTCCGAGTTTATTTTCGAGCGGGAGGCTTTCTTCTTCCTCCCCACACACACACCCCGAGGGGCAGACGTCCCCGCGGTCCGCAGGCTGGCCGAGGCACGGTGCGGGAGCGGCTCCACCATCCGCGGCGGCGCCTGGCGATCAAAACCCTCCTCGGCCGCCGCACGGCGACCGCTCCCCGGGGAGCCCCGCGGAGCCCCCGATCCTTCACGCGCCGCCGCGGCACGGCCGGCCGCGATCCGCCTCAGGGCAGGGCGGCGGGCCGGGGCCGGGCCGGGGCCCGGCAGGCGGCGGCTGCCCGCCGGCTCCTCATCCCCCCGCCCCGCCGCGTCCCCGCCTCACGCCCCGCGCCCCGGGCGGCGCCGGCTGCCCGAGCCCCCGCCTCCCCCCGCGGCGCGGCTCCTCGGAGCGAGGGCGGAGCGGGAGAGGGGCGGAGGGCGCCGCCGCCGGGAGAGCTGCGCCGGGACCCCGCCGGCCCCTTACCATCCTCCCCGCCCTCTACCCGGGCTTATCCCCCGCCGCCAGCCGCCTCTTCATCGGTGAAGCGGAGCGGCGGGCGGAACCCCCCCGTTCGACCGTCCGCCCGCCCGCCCAAGTGCTCTGCCCTCGCCGCCCCCCTCGCAACCAGCCGCCCCCGCGCGCGCACGCACGGGCACGCGGAGCCTCCCGTCAGCCCCGGCCGCAGGCGGGCGAGGTGTGCGGGGGAGCGCTCGGCGCGGAGAGGCCCCGCCCGCGCGGCCCGGCCGAGCGGGACCACCCTCCCTCCGCCCGCTGGGAGCTGTAGTTTGGCTGCCCCCCTCCGCCGAGCGGTCCCGGAGGAGGGGAGGGCGGAGGAATGGACTACAAGTCCCAGCGTGCCCCGCGAGCCCTGCTGGCGGCGGGGGGCGGGGCGGAGCGCGGCTGGGCGGTCGGGGCGCTGAGGTGGCTCCGCGGTGGGGCTGAGGTGGCTCCGCCCGTCCCCAAATTCGCTCGGGTCGGGGCAGCCCTGCCCTGCCCTGCTCTGCCCTGCCCTGGGGCATGTCCGCAGCAGTCCCAACAACCACAAAGCGTGCCCATCAAATGTCCAAGTCAATTAGGCTCTATTACAGCCCCACGTGGTTGAGTGCTGTCCTAGGGGAGACACCGAAAAGTAAACGGTGTGAGGGCGCAGCTGAATTCGTGTGTGTGGGCAGCGATTTCTGCTTTCATAATTCCACTTCTAATTTTGCAGATATTTATCCCTTTAATGCAATAAACTAATTATCAGTAAAGAATGACTGGTAACAAAGGAACTTTGGAACAGGCTGACCAGCACTGGATAGCCCCCTTTCCTTAGTGAAAATTCATAACTTTGGTAACCAAATAGTACGGACTGACCTGGCAGACACTCTCCTGGTGGGTCTGCCACCCCAATTATTGGTATGCAAGAATCATTTTGGAAATGTTCATGCCACATAGGAAAAGTACGGAGGGGTGTCTCACTCTGTAAGGTTTAAAGGAGTAATCCTGTGGTAAGCAGGCAGCAGGATGCAAAACCAGCTCATGATAGCATCTCTTGTGAAAATGCAATGGCATCCCCTTATTTATTTATTTATTTTATTTATTTATTTATTATAGTAGGTGCTGCTGCACTACTCCTTTCCATATCCTCCTCCTCCCCCCAGTGCTTATTGTCATCACTTTGCCTGCTATCTCATAACTTACACATATAGGCAATTCACATCACAGCATTTTCATTCTTTGAAATGTTCTTTATAAACAACTGGTGAGTTTTCTTCCTGTCTTCATGAATGTGGCATCAATACATGCCAGCAGAAGGCTGCTGATAGAAATGTGATTCACTGAATTTTAGTCTTCATCAGGTTTTTATTAGCACATTGCTGGAGATCTGTACTCTGACAATATTAATGGTTGTATGATGTGAAATAGCTCTGTTCTCTCCAGAGGTTATGAAATATTTCAGGCATTCAGAAAACAGAGCAGACAGTTTATGTAAAAATGTCATTGTTGGCTTATCTTCATTGGTAGCACTCCGGCTAATTTCAGAAACACTCTTCAGAAACAAAACATTTGCAAACAATACCAGCACCTCATTCAAGCTGCTATCTACTCCACGGTATTTCACTTGGGTTTTGTTTAAGACACTGTGGTTGTGAAGTGAACTTCAGTCATGTTAACTGAGAGGAATATGTAAAAGAAGCTGAGGAGTGCCCCAACAAATAATTTGAAAAGTAAAACTCAAGAGTGAAAGTCCAACTTCTTCTGCTTTCAATAGGCAATGTATTTTGACTCTATTATGATCACCCAGTGCTACCTGTGGTACTTTTCACACAGAAAGCCTGTACTAGTATCTAATTTGTACCAGTCCTGCCTTGGAATTCAGAGTATGATCCTTTTGCAAATAATTTGAAGACAGTATAAACACCTTTTTAAAATTGCTTTTAATATCACTTGAAGACTCCTGTACAAAGGTATTTTATACAACTAATAGTTACCATTCGATGGTATTTTTGAAAGCATTTTTTATAATTCATTCAGAATATTAATGAAAATTGTTTTGAGGCACCAAACAGATTAAATCATAAACACAGTAGGTAGGACGAATAGATTCTCTCCTCGTAAAACTTTGTAGGATCATGTGTTCTGGTATGTCCTTTTCTGATTTCTTTTCTGTGACTCAGGTTGATCTCATGCAATGGAAGAATATGGTGCAGCAACAGATAGTTAAAAGAAAAAAGCCTATCTTTTTGTTGAGAAAATGACAATGGAAGAGTTGTTACCACTGAAACTTGCTGTCTCTTATCTTGTCTTCCGTGTGGAGGTGTCATAAGGGCAATTCTTAAAACAGCAGCTAATTTGCTGAGATGACAAGTCACCTTATGTGTATAGAGCGTTGCCATGCTTCATGGCAGAATCAGCTTGACAATGGTGTGAGCGTAATCAGAAAAGGTATTTAAATGATTAGATAATCACAAAGTAAAAAAATGTAGAATTTTGAACATATATAAGATGTCTGTACTCCACACATCCTACGTTGCCAAACCAAGTGCTTCTAATGAAAAAAGGAGGAAATAGCAGGTATTGAACTGAAAGATCCAATATTCTCACAGGTGGAAAGACATCAAGGCACTGCCACAGACATGGTTTCTAGGGACATTTTCCAAATCTTTCACAATTAGTTTTTGGAAAAAAAATAAAAGTAAAAAGTATTATTATTGTCAGGCAAGGCACTGAAAGAAGTCTTGCAGTTTCAAACCTGCTTAATAGTACAGAAGTATACCATACATGCCAGTTTGTAATGTCAGTAGCACTTACATAATGTTAAGAGTTTTTACAATTTTAATACTAAGAATTTTCTTCTTTTTCCCTCAACAAACATTTTTCTCATTTTTCTCCTTTTTCCCTCAACAAACATTTTTCTCATTTTTCTCTGATGTTTTTCAAAAGTAACTCTCTACCACTGCTTGGCCAACAAACCATCATTTTAGTTTCTTACCAACACCAACTGTTCCTTTTGTGAAAGTACTTCATTTCCTTAAAAATGTTTGGGGTAAAACTGGAAATATTACTAAATTTCGTAAAAGTTGCCAAATAGCCTTAGAGGAAAAGTTATTTTGTTTTTGTTTTCCCATTACTCCTCTGGGAAGCTAAATAGTTCAGTTTTCTACTTTTAATGTTATCTCATTTTTTTTTTGAATGAACTTAATTTTGTTAAAATCATTATACTTCTCTAAAAATGTAGCTAAATATTTTGCAAAGTATAAAATAACTTTTTGTGGTTTTTGTCAAGAAAACTGAAAATGAAATTACGTACGCAGCTTCAGTACCAACAGCACTAACTTTCTTTGAAATGACAGATTTGTTTTTCAGATAGGCCACATCCCCAGAGAAAACTGTCCAACTCATGACCATTGAATTTAAAATTGCCAGTGCAGTAAGTCCTAAGAGACTAGATAATATTAGGCATGATGAACATTAAGAAAAAAAAAAAAAGAAAAGAAAATGAAGAAGTGTGAGTGAGATACTGCACATCTGAAACACTATCTAAGGAATCAAAAAAGTAAACAGAGGTTGTCATTTCTAAAACATAATCAGCTTAAGCAGGTCCAAAAGACTTTTAAGTGTCTCTTAAGTCTTGCTATTGAAAGAGCAATGTGTCTAGTCATTTATTGTACAGCCTTCCAACAAAGCAATACATACACTGCTTCTCTGCAGTGAATTAAACAGGCAAGAGGAGGTAAGGAAACTTTTCAATTTCTGGAGACCAAAATCAATTTTGTATTTACAGTTTACCCACTTCATGCTAAACCATATCTCATGGTTGTTGGTGGTGTATTTTTTTGTTTTGTTTTCTCTTTTGAAGCATTGGAGAAATAGCTGTTTATAACTTGAATGTCTGAAATGGCTTAATCATATAGAATATGGAATATTTCTACAGTTTTCAGCTTACAACTTTGGCTTCTTAACATATGGCTTCACTGCTTTGGATAGAATTCAAAATCTATGGATATTTTCATTTATTCCAGCAGAAGATCATAATTCTCCTTAAAAATGCAATTAAAATCCAAAAGTTTTCAGAATTGGGCATGCTTCCATGATCAATGACTGCTTCCAAAGTTCAGGAGATACAGCCTCAAAATCTTACAATTTCAACTGAAAAAACAAACACAAGCGTTACGTGAGGTCATCGCTGCAGTATTTTAACCCTATTTAACAGTCCTTCTTGCACTAATATGAGTGAAAGGAAGCAGAAAAAAATGATCATTTTGGGAAGTTCACATAACATGCAAGTAAAGAAAAAGAAAGGACCAGGAAGAGAGTAAAGTTACGTGAGGAAAAAATATTTCCACTCTTATCAGTGTTGGAGCACATAAAATGATCCCTCACTGGAGCCAGGAAATAATTTTCCTCCTTAAATCTGAAATCCTGCATTAGTGTAGTGGAGTGAATTATATTTTGTTTGTAGTTTTGCTACCATGTGAAGAGCCTTGCATTCCTCATTGCTTGAAGCAGAGCAGCTCCATTTTATCGGTCGGTGCTATGCAGAAATTTCTATACACTCCACCGAAGGTCTGTAATAAGGATATTTTACTGATTCTTGATTAACATGGTTTGTACAGCTCTATCCTAATCCCAGACCACCAAACCGTTACCTTTTCTACTGTAAACTTCCTCTTTAAAACCACACTATTTTTTTTTCTTTTTCACAATACGTACAGGAAATGAGCTTAGTTTTCAGAGAAGTAAGCATATGATCACGGGTCATGCCTGTCTGTATACTCTTCACAGCACATATGCTTTCTGATTTCTCGGTGTCTCCACCACGGACTGGAAATTCCTTGTCATTGAGATAGGCCTCACTTCTTCTGTGCAGCACATTCAATATGGAAACAAGCGGCTGTGGGAGGAATGGATGCAACGAAGCTAGATTTCCTTTCCCATCACAATAACCTTGTGGTGAGGAGAATAACACTCTCCGAAACTGACGGTGAAGGGCGGCAGTTGTCCTGTCCTCTCCTCTGACCCTTCCACCCGCTCATGTAGTTCCACCCCCTCGCTTGCAGTCTCTCCACTGCTTCTCAGGCTTTTTGCTGAGCTGTCTTGGCACAGAGGTATCAGCAGAAAAAAGGACTTTTTTTTTTTTTTTCTTTTTCAATTCCCCTAAATTTTCTGCCACCTTATCATGTTGGAACTACTCATCAGAGGACGTGACAAAGCATCCAGGACTGTCACAAGGGAGGGGCAGGAGGAACACATTGCCCTGCAAAAGGGAAGTGAAAGAGGAAAGAGGAGAACAAAGGGGCAGGGAGCAGGACTGCAGCCAGCAGTTCGATCGGGCTGGGCTGCCCCTGAACTTCAGGCTCAGCCAGACCTGCTCATGGAGGCATCCCCTAGGTGCTGGCAAAAAGCGAGAGGAGACAACACACAGCTTGAAAGCAGAAAAGGAAGGGAGAGCATGACCTTACCCTGCTGGGTGGTGGTGAACTGTTAGATAAGCTCAGGCTTATCATTAAGACTTGCTGAGGGTGGCAATATGTAGTGGCCAAGTTCTCCCCACAGCGTTGGCATTAATTTGCCTTTCTCTCTCTCATAGGTTTTTAGGAAACTTTTAAAAAATTAATTATACTTGAAACTTCTACTCTTTTTCCTATTTATCTGAGCAAGTTACAACGTCCTTCTTTAGAGAGAGCAGGGAAGTCTCACCGACGCTTTAAACCGTTGTGTAAGTCCATTGCAAAAGGAAACCAATAAAACCCGCCACCAGCAACAGTACATACCTGCAAAGGCTTGTGTGATTAGCGTGGCGCTGTCAACTACAATTATTTTAAGTAACCAAAACAATTAAAAGAGTAAAAATGTTTTGGGTTAGAGTTCTTTAAATAATATCTCTTGCTTGAACGAATATCCCTTTCACAGGCGGTGTTTTTTTTAAAACTCCTGTTTCCTACCGTGGGTTATAGAAGGGACAAGACTCTTGGTAGATCAAAGCATAACCGCAAAGATGCTCAAGTTTATCTCATCTATGACCTTTTCTCCCCACCTCTGTGTATGTTTCCTGGCTGCTGCTTCCTTTCTCTTCTCTGCTGCCCCAGTGAAGAGCCTCTTGCAGGGCTGGGGAAAAGCAGCTCGTGTTCTGCAGTGGAGTGCAGGAAAGTGTTGCCACCCGGCTCCTGCAGGAGCATGACGCTCATTTAGAGAAAAGCCTCCGTTATAATTACAGTCGTGGGCTGCTTTCGCTGTTTTGAACTCCACGCTTCAAGCAGCCATCGCTGTCAGTGGAACACATCCGTGACGCGTTGATGCAGAGTAACACAAAGTGCATAATAGTTTTCCTTGGAGGAATTAGGCCATTAGAGACTTCTGAAAATCCCAGAGGGGGGCTATCTGCATCACTGAATGCTTAACTAGGCCATCTGAAAATCGAGCTAACTGCTTCTGAAAATCTCTTTAATGCTTCATTGTCACAATTCAACGTCATTAACTGGGAAGATTTAGCATTGTATCATTGCTTTTCTCTTGCTTCCTTCTTTTCTTTCCCGTATTCCTTTTCCTGTCTTCAACTTGGTTTTGTGTCTTTTCTACACCTGCCCTCCCCTGCCACATATACTTCCCCCCAGCAAACAGCAAGGTCTTGGGTTTCATACCCATCTCTCTTCCCCACCTTCTGCCATAAAGCAATGAGCAAAAATAAAAAGGGAGAACAGGTCATTTTACACCTCGGAAAGCTATTGTTTTCAGGACAATAAGCCATGACAGACTCTGGGGTGCAGCAAGGACCAGATTAATGTTGAATTTGGAAGGTCTACCTCCTTCCCCCCACCCCCAATAGAATAAGAAACTTATAATTTATACTCTCAAATATGAATATTCAATGAGCTCTGTAAACAAAGGACTAGACATGACTCATGAATCATATGGCTGACAACACTGCAGTAGAGAAAGGAAGTCTGACAAGCAACAGAAATGTGACACAGATGATATACAAGTGTGGTCAGAGACATAAAACAAACACATTTTCCCTGTGTCTTTGTTCATTTATTTACTATATTGTTCATTCATGTATTTCTGTGAACACATAAATGGATGGGCTTCGCTCTTCTCAGAAGCTTGTGACATCAGAAGTTTAGCAATTACTTATACTAGTACTGAATGCAACTTTTTCAGATGGAAATGTACTTTTCAATTCATAGTTTATTTCATACCACAACGAGTACAGTGGCTCACTTTTAAGTGTTCTCAGAAGCTTGCATTCTTCAGATATGCCCAAGTTGGCCTCATAAGACATATTTCTATTTTTTACTCTAAGACTATTATTCATTAATTATTTTTATGAACTAAATGGAATGGAAAAGTCATGGGATTACATGTGTGGTTAAGACAAAGTTTTGACCAAGATTTGGAGAATGACTTGTAAAGGCTTTAGAACATCTGCTTTTCACACCAAAATAGGAGAATGAGTTTATAAATCTTTTTCTTTTTTCCTTTTTTTTTTTAGAATTAGTTTATACTAATCTAGTAGCATTTATATAAATTAATTCTGATGAGCAAATGGCAGCCTGTAGCATAATCATATCTTAAACCAATAAAACTGTAAGCATCAAATCCAAGAAATCCGTTCAGAATTCTAAAGAAAATTATTCATGCAATAAATAATATGCAAAGATTACACTTGGAAGCATTATAATACTAACAGGAATAAAACAGAAGAAGAAAAAAAACCCAGAAACATTAGCTTCAGAAAAAAAAAAAAAAGGCTTGGGAGAACAATTTAAACTCAGATTTGACGTAAAGGCAATGAAATTGCTTACCAGTAACCAGAATCTCTCCCTCTGTGAAATTCACATATTCGTTTGTATCACAAGTGTGATACAAGTAGGTAGAAACTGGAGAAATCTTTCCACTTTCTGTGGAGATCTTATAAAAACCTTCTGGTAATTAAAGGCAGCTTACAAGAAAGGTGAGGGGGGACTCTATCAGACAGTGTAGTGATAGGACAAGGAGTAATGGTTTAAATCTAAAAGAAGGTAGATTTAGATTAGATATAGGGAACAAATTCTTCACGGTGAGGGCCCTGGCACAGGCTGCCCAGAGAAGCTGTGGATGCCCCATCCCTGGAGGTGTTCAAGGCCAGGCTGGATGGGGCTTTGGGCAACCTGGTCTGGTGGGAGGTGTCCCTGCCCATGGCAGGGGGTTGGGACTGGGTGGGCTTTAAGGTCCCCTCCAACCCAAACCATTCTGTGATTCTACGACTTCAGCTATAGCAGGTTATGCTCAGACCTACC
Organism: Anser brachyrhynchus; assembly: GCF_964034855.1. NCBI lineage: Eukaryota > Metazoa > Chordata > Aves > Anseriformes > Anatidae > Anser > Anser brachyrhynchus. The sequence continues at coordinate 60,538,390 of NC_137696.1, read as the reverse complement.
TTCCCTCCAGCCTCGAGCAGATACATGGAACATCCTACGTCAGTTGTCTCTCAGCCACAGAACCCCAAGTGACCAGCAACATCAGAGGGGGGGACTGCAGGAGGGGGATGCTTGTGTGAACGTCTGAGCTTGAAGAGCTTCAGTTACCAGTAAATAGGCTCCCTTTCTAGCTTTGAGATAACTTTGTGATAACTTCAATAGATATTTACATGTGGAAATTTATAAACTGGGTGCATGCATAGAAGAAGGAAGTTTCCAAATACACATAATGAGAAGCCCGAGTCCTTCAGGCAAACAACGTCAGCCCTGTGTGCCTCTGAGGTGGTGTATACTTGGTAAAGTCAATGGCTGAAGCTTCAGGTGGCTGCTCAGAGCTGAGGAGTAGGGCCCAATGCCATCAGGACAGGAAATATTAAGCAGCTGCTGCCCGTGGGATAAGTTGCAGGTGGATTTTTAGGAATACCTTACATAAAAGAACATCTTGGGGGGCGAAATCATCTGTAAAAAGCTGTGTTTCTCCACTTTCAGAAGTAACTGCACCAGAAGGATTTGTCCACATGAATGCTGTCAAGGAGCAAATTACCAGTGGCATGAAGGGGTAGCTCATGGTGTTCATGAGAACCTGCTTTAGCCCCATTTTTTGTGGTTCTCATTCAGGCCAACTGGTGCAGACCAGCTTTTGGCATAAAAGTTAGGGCTTTCCTGAGCAGACTGGCTTCATCCTTACCTTTTTTTTCTTTCTTTCTTTCTTTTTTTTTTTTTCCATACTCAGTGAAGCACGCGTTAATGCAAAATCCAACCCCCACTTTTTTTGTTGTTGTCTACCTACCACAGCTTTATTATGCTCCATGCAGAACACACAGCAATTGTCTGCTCTAACCACAATGCCTGACCACAACATGTTGCTCAGAATAAGCCTAACACACACTGGTAACCTTTGCATAGCACACACTGCGAGCACGCCCCACCTGCTGTTGTTTTGCTTGCTGCAGGTGACGCTGCTCCTTTGCAACAGCTCAGGAAACCATGACAGCATTTCAGGCCTCTTCTGAGCCTGCCAGGTCCAGGTAAGTCATCTCCAGATGCCACCTCTCCACATGTTGCCAAAGCTTCTAGATTTACATGGAGTAGAATTTCTTTATTTATTCATTTATTTACTATTCTGAAGACAACAACCAATATTTCACGACTCAGGAGGTTTTGCATCTTGGAGACCAACTTTCCTCATGGCACCATGCCATATATCTGGGCTCTGTATCTGAGCTGAGAAGCAGATAATCAAGAATTCTTGGCCACAGGAAGCCACATGTAAGATGCCTGTCTGAGTTAGCACCTGCCATTCAGCGCTAGCAATCTGGGCACCCATGCATATTCAGGAGGCAGCTGCTGCAGTTCAGCTTTCGCAGATCCAAGGTGGGTCTGTTTGCAGTCAAGATCTTCAAGGCCACTGTCCAGCGCCTGTATTCCCGTACAATCCTCTTCAGCAACACTGAAAATATTGTCAGCCCTTTTCCCAGTGTGGATTCCCCTGTTGCAGGGAACAAAAGATGGGATTCACGTTCCCAGCAGCTGTCTCTGTATGGTTCTTGTAACTACACTAAGAGAGAAGCTGTCATTGTCATTTTCAGCTCTTCACTCTTCCAAAGTGGGTAGCTGGCACTCTCCCCCTTTGCAGAACCTGGGCTTCTGCAAAGCCAGGAAGCCTGTGTTTATTTCAGGCATTGCAGCTTTTTTATCTTGGATGAAGTGCCCCTTCCCAGCCAAGCTGCACATGTGCAGTGATGCAAGGGACCGTGACCTCAGCTCGCCGCCCACGTGGCCTGCTTTCTCTCATCAGATGCCAGTTCCTACATTCTGCAAGAATCCCTGTGACCTGATGTATCTCTCTACGAAAGAGGTGGTGAACGCTTAGATATGGATTACTCCCATGAGTCTTTCAGTCTGTGTATATCCATCTCAGCACTGCTGCTGCCTCCAATCAGTCCTGAGCACAAATTTCCTTCCTTCCTCTGCACCTCCTCAGGAACACAAAAGCAAGAGTTTCCTGGCCCTCTTTGCACAAAAGACCCCCACTTTCTTTTCCCACCCACTCTCAAAGTCATGAAAAGCACCAGATTCTCTCCTCCTCACCAACCTACCCCAAGTATACAACTCTCCATCTCCTTAACCCTCATAAGCTTAAGTCCCCTCCTATCTCTGAGCAGGTGACAGGTTCAGGAATACTCTTTGCACCAGGCCAACATCAAGGCTTGTGGTCAAGGCTCATGTATGAACAAAACCCAAGTTCTCAGGCATGTGGACAGTATCCTGTCGCTTTGCTGCCCAACCCATATCCCCTCTGGACCGAGGCAGCCCATATTCCCTGCTATCCCACTCGAGGAGGCCAGCCCTGGAGCTGAGATCAGGGAAAGCAATGCAAAGAGCCCCCCAAGGCCTCACCTGGTACCTCCCTAGAACATGCTATTTGCAGCCCTGGGAGATGCTGTGAAAGCAGAGGCTTTTATTCCGGGTGGGAAGAGGCAACATAGGGCCTGGAGTCAGCCTGACCGATATCCCCAGGAGCTGTCAGGCTGAACATTTACCTGAAACGCACCAAAGATGCTTCCATGTGCGTTTGGAGTATGGTTCACACAGCACAAGGATAAAATTAAATTTTGGGAGAGGGCATCAGCATCAGACAGCTGGAAACATAGGAATGCTGCTGCAAGAATCCCAGCTGGCCAAAAAACAAGTACACAAAGAGCAGTACTGTGTTGCTTGAATAAAATCTTTGATCATGAAATGCTTTCTCTCTGTTGAGTGGTTGAGGACTGAAACGGATGTGAACAAGCACCATCTTATATGAATAGCAGCCAAACGTATGGGCAGGGCAGACGCATGTATCCTATAGCCTCTCAAATATCTCCCATCTGTAGTGAGAGGACATAAGTACTGCATAGCTTGAAGAGAGAAATACAGCTGGCAAGGACATAACTCTCTTGTGCTAGGTCAGGATTTGAAACAAATTTTTATTGCAATGGTATGGTTTGAAGGAAGTTTTTAGATTTCAAGAGAGACAGGAATTCACTGGAGAGTGAAGTTTTGCAAAATTCAGCTTAAAAAAATCAGAGATTTTGTAATTCTAAAAATTATTAAAAAAACTTGTTGCTTTTTCTTTTTAAACATATGCTTTATTCAATATTGACTTAGGGATGGAATAATAAAGTTTTTAATTGGTAAGGCTTTTAAATTTTGTATTTTAGCCCAATGGTTAACAATTTGATTTAAAAGTTACTAAAATATATAATTTTGTAAGTATAAATCAAAGTTCCTCCCATCCCTAGCAACTCCATTTGACTGTACTGTAAGATTGTTTATATAATAAACTGATTGAAATTCATTTTATCAGGGGAACATATGTTGCACTGCTGCTTTAACATTTGAAATCTTAACTTACTAGAGGAACTCTGAGAAATTGTGTCTGTGGCTGTAGCTCTTTGCTGTCCTGGAGGGCCTGCTGCACCCAGGGGTGGAGGTGGAGTACCCCTTGGAACAAAGGCATTATATTATAGCGTACAGTACAGATGGGCATCATCTGCATGGCCAGGTGCTGCTTTTGTACCCCCAAAGATATTTGAGGCCATATGATGTTGTCATGTCTCTGTCTATCCAGAGCAACAAAAGCTACAACCCTGGCATTTATAAATTTCAGAATTAATGTTTAATTTTCTGTCAAAGATAAAACTAGAAAGATTCTCTTCAGTTATTGCTTCTTCCTTGCAACTCCCCTCTACTTCATATCAGGCAGCAGTACTCTTTCCTATCAGTTCAAGAGATCACCTGTGTTCACTTGAAGAGGTTTTGTTAGTTTTTTTGTTTGTTTCCTCCCCCTTGCTGAGCTGAAAGCACCTGAAATGTCAGCTGTGAATCAGAAACCCTAGTTGGAAGTTTCTGCATCTCTCTGTTTGGCAATGGAGGTCCAGCAGACCTTGGCCTTCCAGGGGTTCATATACCCTCCAACAGAGCAAAATCCCTCTGTTTGCCCAGCATGACACCAGATGTCATAAAATCTGCCTGCTATGCATACATCCAGCATGCGGGTAAGTGTACGCAGCCTGCACCCTCCCATTGGGAGCAATGCCCCCAGCTGACCTCCCGACCAACGAGGCTTCCATGGGGCAGATAAAACAGCCTTGTCAGCCACATCCTGACCCAAGGGCTTGTTGTAACAGGGCCATAGCTTAAAACAGATTTCAAGGAGCTGGAAATCCTGACGTTAAAAAAAAAAATTAATCATACTTTCAGCTCTGTGAATGCAGCAAAGCGCTTCTAAAATTAAGTATTCCTGTTTCTTTCTCTAGTCACTCATTTTATCTACTTTGTAGCTGTCTTTAAGTGTTAACTTTGCCAGCAAAGCAGAGAGGCTTAGAAAAGAAGATCTGCAGAGGGTCAAAAAATACACAGCATTTTTCTAGAGAACAAAAAGCCTTGTCCAACAAACACAGAAAGAGATGAGATGCCAGTGGTTAGTTTTAAGCTTTATTTCTGGTCTAAAACCAAAGACCTCTTTATAGCCTAATAGAATTATAGACTCGAGTCTACCATTAATAGCATGCATGGCGCCAGAGTAATAAAAAATGGAAATTCATTGTCTAAGAATGATTTACGAAGTACAGTAATTCATGTCAGAGTTTCCACAACATTATGGTTCTCAAAAATCTCAGGTCCAACTAACTACCAGTGTTCAGTTAGACATTGATCGTTTAATGAATGCATGCACTTTACTGATTTTACTTTGGCAATGTTACAAGCATGGAATTGAGAGAGAGAGAGAATATGTGCCTTGAAATATTCAGCAACATTTCTGGTCTGCTTTGTACTTGGGATCTTTAAGTTATTCATTTCATCTTTCCACCCTCTGGGAGAAATCTGTACCACAGAACATGTAAACTTTGAAAAAATACACATTCTTTAATGTTGGGTTCTTCAGAAATTGTAATAAATAGAAGTGAGCAAGCAAAGATCAGATTTAAGGACTGTTTTAGCAACAGGCTTTATTTCGGATGACCATGAATAAAAGTAATGCATAGAGAACATTAATCAGCCCATTTTCTACCGTATGTCCATGGTGTCCCTGTAGCTCACACGAAGTGAGCTTCCTCACTTCTCTTTAACCATGCACATTTAGTTGCAATGGTTCAGCTCGTCTTCAGTCATCAATAGGGAGCCTTGTTACCATGGTGACAGACAGATGGATTAATGCAATGTTTAGAGAGATACAGCAGTGCCAAATTTTGATATATACAGTAAGTGCTAATGTACTGCATACACAAGAGGGCACGCATGCAGAAAATCTCAGGGACAGTCTTCCGTACACACAGAGAGGGCTCTGACACAAAATTCCCATTATCTTGACAGAAAGTGGCCATCTATCTCCCACTTACAACCTTCAAAATCGCCTGTTGCAGGCAGGGACAGTTGCTTTAGAAACTTAAAATGAATGTCTACTGAGGCCTGCTAGAAAAGGCTGCTGTCAACACCTAACAAGTAAGCTGTATATATTAGGCCACGGAGCTACTGGTCATCTGAGAGTCATTATCTGTAATCCACTGCTTGAAGTGCAGGCTGACACTTTCCGCTGAGCCCGCTACATTGGCCTGTTTGCTTTACTCACTGCGGCTCTCACTGATGAGGAAGAAATGCTAGGTTTACAAAAATGATTGGATTTTTCCTGAGCACAGACAGAGTGCATGTAGAATAATTCTTCCTAGCAACTTTCACGCTTCCTTTTCTCTCAAACCTTAACGACCAGCACCTTCAGCACCCATCTCACCCCCTTCCCTAGAGCTGCTAATGAGCTTTCCTGTTTTTAGAGTATTAGCTTAACGGTTTGTGTCTTGCAAAAATCCTCAGACAGAGATGAAATTGATATAGGAATAAGATGTGACAGTTATGCTATAAAACCCTGCCAATTACACTATGAATTCCCCAGCTCAAAGAACTGTTAGTTGCATAGTTGATTTTATTCTCCATGCAACATTTGAACCATCCCATTATTGCAGAACATCTTCGCTGCAGAAAGCTGTGATAAGCAGCTAAATTCACTGAAAAATCAGGTATTTTTAAAAGGCAAGTTGACCTACAGACTGAAATTCTGGCACAAACGTGGCACTTTTAGAAATATTCTAAATGGGAAATCAGAAGTGCTTTATCCAGATCACACTATTAATTTATGTTACAAGAATAATTTAATTAGAAACGTTTCTCACCCATCTACACAAAGTGATAATTATCATTCATCATGAGCCTAATATTCAGCTCTCCTCCCAGGCCTTTTTTTAATTGTAATATTAACTATAGCAATTAAGCTCTGTGAATGACCGCAAAAAGGGCCTTTGGATATAATCTTCGCTGAAGCTGATTAGGAGAAGTATACATTTCATATTCATGCCAATTAATTTTGTGGCTGGGTTTCTGGGCGGGCGATGTACTATATGAGTCAATTTTATATTGGCCACCTCCCAACGACAAATAAAACACCAGCCCCATCTCTTTCCCGAGTGTTTTGCAACATGTGCCACCGCCGAAGGCCCCCAGACCAATGCAGCTGGCCTCATGAGGACACCCAGTGGCACGGGCTGGGCACAGCAGCTCTCCCCCGGCCCACCCAGACATCCAACAGAGCGCTTCTGAAAGTGGCCCTGGAGATGCTTCTGCTGCTGAGCGTTGGCCCATGACGGTAACGTGTTCCTCCGGCACTGGAAGGCATCATAACTTGGTGAGTTACATCTGAATCAGATGACAGAGAGCCAAGTTTGATGTCACTCTTACGCAGCCCCTGTGACTAACTCACGCTGGATTTGCGGGGGAATGTGCCCGGCTGTACCGAGTCGCCCAGGGTGACAGGGAACCCTGGAGGTCTCCAGCCCAGCCTCCTCTCCAAGCAGGGTCAGCTGAGAGCTCAGACCAGGTCGCTCAGGGCTTTAACCAGACAGGTTTTGGAAACCTAGAAAGGAAACTGAACAGCCTCTCTGGGCAGCCTGATCTGAGCCCGACTGCCCTCATGAGGGACAGTCGTGGTGGACTCGGAAGTATCTCGTGAAGCCCACAGCAGGAAACACACACACAGGATACACAACCCTACATATCGGGCTGTCACCAAGAGGCCTCTTCTGTCCACAGACTTTTCTCCACAGAAAATCTTTATTCCAGGCTATTGCCAGGTGACAACAGCTCGCCATCTAACTCGTGGTGCCAGACCACCTTTGTTACCTCAGGGCAGACATAAAGGCAGAGTGGCCGAGTCTGAAGTCCCGGACCATGCTTTATGGGCACCATGGCAATAATAAATTATTTTTTGCTGTTTTTTTTTTGAAATTAATCAGAAATACATTTTTCTCTGGACCATGTTAAAGGCTTTTCTAGTACAGCAAAATAATTATTAAAAGTTGATAGATATTTCATTCTGTAATGAAATACATACTGAAATCCTTAAAGACATGGTATTCAGTAAAAAATAATGATAAAAAAAAGAGCTCATAAATATTTGCTAGGTCTCTAAAGCAATGGTAGCATCACAGGAATTGGGGAGGGATCTATGATTTGCCTCTGTAGTTAAGAAAGGAATGTGGACACAGCCAAATAGATGAGGGCATATTTTACTCGCAGAGAAGGAGCATCCTAAACATTGAGCAGGTAATAAAACATGTAATTTAGTAAGGGATAAGAATAGAAAATAAGTAGATACACATATGTGCAAGAAACCCCTGCGATGTCCTCAGAACCATCCCGCAGAAGCCCGCATCTCCTGCAGCCACAAATGCCAGTCAGCGCTCCCCAGGAGCTCCCCAAGTGTCCCCATCTCTGCAGAGCCACACGAATGCAGTCCAAGACATGTGACAGCCCCAACATGTGATATCAACATCTCTGAAATTTGCAGTGTGCCTCTGATCAACCTTAATGTCATCACACATGAGTGCTAATTTGGGATTTATAGCTGGAGCTCTGGCCACACTGCCAATGGGACTTCTGCCATTTACTGAACTGTGGCCAGGCTCTGGCCTTACAAAGCAAGGACGCTGTGGTGTCAATGCAACAGTCAGGCACAGCCAGTCTTGTCCTAGGTTAAGCCTGACCTACCAAATAACCAAATGGAAAAGTGAAATAAAAAAAAGAATTGTTTTGACTTCTGCAGAAGTAAATGATAAGGTAGAAAAACAGACCTGTGCTGAAGAAGAAGACCTGAAGGAGATCCAGACATCCATCCTCCCAGCCTATCCTTTTGCCAAAGAACTACAGCAAAACTTTGTGCGAACTGATTGATTTCTTCACTTCCTCTTCTCTAAATGGAAAAATACCCCTCACATAAATCTGTGAAGCTAGCTCAATCAATATTTTTGAAGTGTCTTCTGTTTCTCAGATGCAAGGCTCTTACTGTATTTGTTCTTGTGGCTGACAAATGATCACTGACTTTGTCAGGATATCTCTGTCTAAATCCTATAAATCATTATTCAGTGACCAGATCTTTCCTAAAAGAGATCTGAGGACTTATTCTCAGCATGGGAATTTCAGACACCAAAGTCTTAAGAGAGGCACAACAGTAACCAGCTTATTTCTTATTACCATAAAACCAGAAACTACTGTAGAAACAAAACCATAGTTGCAGAATGCTTCCATTTCTTGTCCAATAGACCAGAAAATTGATCTGAAATGCTTAACCAGTTTCCTCATGCCTCCATCTGTACACAAAGCTAAGGGTGCCCTGTACTTTCAGGAATATCAAAGCTTTCATAAATACAGGAAATGACCCAACTCAGTCAAAGAGTAAAACTCAACTCACCCGAGAGCTAACGAGCAGCTCAACTGCTGTATTTTTCTTCTTCCAAAACCAGCATTTGGCTCCTTCTAAAATTCTTTTACATAATTCTGTTAGCGAACATGTCATTTTAACCAGTATTCAAATCAACCTCCTGTATGTTTTGAATTGGATTTCCTATCTCCAAGCCTGATGCTGTGCTTCATCTGCCAACTTTCTCTGCAGTGGCACTGAAGGCTGCTCTGGATACATACTATCAGACAGTTGGATAGTTCAGTAAATATATTTATTATGTCCCAATGAGCTTGTAAACTAGCTCTTTCCCTTCTAAAGATCTGGATGTCAGCCCTGGTCCTCAAGTGAAACCAGCCTTCAGCGTGAATTGCTGGTGTTCTCATGTCACTGCGCACTCCTGCACAATTAGCTGTCCGTCTGCTCATAAGAGGACGTGGAGCAGGAGAAAAACAGGTCAGGACTGAAATATTTTGCAGCATTATGTTAAGAAGTTTGCACACAGTGTTCTTATTTCTTGGGTTAGCTGCTTATAGGCAGGAATACCACATATTCACAAGGATTATTAAAAATACCCCAAACAAACAACAATAAAACAACACACAACTTAGGGAACGTCTTTATGCAAACCTGTTTCTTCTGTATTTTTCTTAAATTTCTTTTCCTCCTTGTGCTCTTGCTTATTGTGTTTCCACACCTCGCCCTCATGAATAGTGTATGCTTTATGAACTTCCTTAAGAGAGGCACTGTGTTACCAATTTTTCATGAAAACCCAAGAGTTGATGTAAAAATCCTAAACACAACTGCAGAATCATGGATGGAGATTTATACATACTTTGAAGCTGAAATTTTTGGTTGCTTCATACTGTCTGATTTTGCCTTACCATTTCTTTTTTATAATAAAAGAAGACCACAGAAGGAAGTCTTCCATCCACAATTGCTTTGTTGTGAAACTTGGCATCCTAGCCACAGCAAACTTTAACAAATATCAAACATCCACACAGTGACTGAATCTGGCAATTGTCATTTACTGATGTTGTCTAAATTCAGACGTAGTCAAATTAAATTAGTAAAAAATAATGCATTTTTCAATTCTACCATCACCTATATAACCCTATTTGCATATACATTTTCATACCCTCATTTTACGAAGATTTGATTATTTGATACCAGAATCATAAAAATCAATATTTCAAACAAAATGTGTCTGTTTTTAGAGAAAGATAACTGAATCTTAGAAAAGATAATTGGTTAATTCTGAGTAGCTATATGTAAACCAGTCTGTTCACGTGTGTACTGTTATCAGTGACTGAGAAGGAATAAGAGTAATTATTCCTGTGTAAATTATATTTCAAAGGAGAGCAAGAAGACATTAATATTGCAACCTAAATGGACACAATTCTGCTGAACATTTTTTTTTAAAGCAAGACAATTTATTTTATAACACTAGGAATTTTAAGTTACTCAGCAAGACAGAGTGGATTTCATGGGTTTTATGCCCTACTTTAAGTCTTTGTGAATGATTAATAGAGACAGATCTTATCTGACTCTCGTAAAGATGGATTCTTGGCATTGTTCAAACCAAGATTAACTAACATCATTACTCCTTTTCTCATCTCTTTCTCCCTTGTCCTGGAGATTTGAAAGAAAGTGATGCGTTGATTGATGCGAACTCAAAAAACTATCCTGAGAAGAAAATCCAGGATTTTATCATCAAGGACAAAAAAAGAGGTCATTATCTCGACAGTTCAATGATTCTCCTTGCAAATATAGTGGTGATTTGGGCACAATTTAAACTCGAAATGTATGCATGCTGTTGTTTCAGTTTTATTCACACTAATAATGTCTAAATACTTTATATAACCATATACACTTCTGCCTTGAGATACAATAAAAAGTAATTATTTTATATATATATAAATATATATATATACAGAGAGAGAGCTCCTGTTTCTCTCACAACTGCTTCTTGATGCACAAACGCCGTGCAGCCGGCGCAGCACACGCCCTGTCAGGACAGGCTCTGGGTTGCCTTTCAGAAGCGCGGCGACCAGGAAATTTCCCCAAATACTCGATTTTTCGCCTAGCAACCCAATCCCCCGCAATGAGCCGCTTGGGTACAAACTCCGGAGGCTCAGGGGGAAGTGCACTGAGGGAAGCCGGGGAGGAAACACCCGTGGGGGCTGCGCTCGGCCGCCTCCCTGCCCACACACAAAAACCCTTAGGAGGACAACAGAAAAGGCTGGTTTTAAGAGAGGCTTTGGCGACTTTAGCCCTGCGTGACGGGCAAAAAAATGAAATTAGAACCCCCTAAAGACTGCACACCGCGGTGGCGGCGTCGCAGCCGAGATGGAGGAGGAGGAGGAAGAGGAGGAAGGGCGGCTGCCTGTCCCTGCCCCGCTGCCTTCCCTTCCGGGTTAGCCGCCGCCACCGCCTCCTCCCGGGCCATGGGGGACGCCCCACAGAGCGCCGCGGCGGCTCCGCTGGACGCGGGGCTGGGGCCGGCCGTGCCCCGGGGCGCCGGGAGCTCCGCGGCCGCCCAGGACGAGCTCTTCCTCATCAAAGGTGCGGGGCCGCCGCGCTCAGGCGGGGATCGGTGGCGAGAAGGAGCCGGCCCGGGCTGGCCCCGGCCGAGGACCAGAGCCCCCCGGGGCGCCCCCGGTGCAGCTCCGGCTCCGCCGGGCCGGGGTCTCGCTCCCGCCGCCCCGGGGGCGCTGAGGGGAGGCCCCGGCTCCAGCCCGGCAGGGCACGCGTGGAGCTCCTCCTCCTCTGCTGAGGGCAGGAGTTAATTAAAAACCGGTGGTTGTTTCCGAAATCAGGAAAAGGTTGCTGGTTATTAGACCCTGAAGTGTAAAACGCGCGGGGCGTCCCGTGTGCTGACACTGGCTGAGGTACTTCACGTGCTTCATTGACATGACTACAGCAAACTGTTCCATCACAGTAATAGAGTGATTTTTAATAGGTTAATTAAAATAGGGTTCATTTTTAACATGTGGGACCTAACATAAGAATGTTTTGCTTCTTGCTTTCTATTCAGGTCATTTTTTTTTTTTAAACCTGACGTCTGTTTAATTTTTTACCCAGCACAGGCTGGATATCAGGGGTCACAAAGGATGAACTTATAGCCCCCTATAGAGAGGATTTTAATATGAACCAGATGCTTTTGTACACGGCATCCAGGCTTTGTAGTGCATCTTTTTCTTAAAAGTGATCTGGTTATGGCTACACATGCCTTTCTGATGCAAAAAGCAGAGGGATCAAGGGACCCCAAGTAACTTTGGAAACACTGAAGAACTGAAAGTGAGGGGCGCTTTGTATCTTGGGAAAGCTCATGCCTTCTTATTATTTTGAAAAAGAGCATTAGAACAGAAAATGGACAAAACCAAAGAAGTGGTGTTGCTTACAGAATGGTTTTCTGAGGTACTCACGGATTCCTCAGATGTCTCTTCGAAGTATCAAATGGTGCAGCAGAAGAACTACATACATCTTCCTTTAGGGGAAGGGTAAAGCATGGTCATAGAGCAAGATGATTTTAGTAGCTTGGCTCTGGAGTGAGAGAGGCTGCTGAGGAAGCAGTGGAAATTTGGAAGTACTGTGAAAAGGCATCCTGGGATTTGAAAGACTTCTGCATTCCCTGTTTTGCAAATAAAGGCTTGCTATTCATTTTCAAAGTGCTCTATTTCAAAATAATTCTGTCCTACTTGCTGTATTGAGTTAATGTAAATAATTTGGACAACGTCCTTTCCCTTCAGCATGTGCTGACATTCTCCTTTTTCAGTTGTTATTTTCAAAACAGGTTTTACTTTTTTTCACCCTAGAAAACAAAATCTTAATTTTTATTTCTTAAACTTTTCTCGGCAGGTGGAATTTTTCTAGGTACTGTTGCAACAGCAGGAATGATAGCAGGTTTTGGCACCACACTTGCCATGACAAAAAAGAAGAATCCAAACTGGTTCAGTAAGGTTTGTTCCTTTTAAACTGTTTTCGAGTTGTGATACACAGAAAAAAAAATGCAAAAAAGTGCTTTATAAAAATGTTGATACATGTAGAATTTGGCTGTCCAAAGTTGATGGTAAGGGCACTAGACTTTAAATTGAGTCAATAGGAGTAGGATTAGTTTAAAAAAATCGATTCAGAGTTGGCGCTGCTAAATACTTTAGTACCTGAGATTAGTTGAAATAAAACAACATTAAGCTTACACTGTTAGCTTTAATCATACTACTGCTATACAATGCAATGTAATTGATGATCTATTTTTATCCTGTGATGTGAACATCCTTCAGTCACGAGCCTCAGCGATCCAACTTACCATGCAGTCCTGTGGTGCTATCATGAATTGGGAAGAGAGGAAACTATGGAGTAGCGGTGGAATGAAGAGGCAGAAAGCCTATAAGATGCAGAATACATAATATGAAAAAATAAAACACTATGAGAGGTTGTTCCACAGGTTATAAGAACGTATTACAATAAAGAAGTTTTCTCTCTTTTTTAACTTTTTTTAAAGTCCTTTATCTTGGACATTGCATTTTTCCAGATATTGCATATTCTTGGCTGTCAGACCTGTCCTGTTAGCACTGTGATTTATCAAGAGTGACATTACATTGACATCCAAAAATACGTCTGCTGGAAGTGGCTCCAAATGATACATACCATTTAAATTTTTACTGAAAACCAGTGCTACTATCTGTGCAAAGTAATTTCAACAGTTTGCTAGGAAAAAAAATATATGATTCCTGGGTCCCTCAACTTTAATACTGCGGAGTGTAGAAAGAAGGTGATATATTTTGTCAAGGTACTTGTAGGTGAGCAATTTCAAAAGGGAAGACGAGACTTTGAGAATGTCTATAGAGGCTCTCTGAGGTTTTGTTACTGAAGAAGTTAAGTTTTGCAGTAGCATTCTTACTTAAATGTAGTTACTGCAGGTCATTGCCTATTATTTTTAATAACACATTACGTATAATAATAAAAGTGTAACTATGAATAACTAAAGATGATTGCATCCTTATTAGATGCTTAATGCTTAAACAGTATTTTTTCCATTTAAGGTGAGGCCGTAGCTTGGCAGGTACTTCAGGCAAACATAAGCCAGCAGTGCTGTTCAAAGAAGTAACGCAACCATCCCAGGATTAATGTTGGAAAGAAATAAAAGACCTATTCTTTCAGCATCTTTGCTGGTTTGTGCTACCTTTTGTGCCAGTGAAATGACAGCATACAAGAAGCAAGTGTAATGTGGTCTGGGACCAATTTAAATAGTTTGATGGGAGAAAAAAAAGCAATTTAATGGAGGAGTTGTAGCATCACTGCATCATGATTTCATGATTGCTTTCATATTTTGAGGCAGCAACAGTATGAGACCCTAGTCTTGCAGAACAGCATCGATATTACTAGCAAGCGATAAAGCTGAAATTGAACTTATTGTACCTCCTCCACGGCAGTGGACTTAACTAAGTATCATAAGAAACTGTAGAACCAGAGCCCCATATTTACTTAAAAATGAGACTACATAATCCTGTTTTGTAAACAACTGCAGAGGCCTTCAGTTAAGAAATTATGTTTTGGGATGTGTGTTAAAATTAAATGGTCAAATGCAGCAGACTCCCTATGAGAAGCATCCAATTTTACCAGCATTTAGTCAGGTGTTTTTACAATGAATTTTACAATAGGTTAGGTCATATAAAGCAGCGAACACACTGAATACAGTCAACCAAAGCAGTTCAACTTACCATTCGTTTTAAGCGCTACGTCCTTTCAGATACATTCATATACACAAGAGAATGTTTACAGGATTGAGGCCTGTGTCTGAAAAAAAAAAAGTCATTTCTTGTTCTCCTATTTCCTGCTTGTATCTTCCAGGAAAACAAAAACAAACAAACAAACAAAAAAAAAAACAGTGTGGAGCACATATTTTGGTACTGGTTAATACCTGCTTTTTAAATCAAAGAGTTATATTTTTTTTTCAGTGTAGGAGCAGTAATGAAGAGACAATCTGTGCGTAGAATAACAGGTTTATGAATAAAACTGTTTTCTTAAAAATGTTCTTTTGTTGGTGATGCCTTTTTCCCCCATGATATCATACTAGTTTACTCGTCATCTTTTTTTTTTTTTTAGCATTTCATTAATTAGGATTCTTGATGCTCTGAACACAGTATCTGATAATCATATGACAAATTTTGGTGTTTACAGAGATCTTTATATTTAATAACACTGAGGAATCACCTTTTGACCAAACACTGTTTGACTGCTGTCAGTAAAACCAAATCAACTGTTTGTACATAGCACTTATTTTTTCTGGGACAATCAAGCATTTAAATAGCATTCGAGTTTTTTTGCCAGCAATTTTCACACATAATGACTTCTATTTAAAGATTCTGTGTAGAGGATATTTTTGTCCATTCTTTTTCCATCTTCCAAGGGGGAGAAATTCTTTTACATGTTGTATATGTTTAGACTCTTGAGGCAGGAAAATGTCAGAAATAATCATCAACATTTTTAGATCTACTCAATACAATCTCTACTGAAAGAGATACGAAAGTTCATTAGCTGTGATAAGGAAATAATAGGACGTGGTTTAATGGTGTAACTAGAGATCTTCGGTGTTTGTGTCTATGCACATATGTGTATGTATATACACATGCTTACAGAGCACACTTTTGTTATCAGCTTCCACTTTTGGGATGTCCAAATCAGGATGAATAAGGATCAAGGTAGATTTTGCTTGTGCCCTTTGCAAGTGTGTACATGTCCTTGGGTAACTGCCTAGAGCTAAATCCAAAGGACAAGCGTTAGTACTGAGCACTATCTCAGGATCATTTTAACATTTTGATAAATACAAAGCCAAGAGGAAAAAAAACCATGCTTCTTCACTGATCAAATACCACACTGATAAGCACTGTTCATGTGCTGAATTACATCAAAGAACAATTTAAAAAAAAGTCTTATAGAGAACACAGAAGATTTTTTCCTACTTTTTGTGATAAACAGAAAAGTGCAGTTCTTTGGCATATTTTAGAAGAAAATTATTTTAGATCTTTCCTAGAATGGCTCAGGTTGGAAGGGACCTCAAAGCCCACCCAGTTCCAACCCCCTGCCATGGGCAGGGATACCTCCCACCAGACCAGGTTGCCCAAAGCCCCATCCAGCCTGGCCTTGAGCACCTCCAGGGATGGGGCATCCACAGCTTCCCTGGCCAACCTCTCCCAGTGCCTCACCGCCCTCCGAGTGAAAGATTTCCTCCTGACATCTAAACTAAATTTCCCCTCATTTAGTTTACAATCTTCCCACAAGTTAATTTCACTTTTCCGTATTTTAGACTACTAAAGAGTTTTCATTTTTGTATATATATTTGTATGCCTGTACTCTCATTAGTTTACCTCTGAGAAATAATTGTTTTTTTTTTTTTTTAATACCCAGTAAATAAGTAGGACTATTCAGTTGTGTGAGGACCACAGATGCCAGCCTTTTGTTGTTACCTTCTTAAATCTATGTTTCTGTGTGAAAAATTGAACAGTAATCCTTGTGAGGGGAAAAAAAAAGAAAACCCAAACCCTTTTACTGACATTTACCACTAGGAGTGAGAGGATTATGTCCTACTGCTGCTATAGGCTACACAGATTGAAGCTCTCCTGCAGCCCATAAGTAGAGAGAAGTGGGCATTGTGATCCGAGAACGGCCGGCTAGCAGCACACACGCAGTGTGAATTGATTGATGTAAGCCAGCGCGCGTTCGTGCACTTCATAGCTGCACTGTGCCCTGATGTGCTGGGACAGAGAAGGTTTCATCGTGGTTGGGATGCAGTCGTGGTTGAGGCTCCATTCTTCTTGGCCTGAGATGACATCCCCAAGTGTTTTTGGGTTTTCAGGACACATCTCATGGAAGACTCTCAAGGAGCAGAATCTTAAAAACACCCACTCTTATTTCTGAGAAAAACAGAAGTATGAACACTGAACAGCATTATCTTTGTTGCCACTTAGCAAACTCTGCAGGGGATAGGGTTTAATGTTGCTGCTTATTCTTTCCAAAAATTTCCTAAACAGTTTGTAGAGCTCCTGCAGAATTGCAGCCCCTCAAAATTAGTCTTTCAGTCACAGTTACATTCTGCCTCAAACTGAAAGCTACGTAGGCTCATCTAGTTTTCTAATTTGCTACTTCAGGAGTGCAGATAAAGACATAATGGACTGAAGGCCTTGAGCTACTCATACTCCCCCTCCCCTCCCCCAGTAAAAAGTACCAAAATCAGTTTTGTAAAGTGATTGTGTTCTGACATTTCTGGCATAAGGGCTTGTGATCCACTTCAGGGTTTTGATCCTGATCCAATTTTGTATTTTGAGTGGTGGGATTACTGTCAGATTCCTGTGCCCATGAAACAGTTCGCTTAGATGTTTCTGGGTAACAGAAATCATCTCCATATGCTCCTGGCAGCCATAAAAGCTGTTCTTGGTGGGAAAGCAGCTTATACACCTACTTGTGTGTCTCTTTGGGCCTGCTGGCCTCCATAACAAGTTTGTGGCCACACTACCACAGCTAGCAGGACAGGAAAAATTATAGAGCACTATGTTTTAGTTTTTTTTTTTTAAACCAATTATTGTTCAATTTGTCTTGATCACTCTGTTTTTGCTTCTAGGGTATTACTGCCACAGCTGCATTACCAGAGAGTGGTTCATCGTTGGCCTTACGAGCCCTAGGATGGGGCTCACTCTATGCGTGGTGTGGAGTTGGATTGCTAAGTTTTGCCATCTGGAAGGCTCTGGGTGTTCACAGTGTGAGTACCAAGCATGATCCTCTCAAATACCGTATTTTCCTAGAATCAGTCACCTTGGGGTGGCATCTCTGTACTACTACAGCCTGGCAGCACCCCTTCATTCCCCAGATACAGAGTGACTAACCTGAGGGCTCTGCAGTCTGGAAAGTCATTCTTGCATCTTCCCTAAGTGGGATGTTGTGGGAAGAGACAATCTGGGGGAAAGAACAGTTTTGTCCTGTTTATGTTTATTTACACAGATGTTTCAGATTCTTCAGAAAAGAGTCAGTGTTCTACTTCGGGGACTAAAATAGTAGCTGCAAGCTTTCTGTATCCTTTGCTTACTGAATTGAAGGCTACCCCCGAGTCCTATCTTTAGAGCTGCCTGTTTATTTGTTCAAGGTCCATTTTCTGCATCAGGACACGAGGGACATAAAAACTGCAAGGAAGACAGCTTTCTTTCTAGTGTGTTCCTGTAAGGGGCAAAGGGGCAGAAGATGTGTAACAGAGCGCTATTCCATGACATGCCATGTCAAGGCAAAGAAACTCGGGAAGCATCTGTATGTCTCAAGGGGCCAAGGCTATCTTTAGCAAAGTGCTTATGTTCCAGTGTTTCACAGCGTTGAGTGTGAACACTAGAGTTCATGTAAGCATTTTGGTTTGCCCCTAGTAACGAGCCCATGACTGAAGAGTTCCCCTGCAGCTGTTTGGCAGAACTGTCTACATCCTCCTAAGGGGTAGGAATGAATAGACTTCCTCTACTTTCTGTGACAAATTAATTCTATATTCAGCAAAGCATCTCATGCTCTCCAGACGCTAAAAGAAGCAAGATATTACTTCATCCTGATGCTCATTAATAGCTTTATTCAAGTTCTCACTTGTCCACTCTGCCAATGAATCTTGTGGGTTACCATTTGGGTCCCGACATACAACCACATCTTCCTTGGTCTCCAGTGTTGAATCTCACTAAGAGCCATTAAATGCAGGCAGAACACAACAAAGCATAGCAGGAAACAGCATGCAGCTACAATGCATTTTGTTTATACTCAAGTCCTTGTCAAGCTATAGTGGAATAGCAGAAAACGGGTAAGAAGAGTGGGAATACCAATTTATACTCTCTGCATGCTGGGCTACAGCAGTCCACTCAATTTCCTGTCAGTATATCATCATCCAAGAGGATTAATTCTGTTGGAGTACTTCTGGTCCTGCCAAAGGATAGCAAAATATGACTCTAGTCAGCAGTTTCTGTTTACTTTTGGTCAGTAAGCTTAATTTTTATTTTCTTTGAGAAATGCTGACCTGGACCCACAGTTGCTTTCTTTTCTTGTGAGGCCACTTTCCTTGAGACTGTATGACAAGGAACAACTGCATAAACTTGAGATGGCCAAGTCCCAGGACATGTCACAGTCTGACAGGGAGCTTCCTGACAGCAGTGGCTCTCGGGTCTTAAGCATGCAGCACAGTGCATGGCCTTTTAGCAGCTTGTTGAACATTCCTTGTCAAAGAGTCGTTCCTTATTTATATTCTGTGTTGTGTTTGTGTTGAAAGGAGATGGGGGCAACTCTTAAAAAGCTACTGCAAGTGCCTGTTGTAGGCTGCTTACGTTTTACAACATGGCACAGTTAGAACTGCAGACTCTGAAGGAAGCAGATTTCTGTCAAGACCCTGTGACCACATGTGATTTTGAACAGCCGTCTCCCTGCTTATGACACATTTATTGCTTTCATTATAGACTTAAATTCCAGCTGCAGGAAAGAAACCTGTATGATAGTACTAAAAAACAACCATTGGCATTTGTAAATTGGCTGGCACGTCATTCTTTATCCTGTTTTGCCTTATGTCTGTTAAAATCAAACATACATGTTTAAAGTAGCTCAAGATACAAAATCAGAAGCGTTAAAAATGAAGTACTCTGACCAAAGAGAAGACGTTCTTTAGCATTAAGAATATTTCTAGAATAAGTCATTTTTGATTGTTGTTGACACTTTTTGCATGCTGCTTTAACATAACAATCAGTAATATTGACTCATGAAAGATATTTCATGGGGTAACACGATACATTTGAAAATTCTTCATTGCTGTCACGTAAGCAGAGACAATATACCAGTGATTGGTCAGTTACAATACTAACTTTTAGGGACCCATATTAAATGCATTCGTTGTATCTAATAATTGTCAGATAACCACAAAAATAAATCAAGTTAAAGTTGCATGAACTATTTACTGGGGTTATCGCTTAGTGAAATAAAGTTTCTTTACACATTAACTTTTCAGACCACAGAAGACATTTCTGATTTTACACTAAGCTCCACATTTCAAATTTTGATTTCAGTTCAACATTTTGAAAAGAGGCTCTTACAGGCTTACCTGAATGAAAACATCTTATGGCTTCAGTGTAATTGACTGCTGTGAGTTGACTTGCACAGTAACAGTTGCAGGTTCCAAAGTACCTGTAGAAATTGAAATTACAATTCCAAGCTAAGCACGATGCATATAGATTTGAAAGCTATGACTTCAAAGCAGACTTTAGCCTCTGAAAGCGCTGTATTATACATGACCTTAGGGAAAGCTTGATTCATTCTGATGCCAGGAACCTGTGAGATCTTAATAACTAAACTTTTGGCAGCTGGACAAAGAGAAGAAGAGCTTGCTGCCCTGCCCCTTCACCTTACTGCCTTTAACAGCAACCAGCTGCCTTTGGGACCTGCTAATTAGTGATCTGGCCCTGCTGCTAGCCTCTCTCAGCTGGGCACCAACTTCATTTGTTTAAGAGCTACTGGTAATACTGGTAACAGTATTATGACAGCTCATATAGTGTTTCAATATTAAGTTGTTAAGCATAATAAAATTCTAATTGTAAACACTACAGATGTTTTGTATAGCAAAAAAGAAGCTGCGTCTGTCACACATAAAAATGCATTAACTCCAGTGCGTTCTCAAATCCGTTGTCAACTCTGTCCTTGTGAGTGTCTGGGTGGGACCTCAGCGAATAAAGGACTGACTTTCACGTACGGTTTGGAGGGGAGTTCTGAGTCAAGTAAAACCGAGCTGCTCTGTGGTGTAATGCCTAATACCATCTCAGGGAGTAAAGCACAAGAAGCCACAGTGGGAAATCAGGTGTGGTGGGTTGGAGATCTCAAAGCAGTAGCTGTCTGGCCAGCAACACTATTGGGCAGCTTTCCCCCTGACTGATCATCCACATAAACTGCTGAAGTTCATGCACACCAGAGCTTGCTCTGACTTTAAAGGAGAAGCAAAGCTGGGCAGTAAAGGTGGAGAAGTGCAGCAAACGATGTGCTCTGTGTGCTTCGAACACTGCTCATTTTAGCCATGCGCTGGTTTGTAGTGGTGGGCTACTTAACTGGTGTCCATCAATTGTTGTAATCAGTGTGCTTGCCGTTAATCCATTTTGACCATATTTGTGCCCATAGAAAGAAGTGGTAAGCACCTTCCACTCACCTGGCAAGACAAAACTAAAACCAGCAATGAGGCTGGTACAAATTTTTTTTTTTTTTTAAGAAACTAAAAAAAAGTCTGTATTATAATTCCTATCTGTCAAGTGCCTGTCTGTTATGCCCTCCTGGGCAAAGCAGATTCCCCACAGGCACTGGTGTGCAGGAGGAGGGCAGGGGCTGCGGGCCCCCCTGCGCACAGGTGCCGGGGGACTTGGGGATGTATGTGTATAGTTTGTCTGTCTTGCACTGCAGCTACATCTGCTGGCGGCAGGAGAGAACGTCAGTACATTCAATGTCTTTAGGAATAAGCCAGTTTTATTTTTCACGCTTATTGAATGAGTGTTTTTAATTGCCTTATAGTGACCCGTTTTCTCAAACAAGTATTACCGTAGTGGCAAATGCTGTTGCCACTGGTTAGAGCCCAGAAGAGCGCTTTTCACTTGGTATCACTGCCAAAATACTGTGATTTTTAATGTTCTGGGATGTGGTCCCTGTGAGCATCAATTATCAACGGGACAGGGTGATTGATAAAGATATGTATGACTGTAAGCTTTGTGCCTGTTTAAATTATCTTGTCATCACTTACGAAGTCAGAGATGGAACGACAAGAACAAACCGGCACGGTATTTCCTTGATAAGTTATAATTGCCGTAATTAATCTGCGTCTGTGGTTCTGAAGCAGCATTGCGAGTACTCAGCAGTTCGTGTTGTGGAAGGAAACTGAAACTGCAGTGCCGTGAAAATGCTTTGTCCTTACGCCTTCTGACGCAGCCTGCTCTTGCTGGAGAAGCAGGCGCGGAGCAGTCATTGCTAAGATCTGTTCTGGACGCTAGGATGATGCTCCAGCTTTGGCCATACTAAGTTTTTATTTAATCTTTGTGGTTTATTGGTTCTTAAAACAGTGCTGTGACGATGCCTACTTCCAGCTCTTAAATGGCTTTATTGTTAAGGGTGCTTCCCCATAGCTGTACAGCCTACTGATTTTATGCTAGCATGAAAATCCAGGAGTGACAGTGAGCAACTGATCTTTGTATCTTGGTAAGGGATATAAAAGATTTTATGCTGTCTCAGGATGGGTTGTTAATATCCCCTGACTGCAGTTATCACCATTGTAATTCTACAATATGCTGGTAAGTAATAAACCCTCATAAATTCCTGTGAACTGTTATCCCTAAACTGAGAAGTGATGGGTCAGTGAGGACTTGGTTTGAAAATGGTTTAAATTCTGTTTTTCATTAACGTGAAAAAGAAATCTTAATTTTCAGAACGTAGGAGCTTATGGTTATCTATTTTTACATTGTACGCTGTGCAGAAATTATCCAGCTGTCATTAACAGTTAAAATGACTTTTTTAACTTGCTTCCCACAATTTCTTAGGAAAATATTTTAAAGTAGGTCCACCTTCGATTATCCCAGGGCCTAACAGCTCTGTATTAGCAAGTATCATCAAACAACAGCACTGGGTCAGTGAAGCAGTTTGGGTCTGGGGACACCTACAACCATATCTAGAGGATTTTTAAAATGTGGACTGACTCTAGCCTTGTCCCATGGCACGGGTATGTCCCGTGTCCCATGGGTTGCACCGTCTCTTTCAGGGACAGACTGGTCTTAGATCTCAGGTCATCATGTATTATTACAGTAGGCTTGTGTAGTTACGTGTTGTGCTGAAATAAAACCTTCCAGTATCTAAAATCATAGGGTTATCAGAGGTGAGAAGTAACTGATCAAAAAGGAAATGGCACGTACTCTTTTATAAATCATTTTCTAATCATAAATTGTCTAGAAATTGTGGAGTTTAAACAGTTGTGATCTCAGCTCCATCCATGAAGGCACATGGCATAGTCCATTTGCAGCAACGCAAACCGTGTCTGTGAGTGTACTGTTAAAATACGTGGTAAAATCGGTGGTCACGGCATAGTCCTGGAAACTTGGAGAAAAAAATATGTTTTGTCTCTGAATGAGGCCCAAAATCTATTGTTTTATTTCTGTAATATTACTTCATATTAAACACTTTAATTAAGCTGAAGTTATAGTAAAATTGTAAAATCTAAATTAAAAGGCTAATGCAGAGCAGACTTGCTGCAGCTAATACAGTTTGAGTGATTTATCTGGTGTGTCTCCTGCCTTCTCTGCTGCTTAAACACGTCTTTTTAAAGGCAGACACATAGCATTTGTTAAGTCTGTACAAGCAGGGTGCACACCATGGTGTTCTCTTGCTTTATTTGGTGAGTGAAATGGGCAGGGTCTACTTTTGTGAAATAAATGATTCCTTGTTTTTTGAAAAAGACCTTTTTGACTCATCTTAGCGATATGGTTTAGTGGAGTACTTAGTGTTAGGTTGGAGGTTGGACTCGATGATCTTGAGGTCTCTTCCAACCTAGAAATCTGTGATACTGTGATGTGATCCCTCTGTCCCCAAGTGCTTTCTTTATTCTTCTTAGTCCTCAACCCTCTGACTTTAGAGGAGTTGCATAGTCTGATTCCCCTGTAGCTGACAGTCATCAGTACATTGTTTAAATTTATCCCTGTATTGCATTCGGTGTGCTTATTTTACAGGAATAACTGATGGTGATAATCACATTAAGTTGAATTGCAGTTTCCTTACAATATGGCTGCCATTTGTCAGCAGTACCAAATAACATGGAAAAATGTTTCACAGTTTTCTAGAAGTTACAGTTAACTTGTAAACCTTTATTTTAAATAAGCAGGGTTTTGTTTTTAATTAAATACTTGCAGCTACAGAATACTTGACAAATACTAAAACATGCCTCTGAATGCCTGTTGGTATTATTATTTTTTTTACATACCAGCAATTATGAACCTTTTTTTTTTTTTTTTAAAGCAGAACAATGCTTCAGCACTTGCACGCTGAGGCATTCAACAATTAACAAACAAGATAGATTGTGCTTTAAGAGCCCTTTTGCTCTCCATGCCCTCTGTAAATTAGGTTTTATTTCCTCAGAAATAAAAGCATTTGTTCTCCCATAGGAGAAGGGTTGGGATGATTCATCCATAGGTTTGCGAGATCGTGTCTTGTTGCTTATATATCTGTTCTATGGAAAGCTGGGAAAATACTGAGCAGAATTGCCTAGTAATTTGTGACTAATATAGTTACAAAATATTAGTTTATCATTTTTATGGTGACTCCTAATGAAATATCCTCTTTTTCACTGATCTTAACCTTTAAAATATTAACAGCCTAACACAATTGCACAGCTGTGTAGAGACATCTAAAACAATTAAAAATGATATGGAGAATATAGGCTTGCCATGGTTTTGTTGGTAGGGACAATTCCTAGGCGTGCTGCTTTTCTCTAGAGGAAACCTAGCCTCTAAATCATCATTTTAAGTATAACACTATTAGCATCCCCTCAGCTATTTTGGGAGATACTTGATATAATTTCTGTGAGACTATATTCATAGGTACAATATAAATACAAAAGAATATTGGGTTTAAGGGTGGATGATTTTCAAAAATGAAATGAGAACATAGAGAAAAATTCACAGATTACTGGGTTTAGCGTCCATAAACAGTACTACTACCTACGGATCGCAACCAAGTATAGACATACTGCAGAGGCTTACATTTATATGCTATTTCATAAATAGCATATGCTGCTATATAATATAAAACATATATATAATAGAAAATATAGAAAATATAAAGGATAAAATATATAAAAGAAATGCCGTCATAAAAGCATTGTATCTCCTAGAATCATTCTAGAATCATCATAGTGTCATTCCTAGATGTTTTTTTACTATTAGTTTTTAATTTTCCTTGTATTTAATCCCCACCTATTCACTACTTTTCTATTCCTTACCACGCTTATGTTTGATTGCACATAAAATCTTTTCTTTCCTATTTGTTGATCACAGAACTCAAAATAATTCAAATTTGCCCTTTTTTTTGACATCGTTTTACTTCCTCAATACTTAAATTCCAAATTTTTGAAAGAAGATGGAGTACTAGTACAAGTTAGCACTTCCTCCTGTTTATACACAGTTTTTCTGTACTGCTTGTATTGCCTAATTAGTTTGGTGAGGGGAAGACTTGCCTCCACACATATGTACTGCTAGCATTTTGCACAAGAAGTAAAAATTAAAAACAAGGAACCTGTGAACTTCACTGTGTACTTGATAGAGCGGAATGCTTATTCAAGGAGTAAGACCATCATTTTCTTCCTGGAAAGCTGCTACATCTGCATTATCAGCAGGGACAGCTGTAAGGAAGTATTTTAAGAATATAGGAAGGCTGTAGCAGTAGCTCTCTCGAGGAATTCTTTTACTGTGTCTTGGAAGAGACTCGTCGCTGTCAGCTGCCAACAACGTGTTAGGAAGGCAGATAGAATACAGCAGCGTTCAGCCTTTGGTCTGAAATTGCCTCTGTGGAGCAGTTCCAGGTCTCTGGAAGCGTGCAGGTGGATCAACGCGCTTCTTGGCTGCACGTAGTGCAAACTACACATGTAAAACTAAAGTCTGAATAAAAGCTTATCTGTCTGGTGCGAATTCCTCGAGCTACATCTCGGTACCGTGGGGTCTTCCTGTGCTCCACGAAGCGTGGCAGGATGGCTGTGCTCACCATGTGCTGCTGTGCTCTAGGAGCCAGGCTGCTGTGCTGGACTGAAAGCACCCAGTCGTCCCCATCTTTGTGCAACAGGAGCTCTGGTGGGTCGGCTGCGTGCAGTTCAGCGCTGCTTCAGGCATCGGGGCTTATGCGCCACTTAAGAACAGGGCTTTATTTTTGTGCTGGCTCTTTTCTCAGCCATGAATCTCACTTGTGGCTGATGCATGCTGTGAATTCCTGGACGTAAAGAGGAAAAAAATTACTCAGGTTACCCTTTTCAGGAACTACCTGCTTGCAGACAATTCCTGTTTTTCATTTAATTCAGAAATCCAAATTACAGCACACAGGAGCTTATACAGTGGGGATGCTCATCCTGATGCTTTGGGTCCATTAACCAACATGCTTTATACATTTAGATATTTAACTATTTTAAATTTTAGATTACATTAATTTTTCAAATTGCCCTGGGTGACTAGGAGCAATGAGTAATACACAATAATAGACTAATCACGTGGATGTTCTTTTCAGGCACCCAGATTAGAAAGTAAGATTCTACAGAAATAAATGGCAAGGTCCTCAGTGATTTCAAAAATATTTCACTCCATTTTCCTGCATGGCATGAAGGCCTTTTGCAGTATAGCCCAAACTTTGTACCATTATTTTTATTTTGAAGCCTGGTGCAGCATCACTGAAATCAATGGGAATGGGCTTGAGCATGAAACACTAACATCATCAGATTTGAAATATCATATACTACAAAAACCTAAGCTCTTGGCCTTTCATTTCAGAAAAATCAACTGGGAGATTTACAGAAATTTAAAGTATACTCATGTATCTCTGAAGCTAAGGAGAGCTTTTCCAGAAAATGAGTTGCCTTTTTAAGATTGTGGTTTACAAGATTACTGTCCTGGTGTATATAAATTAATGTCTGTTTTGCCCATTGATAATAAACAGCTAACCACCTCCTTTTTTTATGTACTCAGTTTGTGATGCAGAGCAGCTTGCTTCCCATTCACAAGATACACAGATTCCGAGTAGTCGGAGCACTGGGAATGCCTTTGCCAGTGAAGTGTAAGACCTAAGAATATGGATCAGAGCACTGTTTTCCATGCTTGCTTTAGAGGTCAGCGTGGGAGCAGGCACAGGCTGCCCTGCACCGAGTGCTCCATTTTACCTTTGACAGTCGGGGAATCGCCTTCAGCTGGCAGGCTATCTGCCCTGCGCTTGGAGTGCTGTAAGGGCTCGGTGCTCGCTGTTCTCTGCAAATAACTTGCTATTTCTGTATGCAGGCTCTGGTAAACGTTTGATAACAAGGGTGACAGCAATTATTTTTAAGATTTGGAAAATGGTGGCCAGAACAATCCTCGCTGATGCTCTTAAATCCAGGGCAGCCTGTCTCATCTTCATGCCTTGTGAGGTGGAAGGTGGCTGATGAGAACATGTGGCACGGACACACCGTATCCAGCCGATACTCCAGTGCAGGGCATCTAACCCCATTTCGCCTGGAAGCTAATGTAAGCAGTTCCTACCGGTATAAGTACTAAAATAGGAAGCTAATAATTCCTAGAATCTGGGTTGGCCTATTATGAATGTCAGACATTAAAGAGAACATTTCTTCATAAAACTTTCATTCTAGGATTCAAACAGACTCTTTTAGCCCCTCTTCCATTCATTTTAATACGAACGGCCACGTAAGTGCTCTCAGTAATAGTGCTATCCCAATTTTTGTGTGACATTCTGTCAACGATGTACATTAAAAAGACATTATTAAATGGAAGATGCTTTTAGGTCCCCATATTTTTGCCACCTGAGGCAGGATCATTAGGTTAAGATAAGAAAATAACAGTGATCTGTAGCTATTACGGATTATTTAATGCAGTAAGGTAGATGATACCCTTTTAGAAAGAAGCCTGACAGTCAGAGGTGGAACAGTTACTGTAATTTATTTGGCAGGAAAAAACAGCGTCAAGCTTTGCAATATCTATAATAAAAAAAAATAAAAAAAATCTCTCGAATGAAATTGACTTCAGAGAGTTGCCTGCAGGAAAAGCGAATGCTGGAATGTTAAATCAAGAAATGTGCTACAAATCGTTCATGTACCACTAGGTGCAGAAGCAGGATTTGAGAGAGCGGCCTGTGATCCTGAAGGCAGCAGAAGGAGGTAGAATACATTCAGCTTTTAGTGCTCGGTTTACTCTGCTATTAATCAGAGACATTATTACAGTTGAACTGAGTACCCCAGGGTCTGTGTGGCTGGCAATAATAAAGAGGCAGCCATTTCAGTGAATTATTTCAAAACATTCCAGTGTTTAGTGGATAGCATATTAGCTTTGCTCATTAAATTAATGCTTTTTGAATTGAGACCAGTGGCATGCGTATCTGGGAATCTGGAGAAAATACAGGAGAAGATTTCTGGGTCGGAGAAGGGAGAGGAGACCTTCCAAATGGGATGTCTACCTAAAAAAAGGCAAGGCAAGACATGGATTCACAATTGCAGCATTTCCTCATCAAGAATGTGCAGTATTCATAGAATATAAAGCTAAATTTATCATTTTCACAAGACTCTCACCACAGTGTAGGAGGCTGAATAGATACCAGGAAATCCATTTCATGGAAGGATAACTAATTCATATCACTAGTGAAAATTTTTTTCCTTCACTAAAAGGATCCTCTGAAGTTGTGAGTTATTTTGAAGGCCAAATGTGGTCCTATACTAAATGCAGTATATGTATATATAAATGCCAGTCAAGGTCCAACATACTCAGATCATGGTCTCTGACTCAAAGAAGTCACAGCCTAAAATTTGATACGAGGAGGGTTCATAAGCAGACAAACATTGTCACTGGGAGAGAAGGGAGAGGAACTCTGGGTTGCAGTTTCCCTGGTTGTTTGTGTGTGCATATGCTGGTCCCACCCATCAGAAAAAAGCTGGTTTTTGGTTATATCCGTGCATTTAGGCAGTGTGGGAAGTGAGCTGTAGAGGAGCTCTGAGTGCAGGGAGGACAGTGGCCAGGATTTAGAAGTACATTGAGTTTGTGCAACAAGCACAAACATGGAAATGGAGGAAGAAACTGAAAAGCTGGTGATATTAGTGGAACAGAAGAGAAAGGGGAAATACCTTAGAAGTCCAAATCAAAGCCCTAATGAAGTCCTGTAGTGCAGTTTCGTACTGGAGGGATAGAGAGAAAATAAAAGTCCATGAGTAGTACTAGGCACGTTGCTCAATATATTTCTTAAAAACTCAGAAACTATTGTGGAGAGAAATAGTAGGGTACATGGAAAAGGACTTGGATGCTTGCAAGAGAGGAAGTGATCAATGAGAGTCTGACTTCACTTGCAAAGCGGTTTTATAAGTAGCATTAGAATCTAAGGAGATAAGGCTGAGGAAATTTTTCAAGGGGTCTTCAAAAAAAAAAAAGACATTGAACAGTTCAAATTTTGTCCATGTGTTAAAGGAAAATTGCTTTTCTAGAAAATGAGTTGCTTTTACCTGCAGAACATAAATTAGCATTCTGAAGGGAGAGAAAAAATCTGCATGTTTTTAAATCTGCAGTTGCTAGCAGTGTTTTAGTGCTTTCTAAATAAATACTTTCTTCCTTTTTTTTTTTTTCTTTCAGAATAGACCTGTAGTATTTTATTTCCCAGACAAGATTGCTTCATGCATTTAAGGGTTAGGGTTTGACATATTTGTAATTATGAGTTAGCTGTTAGAGTGAGGCAGCACTGTAGTTCACTGAATGGCTTTCCTACCCATCATCCTTTTTTTTGGAGGCCTTATGTAATTGCTTTAATTTTCCTTTGGTATCTTGTGTTGTCAGTAGAGTAATAGAGGTGTCCTGTGGGGCTAAAAACAAATTAAAAATCAGAGTTTAGAAGCAGCCAAAAAAAAGCAACAAGAACAACAAAAAAGAAATAGATTACACCAGATCATTAGCTGGTATAAAATGTTTGTTTCCAGTTTTACCAACTGAGCCATGGCAGATCAGGTTAGGATCTGACTATTCCTATGTTATCAAATACCCAGATAATACTTAGAGTGAGATGAGAGAGCTTGGTTCACTCTCTAGGAAGTAAAAAATGTTAAATATGTTAAATACTTTCCACACATCAGAAAACTCAGATAACTTAATTACAGAAGACTAGAAAATATGGTTGGGGAAAAACAAAGTTCCTAAAGCATTTCATACTGTAAATACTTGTATTCAATTGTCAGCAATTGTGTAATGTAATTTTGACTGTTCTACATCGTCTCTGATACTGGTGTTTAGTATATTTGTAAATACTACCTGTCTGTGAAAGCTTTTTAATTTTAACTAAGTAGCAAAGATACTAGGTTAGTAACTACTGTGTTGAGTGCCAAGATTGAAAAACAACAACAACAACAAACAACAACAAACCAATAAATGAATCGAAACAGCTATCTGATCAAAATAAAATGTAAAGTAGAGAGCAGCTTACTTTTTGCATAAGAACAAAGACAGGATAAAACAAAAAAGATAATTTGGCTCCTACTACTATTCCCTACTATTTTTCCTTCTACTTTATATAGTGTATTTTTATTTAATTAGCAGTACCTAGGCATTTTTACACAAAAACGTGGAATCTTAAATGTTTTCCTTCATCATAATTATTGTCTTAGCAAAGATTTTTAAAACTTCTTTGTAAACTGTTTCTTTGATTGTATCAGCTGTAATTTGAATAATTGCGTTCCAGCAAGTACCAATTGCCTGCTAGAATTATTCATACACAGAAGGGCTTGAATAGAAAATGCCCATAGGTATTTGTTAAAAATAATGATGACCCATAACACACAAAAGTTTGGTGTATTAGAGAAGGTGTCTCTTTGGCTATTTAGAATATCTAGATTTCTTGGAACCCCTCCATGGGATACAGAGCTTGAGACAGCGTTTTGTCTTGAAGAGGTCATTGCATCTGTGTTTTAATACCACACATCCTGTCTTCTGTGCGTGAATGTCATAGATTCTGTAGAGTGTCCTAGAAGTAGTAGTTCAGATCTTCCCTTGCACATCCTGCTCTTCATTTAACAGGATTTGTACTGATTTTGTTCTTCCATGTCTATCCTTTAAAAATATACTACATATAAAAATATTGGAAGAGAGGTACCCACTAAATCTAAATAGTATCTTCAAATACAAGTGATTTTTAAAGAAATTAAATCTCAGTTTTGGCTTGCCAAGACAATGGAATCAAATATTGGTGATAAAATGATTGCCGTAAATATAGATTTGGTAATTGGTTTTAATGTGTTGATACACAGACTATAAAACCAGCAATCTTTCTCTTCTCTAGCAGACATTTTAATTTACCAACAAAGAAAGGAAAGCATGGTCCTACATGTAGTTGTGAATCTTATTTTCATTCCTACTAATATATAAATTTTCGTTTGTCACCTATATCCATATTGTTAGATAAACCTAAACTATCAGAGGTGAACATTTTTTTCTTTAAACTTTCTTTAAAATTCTTGAACAGACCTAGTGGCGCTTTTATCCATAGAAAGTGTAGAATAAGGCACTGAAGCCGAAATATGGGCACTTTCTACTGAAGTAATTTTCCTACAAACAAACAAAAAAAATTAAATGTGTGTATATATATATATATATACACACACACACATAATAGTTCATATACTGGTAGTGAATCATTCAGGCAAGTGGTCCAAATTAGGCACCCCAGTGTAGTGCCTTAGAAGTGGGGATTGTTGTGGGTCCCTTCACCCTTTTTTTTCGCTTAGTTGAACCAGCATAATCAGAGGCTATGTCTAAATTCACTGTAATTTTTAAGGCCTTTTTGCCGCTTCTTTACCTCACACAGACATATTTTGTGGAATAAGCCCAGGTTTCATGGTACTACTTTATTTGTTACTTCTTAACAGCTGACAGTTTTTATTTTTTAATCTCTTTTATAGATGAAAGAATTCCGGACTAAAATGCAATCAATGTTTCCAGCAATTCCTAAAAATAGTGAGTCCACCGTTGAATGGGAAGACTTACTTAAATCAAAGTGAAAGAATCAAAAGCATTTGGAGATGGCTCTCTCAGCAACAACAGTGGAAGTAGCAGAAGTGTCCCATATGAAAAAAAGAGAAGAAAGCTCAGACTGAGCAAGTTACTGGCAGAGTCCACTGAGCTTGGGGATGCCAGTTAACATCTAACAGCAAGAGAATTAAAATAATTGTTTATACTGTACTTCTTCAGCATGTTTTATAGTTGATTTGGGAGGAAATGAACCGTCCAAGACAAGTTTGATTCAACTAGAAAAAAGACTATCTTATGAAGACTTAAAGAAGAAACTAACCTCAGTAGTAAGTATGAGGACAAAACCCCAATAAGCTATCGCATTCACCTTTTCAGAGAAATTTTAGGGAATTTCTCTAGGAAACAACAGTACTTTCAGTGCCATTTACATGTACCATTAAGAATATAAACGTAAGACAGTTACAAAAGATGCATTAATGAGCCTGAAGGTAAAGCACACAGTGCACTCTGCTAAAAATAGAGGAGATATTTAAAGTTGTAACAGAAAAAGTGTCTAAACCAAGCTATTTTTGTATGTCTGATGGGAAAGTTTAAATACTTCCAATAGGGAAGTAATGATCTACTGAGCTCCTCTGTAGAGCAGCAGCAGAGATCTCAACAAAGTGCACTCTCTTTCCTCAGTAGTAGACTTTTTATTGGATCCCACAATTGGGAATGTGCATAAAAGCCTCTACTATATTTGTATGGAAATGTTAAGTTTTAGGTGAAAAAAACTTTGTATTTCAGTGGTTCTTGTGGCTCTTCTATTAGGAAAAATAATGTGTCATTTTCCAAACTGCAGTAATCTCATGAATCGTGGGTGTAAACTAGGAAGAATAATGTCTCAAACATTGTATTTGCAGAACTGTAGATCTGTAAAATTGCAGAAATTAAAAAAAAAATACCATCAGTGAACAATCCTTTGTTGAATGCTCAATTATCATTTTTTTTATTAATTGCGCACAGTCCAATTAAGGCAGCTGTCAGATTTAATAAAGTCCCCTTCAAACCTGTCCTTTGTGATTAAATCTTTATATTCCTAGGAAAAAATGTTTTTAAAAAAAGCTTTAAATGTCAGATGAATAATAGAGAAGTATGGTTTTCCTACAAAACATGACAGCACTAGAATAAGATCTTTAAAGCAGCTGATGTATAATAGTTGACATCTTTTCCATGGCTCGATGTTTGTAATCCAATATGAAATAAATTGTGGTGAATACTGCCATCCTATGCACATGAACAATGGTACTGTTTTCATATTTCTATTTTGCATGCACAGGGATGCCTGCAGTGCCTATGCATACACATATCAGTAATATTGCTGAGTTACCACGTTTAACAAGTAGCTATGCCATGAAAACTGATCAAGTACCTAACTGAAGTAAATAAATGCAGATCTCATGATGCCAACTAAAGGTTGGTCACCTTTAGTTTCTAAGGTGGGATTCAGATTACTTGGCTTTATCTGTACAAAATAACTTCTGGTAAAATCTCATCTAAATTAGTCATCCAAGTTCCCTGCACAGCTGATTTGAGAAAGACAGAACTGGTCAGAGGGCAACTCACTCTGTACTAAAACGAGCAGCTGGACCTGGAATTTTACAAAGCATCTGAACTGTGCCAGCTGCCTCTGGAAAGAGTCACTCTGCTCTAGCTTACCTTCCATCAGTTCAGTGACTACACGAGAACACAGTTCAGGAGAAACCCTTAAGAAAAATGAGTCGTTTTCTGGCACTAGGTTTTTCTAGTTTTCTAGCACAGAGTCCTGGGGGTTAGATTAGTGTTAGTCCTGGCACAAGAGAGCTGTCCCTTCTGGTAATGTTAACCATTGAGTGAGTCTAACTATATTACAGAAGAATTCCCTTATGACAGATAGGATGAATTAAATCTGGAGGTGTCCAGTTATACGTACATATCAGATGATGTTTTTCAAAAAATTTGAACCTAGTGAAATTAGCAGACAAATCTTTAAAATAGAATCACACTGGTAGGCCAAGTAGAGAGTCGTCTGGTAAATCTGTGTTAAGGTTGAGCATAAAACATTTCCCAAAGAGTGAGTGAGGAAGTAAGATCATACTATTCCAAGTTTGATTGTACGCTATGGGCTGGAAATCTTTTCTCATCTTTTCTTTTTTCCTTTCCTTTCCTTTCCTTTCCTTTCCTTTCCTTTCCTTTCCTTTCCTTTCCTTTCCTTTCCTTTCCTTTCCTTTCCTTTCCTTTCCTTTCCTTTCCTTTCCTTTCCTTTCCTTTCCTTTCCTTTCCTTTCCTTTCCTTTCCTTTCCTTTCCTTTCCTTTCCTTTCCTTTCCTTTCCTTTCCTTTCCTTTCCTTTCCTTTCCTTTCCTTTCCTTTCCTTTCCTTTCCTTTCCTTTCCTTTCCTTTCCTTTCCTTTCCTTTCCTTTCCTTTCCTTTCCTTTCCTTTCCTTTCCTTTCCTTTCCTTTCCTTTCCTTTCCTTTCCTTTCCTTTCCTTTCCTTTCCTTTCCTTTCCTTTCCTTTCCTTTCCTTTCCTTTCCTTTCCTTTCCTTTCCTTTCCTTTCCTTTCCTTTCCTTTCCTTTCCTTTCCTTTCCTTTCCTTTCCTTTCCTTTCCTTTCCTTTCATGAAGGCTTAGGTAGAAGAGTGAGAGCATAATTTAAAAGTAAATCACGTCTCAATCTACATGAAAAACATGGGAGGCCTGGAATTTCTTTCTTGCACTGTACAGTTCTATTCACTAGGTGAACATTCTGTTAGTTTGGGAATGTTGCTTATTTTCTTTTTCTGAAAATATTTGGCACAGCTACTGGAAACTACAACAAAACCCTAGAAAATATGCCATTCTCTGTAGAAAAGGAAGGAAAAAAGTACATAGTATGCCAACAGCAGCTAAATACCACAATGTATGTAGTTATTGCAACTGAGCAAATAAAATTAAGCTAGATGCAACAACAGACAATATAAATTAAAATGTAAATAAGTTTTCAAGATTTAAATACTAGAAGCAGACAGTAAAACAAAAAAGTGTTTGGGTCCAGTGGCTCATTAATTGCTTCCTCTTTTTATTTAAAAAATATTTTATCTTTTAATTTCTTTCTTCATCAAGGGAGTATATGAATGAAACTTGTAAGAGGAAGTTTATTTTCATTATCAACTTTTCCTGTGCAAAGAGTTGCACTAAATAAAGGGATGTTTGTGACACTGCTATTAAAAGTGTGTAATACAGCACAGCCACAATGAGTTTCATTGTCACTTTTCAGTGGGCCTCTGTTTCATTTACTCTGTTTTTCACCAACTTTCTGGGCACATTTAGTTATAAGGATAATGGAGGCCACATGTGTTCCTAAAATTAGCCTGCAGGCTAATACTTAATAATACATGAGCTCCCTCCATGCTCGTATGTTGCTTAGAAGATGAAGGAGATGTGGGGAAAGGATGATGAAGAGACCAGTATGGAAAATGGCTGTGCGAGAAACCCTGATGTGCTGGCTCCACCGCCCTTCGCGTGGTTCTGAAGGAAGTCTGCGCGACACCGCCAGTCCCAAGGTCAGTAACAGTGTCTTTGCTGTAAAAGGTGACAAATGAAAACAAACTGGAAATGCTTGTTTAATTTGCTCCACTGCCCACTCTGGCAAAAACATCTCAGGGGCTTTTGCTGTGATTTTTGTCACCTACGGCATCTGCTGACTTAAACCAGACTCCTCAGAGCTCATCGTTTTTGAAAATTCAGGTCACCTAACATACACACAGAGAGGAGTAGCCTTCGATATTTAGGCTGTCATTCAAAAATCTCCAGAGAGCTAAGTGCCTGAAACTCAATTAAGGCTGAAGAGCTGAATCAACACTGCCAGAGTTTGGGCTGGCGGTTGCAAAATTCCTGGATGTTTTAAGCCTGATAGGCCAGAAAACAATCCCATCTGGGCCAATGGTCTATTTCAGCAATCAGGATTAAGCTGACAAGTTTTCTGTGATTTGTCTGTTTCTTTAATAACAAGAACATATCGTTAAATTAGCTAATGGAAAGAAAAATGTTTACCAGTTAATGCGATGCTTTATGTGGAGCACCATCTGTGTATTGTCTGCTGAACGTCCCTGGATGTGGAAGAGAGGAAATTGTACAGAATTTCAACCTTGTCTTCTCTACTGTCATTATCTTGGGCAAGTATGATAAACAATCATATTTATCTTCTGGAGCATATAGAGTTTTAATCAACCTATTAGCCAGGATGACATTTTTCACAGACGTTGGAAGGTACAAAAAAGACATTATCTCCCCATATGCAATCCACTTCATGGGCACTGAGCACTAGAAACCTAGACCAAAGCGAACGAGACAAGTTGTTTTTCCCTTCACATCTAAATAAAGTTATTTCAAGGGACTTCAGTCAAGCATACTTGGGGACTCACTGTAAAATTCTGGAAGGAAACAGAAAAATCGGCTTTTGTAGACTGTACAACAGAAAGCGTAAGAGAAAGTTTTAGTCCTTCATGTCCAAAAACCACCCTTTTCTGTTTGGTTGGACACATTTCTATGGGAGAAGTTTTGCTAGTATTTGAGATTCTTGAGAACTGGTTCAGTTATTCATTGGTCTGACAACTAACTGGGAACCTTACTTTCCTTCCAGTCTGATGTGGTTTTTTCCTGATCATCAGCAAAGCAGGGAGGAGACATTTTACCATTAACAATCCGGATATGGGAACAATTCTTCTCCTATGACGCTAGCCCTAGATTATAAAGTAACAAGAGTGAGAAGGCAGTACTGGCTGTAGAGGGTTGTGACAAAACACATTTACTTTTTGACTAAGCACTGATTGCCTAGCAGTGCCTTGTACCACTGCTACAAATGCGCCAAAGTAAAACCATAGAAACATAGTAAAAACAAAGAAACCATAGAAACATGACAATTTTGTGATCAAGGTATTCACTTAGGATACAAACAGGTAAAGCTCAAGAATAATTAACAGAAAGAGGGACAGCTTTCACAGCGGAGATGGGGGCCTCCTGCTTGGGATACACCCTAGGACAGCCTCCTGGGACATGGAGACCTGTTTCAAATTTT
Organism: Anser brachyrhynchus; assembly: GCF_964034855.1. Classification (NCBI taxonomy): domain Eukaryota; kingdom Metazoa; phylum Chordata; class Aves; order Anseriformes; family Anatidae; genus Anser; species Anser brachyrhynchus. Next base: position 60,501,755 of record NC_137696.1, on the reverse strand, counting down.
ATGCTTTCTGCTTTGCTCTTAGTTTGTGTTTTTTTTTTTTTTCCTTACAAAATAAATAAATAAATAATAGAGCAAATAACTCAGACTGGGAACATTTATTTTCATGGTTGGGTGGATTCTTCTAGTATGGAAACATTTCCTATATTCTCCCTGAAAAGAAACATCTTCAGCTGAAGACTGAACTTTTTAAATCCTGTACCACCGGACTAGATTTACATTCTTCTCTTCTGTAAGGCCTCTGGAGTTCTTGCAAGCAATAGCAACTGATTAAGCCCAGTTCCTGTTCAGTGTGCTTCCCCTTGGCTGTTGGACTATGACTATATATTGATAAAGTGTAGCAGACAGTTTATTGTTCTCTATTCTGCTTGGCTACACAGCTTATTTATTGTTTGTTATGACTTATCTCAAGAATAATGTGTAGATGATACGCAGAAAGTCTGGGATTCACCTGCTTTCACACTACGTTGCTCTACAGAGACAAGCATAGATCCATAACAGTTCTAGTTGCTTCTCCTTCCCCTTTAATTCACAGTGAGAGCTTTAATGATGATGGATAACCAGCCAATATTGACCCACAATTTTTGCAGCACTTTAAAGAAGAAAGATTTTCAGATTGGGCACACAGGGTCACTTGTTCTTTTTTTTTTTTTTTTAATTATTTAATTTTGGCTTATTACATTATGTAATACATCTGTATGTTCTGTGTGACCATAGTATGGATCTAACATAAAAAGCTCTTTTTGTGGGTCACAGGTTTATTTAAATGTCATTTATGAGATCACACTAGAAGCAAAAATAAAAATAAATAAATAAATAAATAAAACTTCAGTGATCCTGTTGAAAAATAAAAGCTTGCATATCAGGGATGACTTACGCTATGCTAAACTCTAGGTATGGTACCAAAGGTAGTCAAAGCCCATATTACATGCAGCTGATTCTTTCCAAGGAATGCACTGGATTTATGCTCCTAATTCCTGCAGACATCTACAGAAACACACATTGAAATTCTAAATATTTAAACATTTGATTTAAATGCAATGTAAACTGTACTTCAGACAAACATACCAGAAACTGTATAATTAAATACATATGCTTTTTAGGCCAATTGCTAATGTATACTCACAAATGATAATAATTTTGCTAGCAGACTGACAAGTCACAATAGAAACACTTATGTTTTGAGTTAAGCTAAGCTGATTTTCCCTCTTTGTTGTTAAGCAGCATTCCTCCTCTCCAAAACTTTCTTCTCTGGGCCCTCACTGTCATTAAAAATGAGTAAAAGTTCTCTCTGCACCAGCTTTTGTCGGCAAATAGAAGGATGTAGCAGAAAAGGTTTGGGGGTTTTATGTCCAGGTCAGAATCACGTGGCACTTGGCTGGCCTGACCTCAAACCAGCTGCAACATGGTGGGTTGTTAGGGTTTTCTTTTGGTTTTTGAGTTTCTTTAAAGCTGAAACTTTGAAGCTCAAAATCCTCAGAAGGAACAGAAAGAGAAAGCTCATGCAAACAAATACCACTGATCTTTACACAGCTTTGATCTCTTATATATCTATAGTGCCTTTCATCATGAAGGAGCCCAATAAGATTTATAAACTGCCTTCAAAGAGAAATCTCTTATCCTCTATATCACAACGTGCACACCACTGAAAACCAGTCTTCAGAGTAGATGATGACCCATAGCATAACGTATATTAACAAGCAGGAGAATAATTAGCCGATACTGAAGAATACATTACTTGGTGGGATCTGTACTACCAGAGAAAATAGTAAAGGCCTCACTTTTTCATGCACACTTACCTAAACTGGAAAGAGAGGCACCTTTGAGGGACTCATAGGAACCACAAGGGCAGTACGTCAGCACTGTCACCTCAGTCCCCAACATCACCTCAGTTCGAGTTAGCCATTAGATTCAGTTAGTTTGAGACTGCATCCCCGCAGGGCTTTGCCCTGTGGAAGGTTCTAAGAGGAAAAGACACAGACAGGCTCCAGGCAGTTTCTACGCATGTGCACATATGCAAGGGCGCACACACGTGCACAGTGTGACAGCCGAAGCCCCAGTACACACACACGTGTGACTGGGAAGGCTGCTTCAGCCCTGCGCTCATCCCAGACCTCAGGGCTCCTCAGCTTTCCACACCCCAAGCACCCCGACGCCCCTCTACCCTTCAAGGCCCCGCAGGGCAGACAGCACATGTGAAGACGTGGTGGCGAGCAGAGAGGATCTGACCACGAGGGGCAGAACAGCCCTTTGGGAACCATTTCGGATTCCTGGGTGCGGTAACTCTAGCCCTGGGATGGCTCAGCAGGTGTTTCATGCTCTGAGCTGTGCCCATCTGTCATCAGAACAGGGGCTTCTGCATCGCTTCTAAACGTCCGCTGGCGTCCCACAAGACTTTGGCACAGAACATTTTATAAGCACATTTCTCTTCTCTCTCCCGATCTCTCTTGGCCTTAGGGAGCCCAGCTCAAACAGCTCCTCTCCCTCCTTTCCATTAGCCGGAATCCTTGATTAACTGAGCCTCCAACTGTCTGAAAATTGCAGGCTCCCTTGAAGACTGTCAGGTAATTGCAGTCTCTACTGCATTTCAAAGCTAAAGCTTAGGTTACTAAGCCATCTCCATAATGTCTGATCAATGAAGTGATCAATTAGGAATGGGAAAATGAGCTATGGTACAGCAGGAGGAATGGCTAATGACCTAACATGGAGAAGTCTTTTAATCTCTGGCATCCACGACTGCAAGCCAGCCCGCTCCCTCACAAAGCCATGAAAATTGAAAATTGTCATTTAAAAAAAAAAAAAAAAAAAAGAACAAATGGGCACCGGATAAAAAATCGATTAAAACTAGAAGTGTTATAAGGACCTAGAGTGGGCTCAGGAAAAATTCCAAATGTTTGTTTAACTGATACATGAGATTGTTTGCCCTAGTAACTGTGTCTCTGTTTGATATGTATGAGGCTTTGAATATTTTATAACAGTGATGGCTGTGTTCACTTAAAGGCAGCTGCTTAAAAAATTTAGAATTCCAGAAAACACTTTGTCTTTCAACTCAGCATTATGTAATGTTTCAGACTTGATACCCATTTTCTTTGAAGGCTTTTCCTACTGATAGCATCAGAAGTGTCATCCAGGAAAGATGTTTCATCTAAAAAAAAAAAGTGTTGTTGGGTCTTTTTGGTTTTGTTTTGTTTTCTTTTTTATTCTGCTGACAGATAATGAGTGTTAATGCTTCATCTGAAACAAAAAATGATAGCTGAATTGGAAGAGTGCTGGAGAGGAGGGCACTGGGGAACACATTTGTGAGCCATCACACAAATTCTCAGAGAAGCCCAGGCAGAAATTCAGAACATCACATCTTAATAGAACATAATGTACTCCAGAAAGAGTAGAGATAATGTATCCTAATGTATTCAATATTTGCCTTTGATGTAAGCTTAAGCATTATTCCATATGTTTTACTCCATCACTAAATTAATTTTGGTTGGAAACCATCGCACATTAATTATCAAATATGACTAAGCTCCAGCTCACTTGTTTTCCTAGGTTATTTGATGTCTGCTGTGAGACGATTACATTGCAGAATTTTGTTTATAATAGCTGTGGCTAACATGTTAACAGTGACTCTGCCAGATTTGCCAGCTCTCAGGCACAAACATAGCTCAGCTGTCTGGGAGAAGAGCCTATAGGAAGGGAAAGACCTGAGCCCCTTCAGAAACTTTGCACATGTCTAGGATCTTCTGTAAAATAAAACAGAATAACTAAGAATCTATTTTTTACAAGGAATGAGCCAACCTGTTTGGACCAAACATTTCACTTATTGAATGGCAATTTACTGCAAGCAAACACTTGCTTGGGTAAAGAAGGCAGAAATTGATTTAAAAAAATATTCTCTGTATTACAGACCACTTCCCGACCTAATGCTGTACTTTGTTTTGAACAGCTTTTATGTGAATTTTCAAGAACATTTTAAATAATAGATGTGCCATAATTACAGCCTGTGTTTCTTGTGAGAGGGGGTTTTACTATTCAGATCTTGTCACTTTAAGATCAAAAGATTTCTATTTCAGAACTGTCTTCCTTGCTGAGCTCTAGACAGACAGAATACTTCGTGAGTTGCCACATCCTTAGCTGTTGTAAGCTCTATTACCATTAAACTAAATACGTGTTCCTGAAAATCCTTTATTACACAAGAGCTTTTTGCACTGTTGCCCACATTTTTTAATAGAGAAACCCATGTTCCCTTCTAAAAAAATCTAGGGTTTGTCTTGTGAGAGGGTTACCAGAGGGTTTTCATCTAAAGCCAACTATTGAAAACAATTGATCTAACAGTAGAACTTCAATTTTTATCTGTTTACTTAATCATGTGTATATCCTTTTTATTTATTTATTTATTTATTTTAATTTTTTGGCAGTGTTTCATGATGTCTTTTTGATCACCATAGATCCCTGAATTACATGATAGCAATACTTCATTATAGTCTAAGAAACTAAGAGGCAAAATACATGAATCAGATTTCCTAAAGATTTTTGTTGTTGTTAATCAAGAGAAAGTTTCATCAAGAGAAAGTAGCAGTTCTACCAAATGACCAAAAATAAATGTTCATAAATCTAGATCCTGTTGTATGAACAAAAGCTCATCCAATCTGCCTCGTTAGTCAGCTGCGCAGAACTTACACCTGCTCACACATAGGGGAGGCAGTGTTCAGGCTGTGAGGAGGTAGTGTCATAGCTAGCATGCGGCTGTTTAAATTTAAGGCCAAATCACAAAAAGCAGACTGAGCGCAATCACGGCAATAATCACACAAACAGTTTGCAAAAGCTTCAGCCCAAAATTTTCAAGGGCAAAATCTCTCTGGAGTGATGATTTTTTCCTATTATGTGTCACTTTAAATGTTGTTAAGAAAACACAGTGCTTCTAAGTGTGGGCTCTGACAAATGAGATGGTTTGGATCAGAATGGAGCTGTATTAGTTCTACTCATGACCTGTCTCTGTTGATGTGCCAACCTTGAACCATTTGCTTAATCCTCATTAAAATTCCTGCTAGCTTCACTTAAGGTTTTAATGGAACATTCATTTAAGGGGATATTGCTGCAGGGAAAAGTAGCCCCTATGCCTTCTCTTCCTCAAGCCACATATTGCCACACTTTGCCATCCCCTCCTCTGAGCTAGCAGCATCAGTTGTGCAGATGAGTAACAGAACAAATCGGAGGAGATTCAAGCTGAAAGGCGATGTCTCCCCACAGTTTTATTTCCCAGCTGCTCTGCTTTCCTGACCGAGTACATCCCAGCTCCTCAGCTTGTGCTGGCACAGTGCACGAGGTAGGGAAGGGTTAGGGACTATTTTTGAGCAGGAACGAAATGCCAGGCAAACCATGATCTGAGTGAAGACAGATCTGGAGCCTTTAACTGTAAAATCATGACCCTGAAGAACAGGAAATCCCACTGCAGTTCTGCATGGTTACATGAACTAAATTCTGCTGGCTTTAATCACTGTGCACCAAAACTTTTTTGAAAGGCAAATCTCTGTCCACCGAAACATTAAGCTTTAGAAGGGTGAATGGCAAGGAAGGGGGAAAGACGTGACAATGTCAGAGGTACGATGATTAATTTTTAGAAAATCATTTTGAAAAATATACCTGACCAAAGTATTATGTGATGAGCACCAGAATCTCATCTTGTAAGACAATGTTTGGAATTAACATTTACTTTTTATTTTTATTTTTATCATCCTGCTGGCAATCTGTTAGCATTATTCCACTTTCCATTTAAAAAAGCCTTCTCATCCATAGCAGATGTTCAGTTTTTCTACATGTATGTTCTGTAATTCCTCTTAACTTTACTAATAGGCATTATATTCTCAGAATTACAAGTTTTCTTATAATACCTCCACATTGTGTCCGTAGCATCCTCTTAAAATCTGTACTGAAAGCTTCTTCTACCATTTCCCTATTTTGAAACAAAACAAAACAGTATTCAAACATCCTCACAGAATAGCTTTTGCAGTATGGGCAGTGGCTGTAATTCTTAGAGTCTCTATTCATTCTGAAATATAAAGTTGAAAGCCTTAACTGGCTTTAATAATTCCAAGTTGTCACAAGAGAAATGGGTTGGCTGTTCACATGGTAAAGAAACATTTGAGCATGAAATATATATCTGATACTACTTGCACTTGCCCTGAAATAGAGTTTTTCTGCTATTTTGCATCATATTATAGAAGTCAACGTGTGTGATTAATGGCTTAACAAGTAAGGGAAGTATCACAGAACGCCATTTTGTGTCCTGCCAGCCAAATGAACCCATTGGATGCATGCCCCCCATATGACAGGCAGTGGTATGAAAGGTCATATATTGTAGCAGAACTGCTCCGTAAGTTTTAATTTTTCTAAAATAGGCATTTCCTTTAATATATTTGCTAGCATTTTCTATTCTCCACCTCTATATTCTATCCTTTTTAATAAAATATTTAGACAGGTAGGCTTTGCATCAATGGCTGTTGGCAAAAACAAGGGTAGAAAGAGCAGAGAAAAGAAGAAATGGATGTTTGCAGTGGGTGAAGAACTTGGATTGACTGAAGGCCCCAGTAAGACCAAAATCTTTGGAAAGGACGCTATCTCTTCCTTGAAGACACACAGACAAGTAAAAGATGTCCAGAGTCTGCTGTTTCACACAACACTGCCTGGTCAGATGCATTAGTATAGTCAACACCACAGTTACACAAGTAGGAGTCAGCCAGTTACCAGGTGGTATTGCAGATTTCTGAAAAGTGCTGCCTCCTTGGAAGGAATATTCCAGTGGATACATTTGAAGCCACCCCCAGAGGCCACCCCTGAATCACTGCTGTCTAACAATTAAGGTTTCTTCAACACAACTTGCTCCCAGTCATCTGCATATCTTAGCTTCCTTACCTTTGCAGATTTGTCCTTCTACCTTCTCAAATAGACTTTATTCTGATTTTCTAAACAGCTAAAACAGCACAGCTGAAAGCACGGTTAGCATGATACAAGCTGCCTCTGCCCCCCTGCTTGCTGGAGGAGTCCAGCCGCCCCACTTATTTCTGCATCTGTTCTTATCCCCGCTGCCACTCCCAGCAGGGGCACGAGGGAGGTCTGCAACCTGTGCAGAGCCTGGCTGAACGCTGCAAGGGAAGTGATGAGGAGAGCAATTTTAACCATGAATATCCTAATGAAGCTCCCGTGTTGACCTTACACACTTCTGATTAAGCAAATATGCAAATGCAGAGCAGTTCAGAGCTGGATTAACATTCAAAGATTTTTAAAAAGCTACTGTGGCTACATGCAGAGTGACCTTTAGGCCTTCTCAAGTCTGTTAGAATGCAGATGGGGAAAAAGAAAGACATTATAAAGACAGGCTCCATCTTTTTTTTTTTTTTTTTTTTTTTAAAATCTTACAGCCACCATAAAATGGACCACAGGAGGAAATAAGTATCCAGATCAAGTTTTTACAGCTGATGTAGTTTCAGGGCAAGAGATTATTCTGCATCATACCTGGGGATGTCTCTGCCAGTACCTTCCAAAACCAAAAAGTTAACAGAGGGTTTGATCACATCTTGTGGGTTTTGTGCTTTAAAAGATGAAATAGGATAGCTGGTAGATAAGGATCCAGAGATGGTTTCCCACAGTGCTACTGAGACTCAGAGGGGATCAGGAAATCCCGGGTAAGTAGCAGGCTCACCTCACGGTCATAGGAAAGCCATTCCAGGCAACTCTGAGGAATCTACTCTCCTCTACCAGCTGGTGTTCAGAAAGTGATCATTAGGAGCAAAACCTCTTCTCTTTAATTAGAGAAAACATCTGTAATGAGGAGATACTCCGTTTGTAATGTCAGGTGCTATGGTGTTTATATAACAGTGGTCTGAGCTGTGGTGTCAAGGCTGGATACCAAGATCCACGGATGCCAGAAGGCAGTTCAAATCTCATTCTGATAAAAGAAGAGGCTAGACATGGAAAACCATGGGAAGGGAAAGGTTAACAAACACTGTGCCAAGATTATATGTTAGAACCATCTTTCTCTCAGCAAGTTTTCATGGCCATTTACAATCAATTGCTCTCACTACAAACACACGCCGTATTTCTAGGAACACAGCAGTGGAAGAGACCTCCTGGGTTCCCAAGACCCTGTGGCTGCAAAAGCTGCATTATATTCCCCATTTCCTGAATCGGGGATTTTTGTTGGGGCTGTTCTTACTATTCCCACTGAAAGGCTGTTCCAACAGGGTTCCCTGATAACTGGGATCTCTCTTCTAATTTCCAGCCTCATTGCATTCATAGCTACCTTTTACCCATTTGTTCTGAAACCTGACTTTGCCTAATTATTTCCTAAGGCCCATTTTTGTATCAACGTATTTAACTATCTTTCACTAAAAATATTACTTCAAAAGATACTTTACCAATGAAAAATAGTGAAGCAGGAGGATACTATAAACCAGATGATATCTTGTACTTGTATAAACTGTCCTGACTTTAATGTTAATGTATATTTTGTCTAGGAATTTAATAGAAACTTTTCATGCATTTGTTTTCAGGCTAGACATGAAAACAAATAACTGTGCTAAAAGGCTATGAATATATCCATAGCAAACACATGTGGAACTACACTTTCAGATAACATTTCTGCCATTTTTTCTCAGAAAACATGAACACCAAAAAAAAAAAAAAGAAAAGAGAGAGAGGGGAGAGGAGAGAGAAGAAATTTCCTGTTCTAATTTCCTCTAATATTTTATTAAAAACACTTCTTCACTCTTGATCCCACTATAATCATGTGTCTTAATGTAGTATGTCCATTACTTTTTAATTTTTGCATCATTCAACAAGATGTTACTAAACTTTGAAGGTCTTGTGGAACATATTTGTTTACCTGATGCATACTTGAGGTTTCAGAACATCTTTACATAGTTGGCAACAAAGTTTTATAATACAGCGCTTTATTTTCTTGCTTTGGAGATAAACAATAAGGATCAAAATTTACCACAGCTCAAAATACTATGGAATGTTCTCAGTAATTCGTTCAAGTTACAGCTAAAAGGCCTAATACCCATCTTTGTATCTTAGAAGCAATCACACAAAGCTTTTGAATCTACTGACTCTTTGCATGTGCTAGTAATTTTGGAAAGGTTTAGTAGTTATTTTCCAATACTTTGGTAAATCAAAGGAAAATAAAAACTTTGACAATGATAACGAGCATTTAAAAGCAATAACATGACGCTGTAAGGGGAGCATGCTTCCCTTCTGCTCTAGGGAAGTAGAAACAATTCTTGATGGGGATTAAACCACAAGAAAAAACATGTTCCATCGTTAGTAGAAAAAAGGAATTATCTAAAAGCTCAAGGAATAAAAATCTGCCATGTTTTATGCATTTTGTAATGACAGACTTCACATGGGCTCTAAGGCAAATTCTAAAATAGCTCAGACTAATACAATACCAGGCCTGAGTTCTGCAAGAAATCTGACTGGTCTGTGTTTATAGCAAAATCTGAAAATGAATTTTCATTTGAAAATATGAAACTGAATTTTGTACCTTTACATGTAATGGGTCTTCATACTATAAGTATCCTGCTTTATTTCTGCCCAATATGAGAAATTCATATTGCAACAGTGGGATAAATATGGCTGATTGTGCTATGAAGTAAGCTTATGAAGTCTGTAAACCAGAATTAAATACTCCTTATGAAGTCTGGAAACCAAAGTTAAATACTCTTTTTTGAAAACAGTCTATACTTTAAGAAAAAAGAAGAAAACAAAAACAAAAAACCCACCAACGGGGCTTTATGAGACATAATTGGGATCAACAGAAATTACTGTAATTCTGAGATATGTTCTATAGTTTTTAAAACCATCCTTTAGTGTTCTGTACCAAAGGCATAATTATACATTAAATTATAGCAGATGGCACCAGAAACCTGTAGAAGTATCATTTGTTAATATATTCTGCTGGGCTTATCCATCAAGGTAGTGTAAATTGGCATAAATTACACTTTCTTTTGGCTCTTTGGCATGTTGATTGCATTGCGTTACATTCTCTCTGGGTTGTACTCTATTCTTACCCTCTAAACTATGACTGAAAAGTCATCTTGCTTAAACCTAATTCAGAAACAGTGAAATCTTTGCATGTCAGAGCCAGAAGCCCCGGTGGCTGGTAAGAATCATATACCTGTCCGCTCAGCTCCTCTTCCTTCTGAACTAGGCAGCCACCCCGAAAAGGGTAGGCTGCCAAGAAGGCAGACTGGGGAGACTCTAAAGAGAAAGAATGAAAACTAGAAGTGGAATCAGATCCAAGTGGATCCTTTCCATGCAAGTAAACACCAGATGCAGGGAAGTCAGCATTTGGATCGGCTCGTTCTGGTGGCGTGGGGATGAGATGGAGGCAAGAAGGGCTACGTGCAGTGTCACCACCACGTAGCAGTCCTTCTCCCGGGCCCCTGCCCGGGCACAGCGTAGACTTGCTTCTCGGGAGGAAAACACAGGCAGCCATGTTACTCGTCAGTTACGAGATCAAATTTAGAGCGAGACTTTGAAAACGGTCCCGTACTCTTTGTTCATTCAGCACCTCTGTGCAGCAGCCTCCAGTGTTTGCAGCCACGTAACCGAGCCTCCCATTACAAAGCCCCTCAGCGGTGCAGGGAAAGAGCAATGCACTTAGCGGAAACCTGTGTGAGAGGTAACCATGTCATGTTTTGTTCTCAGAGCCTTGCAAAGAAGCCTTCTGCGAGATACCTCTTAGAAGTCGTGCCTTTCGCAGGGAGGGCAGCTAAAGCATGACTGCAGCTGGCATTCAGAGCAAGGAAAGCCGGGAAGCAGGACGGTAAATCCTTACCATTGTTACCTACAGTTAGCCTGGGAGAAGTTGCTCAGACGAGTAATGAAGAAAACTAAGCTGTAATGTACCAGTTCTCCAGCAGAGGGTAGCATTCGTATACGGAAACATGCACCTCCAAAAAGTGCTTTCTGCTGCATCTTTTAGAAAAGCTGGGAATCTCAGCCTTTTCCCTTCTAATTAGTTCATAGGTAGATGAACTAATCATCCAATCACCCAATCCTGAACACTTAATAAAATATGGAAAAGTATTATATTAAAAAAGTTAAGTCAAGATTTAAGATTACACATTTAAATGAAAATTATCAGCAATGAAATAATTAGGATTCCAGAAGCAAAGTTGCCTTGAACTCTATATCTTGCATTCTGCATATTTTAGAATGCAGACAGTATTAGAACATTGATTATTGTGGTGATTAAATATAGACAATTTAGGAGTGTCTAAATCAATCAATCCCAATCAGAGATGGGGACCTCAATTCAGAAGGTGGTGAACACACACTTGTGTATGTATATCTGTGTGTATAGCAGATCAATGAGACGATGTGTGTTCCAGCAGACACATACCTGAGCTGCTTTATTAAGTCCTTCTAGGTCCCTGGTTTTTAAAAAGTGGAGTGGGAAAATAATCAATTCATGCAAAGCAGCTAAATTAATATGATTCTTGGAGCCTATTTTTTTCCGTATTTCATCTTTGCAGTTTCATTCTTTCAGTAATGTAATCTGGCTGCATTAATATATGGCACCTGCAAGAAATTAGCCCGTGTATAGGCACTGAGCCACACTGGAGCTACTCTGCTTATCTGTGGCCCTCCTTCCTTCTAGCTTCTAGCTGTCACTTTGTCTGAATTTATGCCTTTACAATGTGATTGTGCTTAACTTTACAAACAGGGCGGTGCCACCCACTATAAAGATGCTGGGAGACAGGCAGGTGGTTTGGATGTTCCAGTCACAATACACAGACGATTAATCTACAAGGCTGCCACCCTCTCCAAGATGACAACTGATTAGGAGATCAAGAAAGAGTGTGGGAAGGGTTGCAACGTAAAGAGAAGTTAAAGGGACAATTGCTGTTGCTAGAAGCAACAGCCATGTTTTAAGAGGCTGAATTAACCTCTGGACTTCTGGAGTGCACCCATAACTGTGTGAGATTTTTCACTCTGTCACACCTGCTTTCCATAGGTGTAATTCATGGTAATGGGTAGAAGCTGACTGACTGAGCAGAGAACAAACTTGCGAATTTTATGTATGGTTTTGTGACACTGACTATCAAATTCACTGATCTTGTGGTTTTTGCCGTACTGCAAAATCATGATAAAACATGAATCACAGTGCAACCTGTGGAGATGAGAATATAGCATAAAATGGATTTCTGCTCTGTGTCTTTTTGATAAAAAAAGATATTGATGTGAAAAAAACTCAAAAATTCAATTGGCTGTGTATGCAACACTTCAGTGTTCAGAATAATAAAGGTCTACACACTTCTAGTATATCTGAGAAAAGAAAAAGATCTGTTGAAAAACTAGGGTTTAATATCCAGGTCAGTGATATTTTATTCCAAAATCCGAAGCAATAAATTTATCCATGTGATAAAAATTCTCCTGATTTCAATGTGATCAGTCTTGTACAAGGGCTTGCAAAACCAGGGCCTGAGGATGAATAGAAAAGGGAAATTAGAAGTTAATTGAAAAGAAAACAGATGTTAAAGAAAGATGGGCAACAAAAACATGCAGAAAGAGAGAGAGAGAAAGAGAATAAACAAAAGAACTAGAAAAAGGAGTGAAAAAAGGAAGGATGATATGGAAAAAGAGAAGACAAAATTTGACATAATATATATTGTGGAATTTAGACATGTTTCATAAATACATTATCTATATAGCTCAGAAAACCACATACATGTCATTACATTCTTTTCTGTTGAAAATTACTGTTTTAAATGTATAGTATTTGTAATCTAATAATCACAGTAGTTTTAAATCCCCCCAACGTGATAAAGTAAAATGCTGCTTATTTGCTTCTTGTATACTCTAGCACTTCTTCCTTTTACTTATTACTTTTCCTCCCCCAAGAACTCCAGTTAAAGAAGAGAAAATTTGATATACTCAAATGTTAGCTTTTTCAAACCTGCAGGTGCACCTGTGCCCCCAAAAGCTTATCTGATTTTTCCAGTTCCAACTGGTCCAATGAAAGATAACAGCTCTGCCTAGAAATTTTGTCCTGCATACAGCAAAATGTCAATGCAATGTGCCGTGACCTTCCTTTTTTTCCTCCTGATGCCTTCAAAGTTTCTTATACATTCCATGGGCCTTGCAGGTGCCTTAATGACTCTTTCCCACAGTGATACCTGGCTTCCCTCAAACCTGCTTTCAGCCAGTTCTTTATCTTTTTTAGATACTCTGGGGCTCCCCAACCCAGCTACCTTCCAGTGCACAGAGTACAAATGACCCCTCTCATCTTGTGCTCCTCCTGTCCCCCAAATCCCTTGCCTATTCTGTCACCTCCTTTGACGTATCACACTTGGAAAATAAGCTCTCAGAGGCTCACCGTGTATTCTTTCTTACTCGCTTGTACAGCATTGAATAAAGTGGTACCTGGATCCTTAGTCAAGGTTCCTGTGTATTATTATGATCACACAAATAGGCTATTGGGAAAATGTAGAAAGTTCTTCTTTCAGAGACTGCAATTAGTTAAGGATGAATATGTTCATCCTTATAAGTGGTACATTCATTCACATAAGTGCTGGAGTCATATCAATTAGGCTAATTCACTTGAGTAAAGTTATACTTAAGTATTTGTAGGACTGAAGCTACACTTCCATTGAGAACTCTACCTTTGACAATTATCACAAACACCTACATGTTGCTACAGGGGAAAACTCAAATTAAATTGCAATCTGTTATAGATAATAGAGATGAGAATGCTCCCAGTCCACAATTCTGAGACATCCAAAGAAAAAGCATCTGCAAGAAAAATATTCAATTACCGCCCTTTCCTCACACAGGAATACAAGGCTCAAGAAACCCAACAACTTAAAGAACAAAAACAATGTTGTAATTGTTCTCTGGATGAGACTGGCCACACAACCCACCTGCAGAAAACTCCACAAAGATATTTGATAAGCTTGTCATGCAGAAGGCTTATCCTATTTTTTTTTTGAGGTAGAGGATGATTTAAGCCTTGAATCACAAACCCCTTTAAGAGGCAGAAATAATGAAGTGAAAAACAAAATTAAGAAGCTTCAGAACGCATGCAGGAAAATCTACTCCAGTAGAGAAGGAGAGAAAAAGAAATGAACTCGTCTGATAAACTCATTTGTCATTCTTTGCAGAATACCTTGCAGAGAGAGGCAAGATGTCGAGGATCTTGTGCTGTCCATGGAGGCTCCGTACACAGCAAAGGACATGGCTTTATTGATATCTTGTTTTTACTTTCACCTCTGCAATGGCACAGATTGTATCAGAAAGTTTTAAAAGCAAAATAGAGGTTAGATCCATTTTCGATACTCTAAATTAAAAGAATAAATGAATCACCCAACTGTAGTTAATGGGCAATTAACATAATTCTGGTCCGGTGTAGCTGAAAGATAATGAAAAAGCTGATTGCAAATGAACCAGCAGTAATGTGGGAGGTCATAATAGTCCCATAACTCTGAATGAGAAACCAATTTCTCCTCTAACACTAGATGCTTTGATTGGTGAAGGGCTTTATCATACTATGAAATTTGCCCATGATTGTGTGAGATATAAAAAAAAAAAAAAAAAAAAAGGGTTCTGCTGTGCAAGGAGTGGATGGCTTACAGAGCAGGTAATCTGAGCAACTGCATGAGCCTGTACTAGCTATCATAAACTAGAGGGTAATTAGGAGTGCAATGGTGAATAGAGAGGAGAGAAGCATATATCTGAGTAATGAGTTCACAACTGTACTACAACAGGGCAACAAACCACCAGGGGAAATGCAGCAGGGTGTCAGACTCTGTTCCAGCCTGGAGACTGGATGTGCTGATGCCCTCTAACTTGGCCCACCTCCTGGAGACTGCCTAATCTCTTTGTGCTCAATTTGTTCTTAGTTAAGGAAAGAGTAATGGGGTGGGATGAATTCCACCCACAATGCTTTTCTCTTCTCTCCGCTTACCATCTATGCCCTGATCCTATTAAAACTTAAGATCTTGTTCAGCAAACTGTCATCAGATAAAGTAAATTACATTTAATGCTAGTGGTAATGCTCTGAAAATCAAGAGAACAATTGTGTCTAGGGCAAGGACCGCCTCTTTCCCTAGAATTTTAAGTAAATCTATATTTAGCCCCTTTGTGGCTTTTGAGGGGGAAAAAAGGTAATCATGTTAGAACACTGTAATGGTAAATGAATCTATGTCCTAGAAGCAGATGGCACATTAATAGGGTGCAGACACAGAGAAAAAGAGAGCTAACCCTCAAAACTGTCTTTTTGTTTTTGTTGTTTTTCATCATTGTTCCTATGTCTTTTTTACCAGTCTGAATAAAATGACAGTAGATTTAATAGAGGACTTAATCCTAATGCCAAACTTTATATCATGGCAAATCAATAGGTTATTGCTGCATTATGTTATATGCAAAATAGATAAGGTAAATAGATAAATTGACAGCGCTTAACACTCAGAAATATTTAGCATAGCAGAGTGCACAGATTGCAAATGACTGTTCTAGGTAGATTTTTATGTCACCTTTTGCACCACTGTCCTAATGCTAAACTAAGGCGGTAGCAGAAGTCACTCAGTCATTTGAGATGACTTAATCTTCTCGGCATGCAGGGATGCATGCAACTCTGACAAGTAATCACCAATGCATATGCCGCCAAGCAGTCAGTGTCAGTAGATACCTCTAGTTCATTCACTCAGATTGGTATATCCATCTTTGTGGGGTCTGTAACATAGTAAATAGAACTGGGTTCAGCATGGAAAAAGCGTATATACCAACTAACATATTACTATCCCTCCTGCCCAATCATCTATATAACACCTCTCAGATAAGAAAATCAGTATTGACCTAAGCAAGGGCAGGTAATAACATTAATTCAGTCGGGAAAATCAACATCACTTTTATAATGGAGCGTCTTATCTTCCAAGCTTACTGGAGTTCTCTACAGAGATCAATGCATATGTGGATGGTGTTTATTCAGCTGACATAATCTATATAGATTCCTAAAGGACTTCTACAGAATCCTTCACAAAAGCTTTTTAAGAAAGCTAAGCAGTGGTGGAACAGAGGGAAAGATGTTTCTATGGGTAACTAACTAGTTAAAGGATAGGGCATAGAGAGGAAAAGTGAAGAGATGTTTTTTTCAACAGGGTGCATTCCACCCTTGGAGTTGCAATGAGGTCTGATCTAGCACCTGAGACAATCAAGGCGTTCATAAGTCATTTGGGAAAGTGGGTGAGAAGTGAGTTCAGGAAGTCTGATGGTGATACAGAGTTACTCAAGGTAGCAAGGACAAGCAGTGGCCAAAAGAAAAAAAAAAAACACAACAAAAACAAAAAAACTACAGAAAAACCTTATGAGGTTGAGTAGCTGAGCAACTAAATGGCAAATGAAATTCAATGTAGATAAATGGAAAGCAATGCATGTTGGAAAAACAGTTCTAACTCCACATATTAATATGACAGAGTTGATCATTACCACTTAGGAGATAGATCTGGTCTTATGATAGATAGTCTTATGAAAATGTCAACCCGATGCTCAATAGCAGTCAAGAAGGAAAGTCAAATGTTAAGAAATTATTAGGAAATAAATGGAGAACAAAACAGAGAACATCACTGTGCCGCTATAGAAAAGAATCACTCAACCCCAGGTTGAATACTTTGTGCTGAATACTATCCTGTCTCTTCAAAAGGATACAGGTAAAACAGGACATTTCAGAGGAAAGCAACAAAGATGACAGGAAGCTGTAGAGCAGACTTCATATTATGAAAATGTACTCAGCAACTACAACAGGGGATGTTGGCACACTTAATTCTGGAAGAAGTATGACCTGTAAGAAGATGACAGAAGCCTGAGAAATCATGAATAGAATGGAGAAGATGGATCTTGATCCTTCCCATAAGAGAACTGGGGAACATAAAATGAAGATAGTAGGAACTGTATTCAGAACAAACATAAATACTTTTGTGCAGTAGGTGGTTAATTCACTGCTTGATAATGCTGTGGATGCATGAAATAAAGGGGGATACTAGACAAGTAGGAGAGTTACTGAAAATACAGAGACTACGGCAATTCAGGATGTCCCTTGAGGTGGACATAGCTGCAGGCTGGGAGAGCAGCAAGAGGAAGCGTCATGCAGAGACAGGTGATGGGCTAGAAGTGCCTTTGGTCTTACTGGTAAGAGCTCTCGGTATGATCTTACCTTCTTACAAATTGCCTCATCTGGGATATTAAAAATCTCATTGACTGACTAAGATGAGAGAGGAAAGATGAGGGAATGAATAACACACGTGACATGATTCAGAGAAGTGGTAGGCTTCTCAAACTTTATGTCAATACTGATTAAGGATAACTAGTAGCTGCAGAAGTAAGCCCTTTAAGAAAATTATATAGCTTCACATATTTCTTAACTCATATCAATCAATCTCATCATTTTCTTACTAAGTTAACAGGACATTTCTTCTACCAGAGAGAGATACTTTTCCTCCTCCTGCTTTCCAATGAATTATGACAGAGATCACCTCATCTGGTGATCTGGGACAACTTGCCAGGCTCTCCCATAATCTTCCAGTGTATTCTCTACCTTGAAGAAATATTTATACTTTGTTCACTGTAATGAAATCGGAATGATTTCAGATAATGAAGCCAACTGGGAAAGAAGAAAAGGATCTATATTTGAATGAAGACTTGGGGGGGACGACACTATAAAAGAGACTTGAATGCTATAAAGATGACATCACCAGATGGAGCTGTTACTTACAGTCCTCTAATTTCTCTTTCTTTGCATGCAGGGACCTTCTTGATTTTAAGACCTATATACAGCATAATTTCGTGGAATAATTTCTGTACACTGGACTGTGGGAAGCAGCAGAGCAGTTTGCTCCCTATCCCAGTCAGTGTCTCTGCCAGAGCTGTTACTCTGGGAACTCTTTGGTGCTTCTCAATGAAGAAATTGCCTGAACCCTGACTACTCTTTATGCAAAGAAACTACTACAGGTGTAGTGGAAGTAAAGTATCCTACGCAAGTACAACAACCAGTGTCTTCCACGCTGGTTTCACCCTATAATGGCAAGCTCACCTGCAAGGCTCTATATCCATTTCTGCTTTGGCAGCAAGACAAGCAGTTACAGCAGATCCCCACACAACCTTATCGATTCTCTCTCTCCTCCCAGTCTTTCCAGAACACTGCTTGAGATGGGAACCTCTCTCCCATTTTTCTTGCTATAGATCTGCTTATTCTTTCTGTTATCAGTGCTCCCAATATGCATTATCTCTGTGCATTATCAGTTACAACAAAGCCAAAAGAAGAAAAGCTCTCACTGTAAAATATTAAACTTAAAAACCTAGCTTATCTGATCAAAAGCTTTGGCTCTTTCCCAGGGAAAGAGCAGCCTTCGGTTTATTGCCCAGAGAGAAGCCTATTCTTATTAATCAAGGCACCTCGGCGCATTATTCAATGAATAGCCATGCTTAGTGAAACTGGCCTGGTTGCTGCCTCTGTGGCACTTGCTGTATTTAGAGAAGAGGCCGTAGAGACTGTATTTAGAGAAGGTATCACAACCTTGGCAAAAACAATCTCCTCTTCGTTAAATTCTTGCCTGCACCAGAAGCTATCACAAGGCTTTAAATTCTACTTTGGAATTCTATTTTTAGAGTTCAGGTGGGATTTATATGGTGCTTCGACCTGACACAAGCTTTCTGCACAAGGCCTTGTATGCCCTCACTGCTGAAACTGCTTACTAAAATAAATTGAGGAGGGCTTGTTCTACACGTGTCTAATAGGCTACGGTGTATCTTAAATGTAGGATTTCCATGATAACTAAAATTTCACCAAATGCTTGTAGCACAATAAAAAAGACAAATGAAGTTTGTAAGTTCAGCTCTCATTGTCAGCGGCATCTGTGTTTCTTTAGTGACTGTTGCAGAAAAATACCAAAACCTTATTTTAAGAGTAAATGAAAGAAGATTCCCAGGTTATTTACAACTAAGAAAACTGTCCCCTTTTCAGCCTAGTATATGATCATGCTGCCGTCAGCCCTGGCTCCCTTCCCTTACATAAATTTTGAACAGTTGGCCAACTCAAACAAATAGATAGAAGGGCACGGGGGAGAGGTCTCACGGATATTAAGCTCCTTTGAGTTTCACTAGGTAGGGGAGAGAGATTACTAATATCCCACTGACAGAAACATGTTTAAGCCATATTAGATACTAGGGAAGGCAAACAGGAGCATAGGAAGACATAAATATAGAAAATCAGATGCTGTTGATTTTGTTGCTCAAGGATAATGTTAATATGGGGAGGAAAGACAAATGGGAGATCAAGACCTATTTGCTCACAAAGTTGTTAGTTTTTTGTGCTGTAATATTTGTGGTTCCGGGTGCAGATGCAAACTGGGCAGCTGTGGACATAAACCCTTAATATAAAAATATGGATTAAAGAATCAGTCTTGAATGTCTTGCCCAAGTTCAACCAATGACAGGAACAATTACAAACATTGCTTCAAACTGCCTGGTCTAGATAAATTTCTGTTCCAAGCCTGAGCTGAGGTAATGAAAAATATTCCCAGGATGGTCTCAATTTCATAACTACATATTAGGCATAAGCAAAAACAAAAAACAACAAAAAAAACACAACCACCACACACACACAAAACAAAACATGAAATGAAGCCAAACAATTCACAGCAGTAGAATAAAGCAATGAAGAATGACAAAACCAATGAAGAAATCCACAATGTGTTCGCCTGCGCCTCACAGTAATTAATGCTTTTTGAGATATTAGATAAACTTTTCTTTGTTGTAATAGAAACAGATTTCCCAGATCTCCTATTTCAGCTCTCAAGCTCCACCTTTTCTCAGCTTTGTCTGAAATTAGCCACATTTTCTACCACTTTAATAAACGTGGAATACAATTTGGAAATTATCTGTTTGCATCAGCACTGGCAATGAACAATAGCTCAAATTTTGAGAGTCAAGGCTTCAATAATAAGGCCTGATTTTCTTAGCAATCAGATGCATACACATGCATACACACACACGCACGCACGCACACCACATGTCTTTGTGAATAGGGCCCAAAACAGCTGCAACCTTCCAGAAATTAATTGGATTCTGGATCATTTGCATTTTTATATAGTATACCAACAAAAGATAGAGATAGCAAGTTTATTAATGTGAAAAAAGAGAGAGAGACAGAGAGGGAGGGAAAGTGAGCGTTTTGGTTGAACTGCTAATCCAAATTTTAATACACGTAGTTCCCATTCACCTTACAATGCTGTAGCAGATCCTCTAAGGTGGAAATTGATATGCAGGTCTAAACTGCAGGCAGCTGTTAAGGACTCCTACTGATGCCTAGGGCCTTTACAGTTCCTCATCTGGGTAGGCATTATGATTTGATAATGGCCATTTTCAGACAACACCCAAGGCAATTCCAGGATTTGCTGTCACAATAGACACACTGAAAATAAAGTCAGTGTAAATAGATTAAGAAATTGACAGAATAACAAGGCAGAAAGAATTAGAATGAATACACAAATGGCAGATGACAACTCAATGCATTTTGCTGCAGAGATGGGATAAGGAAAGTGGAGCTAGAGGATTTATCTGCTGACTGTATGCCTTCAACCTGCTTCCTGACTGTGTGGATGTTTATTTCAGTGAGAAATGAAATCTTTATTAGGAGATTTCTTATCTCTCTTGCTGCCTATTGAAAAACTTCCTTTCTGCTCAACTGAAAGCTCCTGATCTATAGGGTGCCCAAGAAAGCTAAAGATTTTCCAGGTACACAGCTAGTGACAAGGGGGCAATATTGACACCCCCATTCCACTTGGGAACAGGAAATAAGTACTGAGGGCTGAGTGGCCCTCAACTCCTGTGGGTGTTGAGGTGAACATCAGGTGGTAACCAGGGCTTTGTATTACACGATTCATTTACAAATTTGTTTGCAAAGCTTGAGCGGAGTTATATTTCGGGTTTAGTGCATGAACTTACTTGTGGAATCCCTTATTTAGCGTCTTTTGTTCTGCTATAAATAGATGGAATTTCTTTGATTCCTTTTTACTGTGATTTCATCTGATGGACTATTGGTCGAGGACAGTAGGATTTTGGGTAAGGAAGGGAGTAGAACTGCTACAAGGATGAAAATGAAACTCAGTGCCGTGTTAGTGCTCAGCTGGATAAGGATCCAGGGAACTTCGATTTTATGTTAGTGCAGTAAAGTGCTCCCCAGGACCGTAAGACCTGGAGCACAACTTTTCTCTTGGCTCATGGAAAAAAACACCTGGATGGGAGCACACAGGAAACCAGGGCATATAGCAGTGAAATGGCCATCTACTTCGGATATGGCAGAGCTTTGGTTGGTACCAAAGGAGATTCTGGGGTAAAGGTGCTGCTGGGAGGAAGAAGGAAAGAGTAACCTCTCCCCCAGTGGGGCTACGAAAGCAGTAAGTTGCATCCTTGAGTAACCAGCCCAGCTCCACTGTTTCCTTCAAGCCCTTTCCTATTTACCTGTTTTTCTAAAATCACTGAGAAGCCTTAAAAGGCCTCTGGCATTTGAACAAGGCAAATTCTGAACACTCAGTGCAGGGTATTCAACCAACACATCTTGAGTAATCTTGCAGGAGTTTAGGATCATCTTGAATAAAATACTTAGCTTTGCTTGACTTCATGGGAATTAAGCCAGTGCTTGAGTGTTGTATTGAATAAGGAACAAAATTGTATGTGTGGTTTACATAAATAATACTTAAATCTTTTGAGATTTTATACATACCTATTATCTTGCGAGGATCTCATGTGTGTAACTTTTCCATCAAATTCTGTAACATAATACAATGAAACAACCTTTCATTTCCCTACCTTTTTCTTTCTTTCCTCCCTCCACATTTCTTTTCCCCAGTAAGGGGCATCCTACATTTTCTGTGGTTTGTTTTCCTTCTATATAAAGTTTGACCTCTTCTTCTTTATAAACTTTGAATACAGTCCCCACTTCTATCACAGATCCTTCCTTTTCTTGTTTCATTTCCTCTTGGTTTTCTTCCCTCAGGTGTTGTTTTTCATCCTCTTTTCTTTCTTTTGGGTGTTCTCAACCACTTCCGTTCCCCCACCCCCCACCCCCCTCCCCTTTTTCCTCTATCTCTCTCCTCTTATTCCGCTTAAATTACAACCACTCTGTTTTCAGTTTTAATACTGAGCATCTATGGACTGTAGTCTTCCCCACTAATCTGTGTACCCAAATCCTACAAGGTCAGAAAAAGAGATAAGGTGATTTTAGCTTTGGCCAGGGAAATGAGAAATCAGACATCAAGAGTGAAGCGAAAGGGATGACCTGCCACAGAGCCTTCAAACATGAGGAAGAATGAGGTAGTAACAGTTATGAAAGGAAGAGGAGGGAAGAGAAGATTTCCGTGAAGAATGTGGGAAAAGAACAGAAAGTAAGGTAGTGGGTGCAAAATACAGTGCTACTACTTTTCTTCCCAGGTTCAATGTTCCTTCATTTTGAAGGACCTGAAGCTGCAAGGAGTACAGAGATCCATTTTGCTGTAAATCAATCCTGTTAAATGAAATAGCTTCATTATAGTTAGCATGCCAACATTTAGAAATGAATCAGAACCATGGCCAACATCCTTCTGGCTGAATAAACAGATATAGCGAGACACATTACTGAATGATAAAGTATCTAAGTACACACCAAGCCCTTATTTATCTATTTTTGTTACCCTTAGCAGAAAGCCTGCCAAAGTATTCTAATAGTACCAAAAATCCAGGAAAGCAATACTCTTATAACTAGGCAAATCTTTTGCATGGTATTGTATTTGTACTGCCTAGGGACTTGCTAATTTCCTGCTTTTGAGACAGTCAAGAAATTCAAGAAGTGTAAGCTTGAAATCCTGGCCCCACTGACGTCAAAGGCAATACCTCCATTTAACTTCTATGGGGCTAAGAACAGCTAATTTCTAACTGAAAGGGAGCTAAATGAATGCAGTCTCTGTGATCACACCTAATTTAGATGGGTTAAAACAGCACCAGAGGAAAAACGGCAGAAAGATGATGAATATTAGGGCAGGAGTGATGGAGAAACTATAGGTAGGGCAAGAAAGGACCAGAGATGAGAGAGTGGGGGAGAAAGGGTGCAGATAGGAGTGGAAAAGGAGCAGAAGAGGATCAAACATGCCAGGAACTGCAGACGAGGAGAAAAGAAGGGCATAGGTAATGAGGACTCAGAGCCACTATAGGCAAAGCAGAGGTGGTTGCCATCAGGTAGGCTGAACTGAGGGCCCTAACAGGAAAGGGTGAGACTCAGGATGTGTCTATGGAAAGAGAGAGGTATTCTGTGTTTGTGACACAATATCATCATAGCTCTGCATCTGCTCACTTCGTAGCTATAAAATCTGCTGTGTTTGTCTGCTTTTGTTTGTTGTGTTTTTTTGTTTGTTTTTCGAAAAGTGTGAAACTTATGTACATCTTAAACATTCAGCATCTATAGCACTCATCTTCTGTATGTCAATGGTGCCGCAGTTGAAGTCTCTCTGGAGACTGCCTCCTCTGGGATGAGGAGGCAACAGCAGGGGCAGCTCTGCTCATGTGAAAAACTGTATTTCACCTGTTAAAATCTTGCAATGCTTCTCCAAGCAGAAATACAAATATTAATCTGCTGCTTCACTAGGCAATATGAATTTATTAAATTATTTTCTTTTCTATATTGAGAAAGCACCAATAAAGCACTAACTTCACTCCCTGAGAGGTAGCAAAAGAGAAAAGTTGTTACATCATCAAAACCAAATCCCACTATCAGAGAACTGCATTTGAGATTCATTTTCAAACTAATTTATATTCCCAATGGACAGGTCACCTGCTAATCCTTCTGGGAGTATACTCCATTATTCCTAATGTCTTTGCTTTACTATAAGGTAATACCTCTTTCTCCTGAGCATTTACATCCTTTAAACATTTGAAACTTGTTACAGTTCATCTCAGTTACTCTTTCACAAAGTTGCGTAGACATGGCTGTGTTATTTTTTCCAGGCTGGTTCGTCTTCCTGTTGTCCTCAGGATTTCCCTTAGTTTACCAGTTGTGCTCTAGCAACATGCTAAATCAAACACATACCCTGTACTCTAGCCAGGCTACAACAAAACTGCACACAGAGGGCTATTAAGACAGTGCTCAGTGATGCACAGCTTTTGCACATGCAGCCTGAAATTATGCCACGCTTCATTGCAACTGTGTTATGCTACATATGCATGCTTAATTTTCTCTTCACTATTACCTCTTAACAATATGGAAGACAGTGGTATAAGGCTATTCAGCCGATTTACACCCTTTCTGAGCACGGCTTGAATGCTGGTAATGATGTCATTTAAAAAAATCTGAAATCTGAATTGGGCTACTGGGGACTTTACCCAGAATTTTTTTTTTCCTTTCCTTTCTTTTTTTTTTTTAAAAAAAAAAAAAAAAAGGTCGTTATATTATGAGAGGTCTGAAGTTTAGCAAAATATTTACCTTTTGGAGCTAACAGTTTCACTTAATGGAAATCAGGTTTTTGCTTTGCACAGTTCGAAGAAAGCCTTCTCAGATCTTAAGCTACCTGAACAAAAGAAACAGGTTTTTTTTTTTTTTATACTAATTAGTAAACAATTCTAATGCTCCAGTGGACATGGCTAATTCAAAAAGGACTTGAAATTAAAGACTAAAATTGGGATTGTACATAGGCTTGGTAAAGAGTTTATACAGTGCACTTCTGGGACATTGTCAACGGTGCATTGTTGCATACAAAAGTGAAAGTTCTGACAGTAAATACATATTTAAGGTCTTTCAAAATGCTACTTATCAAAAGAAAATACTCCTCAAATAAATATGTATAGATTATTTCAAATAGAGTACTGTGCTACCAGCCACAGCTTTTTATACTGTTCTTCCTTTAGATGCACAGAGTAGGATCTGGCTGGAACAATCTGCAGATGAGGAACATCCACATAGTGCAGACTACTTCATTACTATTTGTACATCGTTTTACGGTAAGAGATGAGAAGGGACTAAGGAGGAGTATTTCTTCCTTCAGTACCTTTGAACTATTCCTCTGCAAAAGGGGGAATGCTTTAGCAGCATGGACGATTGCCTTGAGAAGATGCAAGAGCAGCAGATGTAAATGTACATTGCACTGCATTTCACTGCTGTTATTAAAGTTATGGTTGCTCAGGAAGCAATTAGTCCTTGTTATGGTATAGACACTGAGACTATGCAGAAAGCGAAACACAGTCCTTGATCAGTCAGCCCTTCCTTGATCCTTGTCACAGCCTCTCCTACGTTGACTTTCTGCTCCGAACACTACTGGTTGCAGTCCAGGAGCAATGCTCTTCCTTTCAGATAAAGGAGAAGATATGATCAGCTCGAGACACTCTGTAGATGAGAAACTTACAGTGCAATGTCAGCTAATTCCTTAGTGTTTCTGAATCATTTTCAGAAAAGAGATGCCATAGAAGAATTCAGATTATTATTGGCTCCTTAATTTGGCTTGAGACTGGTAAAGCTAACAGTTTCACAAGCTAAACCATCTTCCCCGTAGATTTAGAAGACAGGTTTTTGCATAAGCTAGGCTTAAACCAAGTTTGTCCCTGCTAGTACTGGCAGCCCAACCCATATTTAAATCAAAACTGCATGGAATAGTACGTTTTATGCCAAAGTAATAAAAACTGTAATGAGACACACACAAACACACATCCCTATCACAACATATATATGCTGTGTCCTGGGCATACTTTTAATCTACATCTAACTTTTTAGTAGTGACGAAGCACCTTTCAGTCATTACTAGAGCCATTAATTTAAGTATCAGTGTTGTCTGGATGTACTGTTCTCCTACAGTGCCTAGGATGTCCACGCAGCCACTGATTTAAGAGACAATATCACTTGCTTCCAAGTTTATGAGGCAATAAACAGCTCCCGCATATTGATGAATGTGGAGGTGTTTGCTCAGCACATTTGCAGGGGACGTTTATTACCCAAGTGCTGTGCTTTAAAAGCAAATGAAATTGCAACTATTCTCACTTTCTTCTGTTGGGGGGAAGGGAGAAAAATACTGTTGTTTTTAATTTGTTCCTCCACTTTCCCTCCTCCTGTGACTCATTAAAATGACTGACACAGCCATGGACGTTTCCTTCATCTGTGCAATTGACGTCTACAGGCATTTTTACTTTGGTGGCTTTGCATGAAACTGCTTTAGAAGAGGGTGCAATCGTCAGAATACCAGAGAGACGTGACTAAGATTATCCCTTAGTGCTTTATTACCCTATTATTCCTTTCCAAGGGATTAAATTAGTTCATCAGTATAACCACACAGAGTAGTTAACCCTACAATAATTCTCAATGTTCTGTCCACATAATATAGGCATGAAATAATTTTAATCTACATAAAAGGGATCATGCGAATGTCAATGATTAAAAGATGAGTCTTTGGATTGTACACATGGCAAAACACTTCTTGGAATCTGAACTCCTTTTAAGTGTATGATATTGGGAAGGAAGAGAGGGTGGAGGGAAGAGATGAGATTGATTGCAAAGCTGCATGCCAACTGAGTTGTTATGAGGATGCCAAACAGAGAAAGCAATCCGTGAAAAATGTATTAAATTATCAAAAACACAAAACTGATTTATAGCTGCTGTAATTTCTCCCCTGCTCTTTGTTTCTATAAAAAGGATGTTAGGGAAAATGTTTTCTTACAAGAAAAGAAAATGTTTCTAGCTTTTATTAAAATACATACTGATATTTTAAATTGTTTTATTTAACTATGTTAAGAATTAAAAAAGAAAGATAATTGAATGATAAGTATGAATACAAAATCTAAGGAACCAAACAAATATTTTCCAAAATCCTTGAGGAGAATGGACCATGGAATCTTCTGGCTTTTATGAGAAGCCTTTATTATAAATAGCAGCAGTTCTGTTGTTTTAAGAAAAGGATCTGTGAAACTTCTAGCAGAGCAGACAGTTCCTTTTTTATCCTTACAATATGAGATTAAAGAAAAAAATATCAACTTCAAATATTTCATAATGCACATTACCTTTCTTCACCGTTTTTCTCATTGTGTTCTTTTCTAATTTAAGACTTAGATATGCAAATCTATATTCATTTAGATATACCTTTTAATCTGAGTAGTAGTCCCATTAAAATCAACGGGACACATGCTTAGGACAAGCCAGCCATTAGCACTGCTATGCCAGTAGGCTGTCAGAGGTCATTCTTTTCCTTGGTGTTTGGAAAATGCCTTCAACACATCAGGAGGTGTAAAAATTGTAACATTAAGAATTAGTACTTATAGTTAAAAGTAGAAAAACTTTTGTTGGTCATACTTAACTAGCCCTCATTTACACTGTTAAAATTTCTACCACTCCTTCTTTAATCCATATACTTGCTCTTTTCCATTATGGTCCTTTTCTCTCTAATACATTTTCTCCTGCTTCTGGTTGTCCTGATTTTTTTATTTTGCCTTGAATTTTGTCCTCCATTCTCATTTGACAGAGTAAATTTGTTAAGGAGAAGAGAAGGGAACTCTAAGTTATGCTAATATCTGTTTGGTTACTGTGATCTTTTGCAAACATATTTCAATTTAGTCAGCTTGTACTGTCTTCTGCCTTCCCGTGGCTGTATGTTAAAGGGTAGTCCCTACAAAGGAGATGGGGAACAGCAGTGTCTGTTTCATTTGCAAGTCAACTGACAAGATTTATTTTACATTATTTACTTGGTAATGTTAGCTTATCATACATTATGAATTATGGAAATTAAAAGGAACAAGTCTTCTAACAGGTTTTGACAACCTCACTGATTGCTGCCTGGGGTGTTTATGGGCATAGGATAGGGGTGGTCATTGAAAATTTCTTATTTAGATTCTGCTTTAACATACCTGAACTGCCTGGAAAACATGTATTACAGAAAGTCCAGAAACTGAAAGCAATGTGTTTCCATGCCTATTGGAATTACTTAAACAAGACGTGACAATAATGGTGCCTGTGGCCCAGTCTGGAAATTGGAGTGAAAATGAGTGTCATCATAAATGGTTTAGATTAGCTCTAATTATCTCAAGTGTGAAACAAAACACTAAAAAAAATGTTTTTTATATATATATATATATATATTACTATATCCTGTTCTATAACAATTGGACTACCTCTGAGAACTGATAAAGGAACAAGGTACATTTACTTTCTTTCTGAAAGATGTTTTAAAGGTGACCGCTGCTTCCTATTTCTCTTTCTGGCCACCCAATTGATCATTTCTTCTCAATGGAATGGGAAAAAAGTAATGTTCCCTTCAGGAAGGATAACAACAGCTTTTAATACTGTGTGCTGGATAGAAACATCAAGAAGGAGCAAATGGTGACAGCAACTAGTCTTTGCTAGGAAGTACTGTTATCAACATCCCATGCAGAAGAAGAAAGGGTGATAGAAATATTTTTGGAAAGGTCATTCTGAGTGTTTTGGCTGGTGTCTCTGTCCCAGTGAAAATACTAGGAAGAGCAGAGATTTTGAGCAAGGACTAGGTCTTTTATGGATATTATATGCCAGCCTCTGCTAGAGGAAACATCAGAATTGTATACTTTTTCCTTCCATCTCTTCTCTGCAAAGGGTCTCAAATACTAGCAATGCACTGTACTCAGTAAGCTTCAATTTCAGGGGAAGTTTGAAAAGCCTGTAATATTCTGTGTGAAGGTTATTAGGGACTCCCCAAAAATCTCATGTTGAGTGACTAATTGCTGGCAGCAGACACATTTCTAATGAATTTTAACACAAATTATTTCAATACACTCTGTCTGAAATTTTATATGTAATCACTTGTATTTGCATATGCAGTTTGGCCCAAGGGGCAAGCTAGTGCTGGCAGCTAAACTAACTCAAGAAACCCTTTTTATAAGAGGAGAAAGGAGTGATACGATCAGATATGTTTTCTAATGCTTAGATATTAAAAACACATTATTTGGAGATAGACTCCAAACACAAAACAAACATAGGCGATATAAGACTAAAAATTGCCAGGTTTGTCTTCCCAGCCTGTTCTGAGCCCCAGAAAGTCTTCTCCATTCTTCTATTCCCCATTGAGGCCAAGCAAGCACGTATCTCTACGTATCTCTACCTTAGTTGGAGAATTCCTCATGGCACACAACCTAGGTTTGAATCCCGCCCTAACATGAAGCCTTTTGCTAGTGAAGGGAACTCCTACTCTTTCCAGCTATTTCATTTGTATAAAGGGGCTTAATAAAGCCTTCCTTTTAGTCAGAATTAGGGGTGTTCAGCACACCTTTATCTACAGCTGTCATGGCCTGGAGATCACAGGCTTGCTTAACAGCAGCCAGCTTGCTTGACAGCAGTCACTGACACTTTCCAGCACAGCAATATTGTATCCAGCCACAATACCATATATGATTTCATTTCAAAGCCCTTTTGTTCCTGCAGGGGTTCCATCAAGCAAAGCATACACCAAAAGTATAAATTCATAGAAAACACTGGCTCCCTGCATGAATAAGAGATATGTGTTAAAGCGGAAAAATAAAAAGGAATTATATCTGTCATGCTGCTTATGTGTGATTTTCATATTTATTAGCATAATCAGATTTATGATTATTCTTACGTATCTCTTGAGAAGCACAGCTGACAATTATTTAATTTTTTAATAGTAAAAGGAGCAGATCTCTTAAGCAGCAGGTGAAAAGGCCAAGAACCTAGCTTTGTGACAGAGCAGTACTTCAAAACCATGCCTTCTGTGCAAGAATGACACTTTGGATGAGCCAGGACACATGAGAAGTGTGTACATACTGTAGTACTCTGGAGGCTCTGAAAGGAGAGAAGTCCCTTCCTTAATGACTGGGGAAGCTTTGCCTGCCGGATTTATTCACTCCGCCCTGCACCCTCCCCCCAGACAACAACCCCCCACACTTTCCTCCTGAAAACAGCTGCTCTTTTGATGTGTTTTTAATACCATTTGTTATTTCCTGGGCAAAACTGAACTGTGGCTCACCCGCCAAAAAAAGCAGACGTAGACCTATAAAAACTATCTTGCTATAAAGGACTCTATAAAACAGTATGTTTTAATTGCTTCCTGGTTTCAGCAAACTGTTTTATACTGAAAGTTAACATTAGGTTGACACTTAACTTCTTTGGGCTTTTTATTATTTTAAAACATAAATTATCAGAAGCTATTTATTTTAGCATTTGTTTTCATGAATGGAGGTAGCATTTGTGTGACTGGTTAAGCATTTCAAAAAGCAGTACAACTTACCCCAGTTTTTAATTAGTTGCACAAATTATCACCAAGCACCGTAAATTTAATGTCATCTCTTTTACACTAACAAAATAAATACTGAGCAGGTAATAACACATTTGTATGGATCAATCGAGTATCCTGTGGGTAGGTTACTATTATACTCATTTTGGAAGCAGGGAGGTGTGATTGAAGGAGATGCCCAGGGCGATGCACACAGCTGATGGCTTGGGCTCTGAATCAGGGAGACTGACAACTTAGAAAATGGAGATGTTTGGCTTTGTGCAGTGATGACCAGAGCTTTTTTCCCCCCCTCTTCATACAGAACCATCACAGAATCACAAATATGATCAGCTCAGAAATGACTGCCTTTCTTGGAAAAAATACAAGAAACAGTCTGTGTTGTATGTCTAACAATGTTTTGGTGCTCAGCCAGGTAAGTCTTTCCCTTAATAACCTATCTTCTCACAGATTTTGAGCCTGTAATATGGCTACTAAAATGTATTTAAATGGTTTATTAACTGAGAGACTCTTCTGAAATCTGTGCAACAACAAACTGGTATCATTCTGCAGAGACAGATATACAGTATTTTCTGCACAGAGGGCTGAGGCACTGTTTATCTCTCAAATAGGATATCGGCTCATGAGGTTAAAATCAACCAAGTGAATTTTTACATTATAGATTCTTGAAAGAATCAGATGAAAACTGATGATGCCCAAGCGAACTGGAAGCATGCATTCTGCTTAGTCAGTCATAGCCTGCTCCCATATCATGTGGTAAAGAAAGCCACAGCTGATCCGTAAGCACAAGAGGGTTGGCAGATAGTTTGATACGTCTAGGTTTTGGAAAGAACTGCTTCACATTTTTCCTGGTGGAAGATTGGAACATACAAAGAAAAACAGTATGTTACTTAAAGGTAAGTCAGCACCCTATGAAAAACAGCAAAAAAGCTGCCTGATGTGAAGACCTAACCCTTTTCCTGGAGCAGTCAAAACCTTACAAGCTACAGCAGAAGCAACACCGAAACCGCACCGCTAATGATCTTTTCCTACAACAAGCGCTCTTCCAGGTCATGCATTTTTAAGGGGAGCTGACAGGTGAGCGCCGACAGCCCTAGCTGCAGCAGCTTAGGCTGTTTTCCCCAGCGCTCGTCTGGGTGCAGCTCTCTGCTGCTCCATGTAAGCCCACCCCAGCACCGCTCCCGGAGCTCGTCCTACAATGGCAGGATGAGAACCAAGCAGAGGCCGCGGCCTGCGGCGGAGGCCTAGGCCCTGCGCCCTCCCAGCCTGCTGAATTCACCCGGGCGCACGGCAATCCAGAAGCTTAACTGCAGCCCCTGTAGGCAAGAGCTTTCAGCTGCCAAATACTATGCAGGCTCCCCGATGGGCTCGGCAGCCTATGTCAAACCCTGTGAGGCTGTAGTTACCATCACGCTGCAATCATGTAGCTGAACTGCAGGCTACAATTGCACCTTAAGAGGAGCAGTGCTGAGAGAACATAACAGAAATCTGTCTAGCATACAACGCTGTCTCTTAACGGCAGATGCCTAGGGCAGAATACAACGCAGGTTGTTATATAAAGCCAGAGGTAGCATCGCAAACTCCTCTTGTAGGAATCTGGCTAATTGCTTTTTGAACTCAAATAAACTTCAGACTTCTACATGAGTCCAAGGAGGTCCGAACTGTAACACTTTTGTTAGAAAACAATATATCTCATTTCATTGCTTTCAATAATCCATTTGCTAGTCCCAGGAGCAGCACCTGCTCCTTGGATTGGAAAATGTGATGACTTCCAGCCCACCTCCCCACATCTCAGGCAGGTTCACAGATCAGGATCAGCACCAGTTTCAGTCACTGCTCCCCCGGCTGAACCAACCCAGTCTAGCAATTTCTCCCGTGGAAGCCATTCCCCACCTTTCCTCACTCCCAACACTTACCTCACTAGGTGGGTAGTGCTCCCTCACCTTCGTGCCACGGGGCCCAAGGTGACCCCTGATACCTGCATGCATCCTCCACCCCTCCATGTTGCCCAGCCATGCTCTGGGCACAGGAACCTTTCCACCTCCAGCAGAGGGGTGAAGGCTCCTTGCAGAGGTGGGGACCTAGTAAATGAACCCTTTAAGTTAAATTGTGAGTCTGTGCTGATATTAAACATACTAACAGTCTGAGAAAAAGAATAATAAATAAATAAAAAAAACCCACCTAAAATGTGACTACAAGTACACATTCTGCTCACCAGATGCTTGGCCCACTGGGTTAAATTCACTAAATTAACGAGATTATTTCCACCTGAACAAACTATTCATTCCTATTATTGCTAGTTAAAAGGAAAGGCTGCAGGATGTGTGCTTGTCACAGAAAGCAGTTGACCCACTTAGTTCTCAACTTAAGAAATAAATACTGGATGTGTCTTTCCTAGGCTGTAGATCCAAGGGAAAAGGAGAAAGCCAAGGTATAAACCTGAAACAAATTTCACCAGGCTGTGCAGCTCAGAGCATTAGGAGCAAACAGTGTATGAAAGCATGATTGTTTTACATCTTCATCCAGATGTAAATTCGTCACTGTTGGGTCAGGGTTACATCTTCAGTTTCTGTGTTGTGTAATTACAGCTGTTTAAATGCAGAACAATCTAATGTGCCGATAGCTCACTCATTTGTGTGGCACCATTTAAAACACTGCATAATACCACTTTGAAATATTTGTGAGAGAATTTACTGCTATATAGATACCATCTGTCCAAAGTCCATGAGTTAAAATGTACTGGCCTCATATGTCACATGTTCTTAGTAAAATGTGGTTTATTTTTTCCTCTCCTACATCTGAAGTTAGAGAGACTCCTGAAACCTGTATTTTGCCAATACACACGTGCAAAGTGTATCAACCACAAAAGAGACAAACAAAAAAGACCAACAAGAAACAGCAAAATAGCAAACAAAAATCCAACAACTCAGAAGCATTGGGTTGGTTCCAAGAAAATATGAGGTGGCATTACAAATTATTAGGTTAAAAAAATAGGGAAAATCTGGAGTCTTCCAAATAAGGATAATGAGGAGTCTTTCAGTAAAGTAGGGATTCTGTTTTCATGTTTATTTTTTCAGCAATAGTGAGTTGAAAAAGTTAACTTTTAAAAAGAAAGCTTACTGCCTGACTCCAGAAACTACAGCCTTAAGAAAAAAAAAAAGTAACTGTAAACCCAGTGAAGTTCTAGGTGATGACACTGTGACACCAGCCAAGGTCCAAGTCATGTGGGGTTTCACTTGGCTTAGCATTTTCAGCTGATGCAGTTAAAACTGTAAGATTCAGCTATTAGTAAACTAGTGAAGCAAGGATGGATGTTCAGTGTCAGCCATTAGTTCAGGTAACAGGTACTCTGGATTTTAATTTCACTTTCAGTATATTTCATGTTTCTTCTTTTCTCTCTCCCCTCCTGAATAAGCAGAAAAGTCTTTTTGAGACTGGCAATACGTATTCTGGGAATGACTGTGCCTTTGTGTTTATAGCCTCGAGAGGAAAACTGTAGCAGTGGGGAGTTTGTATCTAGTGAATTCTCTTTTCAGAAAATGAAATGGGAATCTGCAAACTTTGAATGGAGTGCTGGAAAAAATAATAATGCAAAAACCAAAACAATGCTATTATTAAGCATGAAAAAGCCCATAAGAGAAAGGCACTGTAGGGAATTTTTAGCCCTCAAAGAACTGTAGCCAGCCACACTTACAGTTAATATAGTCAAGCTAAACACTTCTACAAAGCATTATTTTAACAGTGTCCATAGAAATTAGTCTTCATAAATCAGCCATGTCATTTTACTAAACTATTTCAGTGGTGTTTTCTTGGCAATCAGAGGTCAAATCATTTACCACTTTTGTAATATTACTTGATTAATAAAGATACATAATCTAGAAAGCCATGAATAGTAAAAAAAAATAAAAATAAAAATAAAAATCATCTTTTCTGTATAAACAGAGTATATCTACTTTAAAATAAGTGGAACTTTTCATTGC
The DNA here is from genome assembly GCF_964034855.1 of Anser brachyrhynchus. NCBI lineage: Eukaryota > Metazoa > Chordata > Aves > Anseriformes > Anatidae > Anser > Anser brachyrhynchus. Next base: position 60,467,509 of record NC_137696.1, on the reverse strand, counting down.
CTACAAATTTGTATAGGTCTCTCCTCCATGGTGTCAGAAACCAGAAAAAGCAAGGAACTTGCACTCTGTAGGATTTATGCATGGAAAAGACATATGGTTTGCATAATTATTCCCAGCACCACCACCACCACCCTGACCCAATGCTATGGAGAAATATAAAGTAAGCAATGTCACGCCTCAGCTTTCTACAAACTTCTCCAAACTTTAAAAATTATAATTACAAATGTCTATCAAATAATTACACTATAAGAAATATTAAATGTGGTCTTAATTTTTCTTTTTGTCCCCAGAAAACATATTTTTTACATTGGAACTGAGGGCAAACAACTAACATAAAATATTTCTGAGTTTTTAATTATGAAAGGAGAAATGTAATTAGTCATAATTATTCTAGGGATCAGTCTTTCTCAATTAAACTTGCAATTTATATATTTCCTGGAGGAGATACTGAAATGTCTCAGATCTCAGTAGATTAAATTCTGTATGTAAAAAAAAAAAAAAAAAAAAAAAAAGCTCTATAAAAGGTTGTCACAGAGCAAAGCATGGGCTCTGTTTAAACTATTCTTGAAGACAGTAATGCTCAAATGTTGCAGTTTGGAGTAGAACAACCTTTCTGAAGATGATGTGCCCTGTTCTACTGCAGACTCTGCCAGTGGTAAACTAGACTTGAAGAGAGAGGGCAAAGGGAATGCGTTTTGACTTTGGACCATCTTTATCTCTTGATCTCTGTGCTGGCAGGCACTCGCCTCTATATGTAGTTAGCTTCCTGGACTACTGATAGCATATGTTGCAAGAACTCAATTTTTAAATATTGCCAGCAGTTCTAAGAGTAAAGACTCTCTTTTACAGTGGGAAAAGCAACTCTATAGAGAATGAAATAAAAAACTAAAACACAGTGATTGTAGACACAGAATAGTTAAACCCTTCACAGCTTTGATAAATACGGAGGAGGTGTCTTTTATTCTATCCCACCCATAAGATTTGTCAATATAGAGAATCACAGCTAGACTCAGGAACATTTTCTAGAAATGTGTTTTACCCAGAACTATATCTAATCATTCTGTTCACAGAGGGGGACACTTTTCAGTGGCTTGCGGATCAAACTACATTTCTGTTGCTTCTCTTAGGTCAGCATCCTGAAGCATTGACTTGTGATGCATATGGAGTAAGAAAGCAACAATGACCCCACACTACATATGAGATATTTAATAATACGTAGTTATTAAAACATATGTTTGAACATCTAGTATGACCAAAGGCAACTATAAATGGACTCTGAATTGGTGTACTTCACTTTACACCATTTATGGGTCCCTCTGTAAGTACCTTAAACTAAATATGCCTTTATTTGCTTTCAAAAAGTTTTATAATATATTTTTGTATGATTGTATCATTGCTAGGCCAGACTCTGATTAAGCATCCAAAGCACATAACCAAAATGAGTTCTGTTTGCAGAAAAACACTTGTTTTTGTGAGATGCAGTTAGAAAGTGAAGAATGGAAATATCTAGATGGAAATCAGTTTATCATACTGTCACACATGTAACTCCCAGGTTATCTGTAAAACCCCCAAACACCGGTTAGTATCTGTGTAGGTAATATGTCTGTGTGTAAACACTACAAGGGGAAGTTTATCCCAGAGGGACACTTCTTTAATAGCTTTTCCATTTTTAATCCCCAGTAACCTTTTCTTCCTTTGCCAATAGTTCCTTGTTTTTGCCTCTGATTTTGAACATATTATTTGGAAGTACAGATTATCCAAGAATATGAGCTACCAGAAGATATATTTATATATTTATTCATTTATTTCAAGGAATGGGTTCTTTAAAGTACCAGTTATCCGAAGCACAGGATGTGGAAGAAAATGTGGGTAATTCTCTCGATCTCTATATCAGTGTGCTTGAAAATTAGGAATCCAGTACTCAGCTCTCTTGGTCAGGTTGTAATTTCAGATACTGCTGGGCAGCTATCTGAATCTCTCTGCGTGTTTACGTGGCCTATCCCCACATGCTGACAGGTTCACACCTGTAAATCTGATTAGCAGACAATGTTTGACTTGATTAGTCAAGTGCAAAGCTCAATGCAGTCAGACATTTGAAATTCAAGATTTCCTGGAGCTGTGTTAATAGGTTTGAGACCTGAGCAGTGTGCAAATGAAACAACAGGAGCCACACATTCTTCAGACAGTGTTTCATTTCTTCACATTCAGGGAGTACTGAATCAGGGACTGTTTGGAAGTGACATGTCCCTCCCTTGCTTGTTCCTCTTGCCTTGGGACAGTGGTTTGCGATCAGAGCTTTTCTGCACCTTCTTTAAACAGAAAGCAGTGAATTTTTGTAATGCAAACCAGCAAATTCCCATTTCCTATTGACTACTGCCTGTGCATTTGATATCTCTGAAGGTCTAAAGGCTGCTTTCAGATTATTCCTTCACATGAGAGAAAACACTATATTCTCCATCCAACCTTTCATAAGGCTTATCTATCTGCAGTCTCTAAGCTCATCCTCTTGTTTTCTTATTGCTTTTCCATTCCTGTGACTCCCATTTCTCCTCAAATTGATGTCAACGCAAAACCTTCTTTCTTTTCTAACACTCTGTCTCTGTGGAGCATTTGTGATACCACACATTATGAATGCTCTGTGAAATCAGTTTCAGAGTAATGATATGCTATGTATGCTTAGAAACGCACTTATGTTTCCAAATGTCTCCTTGCATATTATTAAGGTTAGTGAACCAAGAAGATGAGTACTTTTGTCACCATAAGGATGATACACATAAGAAGATACACATGACTATAGATACAGACCAGTTATAGTTAGTCTGGGAGAAAGCCAGGGAAGGATTGTCATTTATTATTTAAACCCACCCAAGCTGCACATTGTATTTTACTATACAGTATTAAGACATTGATCCTTGCCCCTCTGTCCTACAGAACCTGCAACATGAGAGAAATTAACACTGCACTGAAATAATTGCTTTATTACAACCCCCTAATACTGACACAGTTTGCAAGAAGTAAAGGAAGATTTATTTTCATGCACTACACTCTGTAACACACCACAGTGAGTAGTCTCAGGAATAAGCTATGCTCTCTGGTACCATATGTGAACTGTGGTACATCCATGTATAGATGCAGTTACCTGCATTCAGACTCTCAGAATATTGTCCTAAATTAGGCCAAAAACACCGTAGAAGAGTAACAGGACATTATGACAGGACAAAGTAATGGTGGAAGGAAGAAATCAATAAATACAAAGAAAGGCTGAAAATGGCTTTGGGGTGAGAAGAGTTATTCCCACAGAAAGACAATTTGCATTGATTTAATTTCTGACATGCTTTGTTTTCAAGATTTGTAATGTTCTATACTATTACTATTTGTTCTAAAGCATTGTCAGAAGGCCTGAACAAAGACATGAGTAAGCAAGAATGGGAAAGACAAATTTTACTGTCTGCATGCCATCTGTGAGGGGCAGAAATCACCTATAGGCATGAAAACACGAGCTGGATAAACAGGGTAAGCAGAAGGCTGGAGCAGAACAGAGTTCAGAGAGCAGCAGCTGAGAGGAGAATGGGGGGACCGAGCAGGAAGATCAAACACAGAGCTTTAATAATCATTGACCTTGCACTAAACAGCACAGGAAAAAGACAGCACTCCAAAGATTTAATACAGGGCAAAACCAACAGGGCCAGCATGCACACTATTCTCCTATCCATTTCTCCCCAGCCATATTAACTATGTCCCCTCTCTGGTATCTTAAATTTACTCTTCCCTTCCCCCAGGCAGCAATTCTCTCTTTTTCTCTCTCTCTCCCCCTCCTGAACCCCATCTCTGTGAAACCCACAGGGTAACATCTATAACCAAACCAACATTTTCTTAACACGACAAAACTATTTACCAATGAAAATTTGTGATTTTTGAGAAGATGTCTAAAAAAGAAAAAAGAAAACCAAAACCCAAACCCTAAAATTACAATACTGTATTTAAACAGAGAAAATCCTTGGAATAGCTGGCTTTCATTTGGTGCTTGTGTGAATGCACAAATGAATATCAAAAGACTTCCCTGCATCATTTGCTTTATCACTGAGCAGCCACTGGGAAACTTAGCACAGATTTCAATGGATTGCATTAAGACCAACGCACACTACACTATCATCATTTTGCATAACACAAGACAATTTCAGCATTTATTTTCAGAGCAAAGTACTCCTTGCTTACAAACATGTTCACAATGAAGCCCGCATTTTTATGACAAGGCAATCTCAGGGGCTGACTTCCCTCTGGCACTCACTTTCACATACCCTGCTTCCTTTCTCACATCTTCCAACGCACACGAGAAGGCGCTGTGGTCTGTAAGGGTGATGCACCCGGTGACCCCAGTCACAGAACAGGGCAGGAAGAGGTGCGCTGCTGCGGGAGAGCAGGTGCTTGCACAGTACCACAGTCTCTCTCTCCTCTTCTGTTACCCTATGCATTGGGTGAGTCTGCTCAGTGGATCAAAGTACCGATCACCAGAGGAAGCACCAGTTCCCTACTGTACCCCACAAATGCACAAGATGTGGTGGTATGTGGAAGATAATGTCCTCTGTTCTCAGATCAAGATGCCAGCGCACACTTTCCCACCTCCACTGACCCAGCGCCCCCTTCACGATTCATCATTCTCCCTCCCCAGGTGACGCACAAACTTCTCTCACCCAGGCCTCTTTCTCCTCTAAGTTACCTGGACCCTTGTGTCCTCTGCAGGAAAATCCTGCCTACCCTCCCGAAGAAGTATGCCTGCAGGTTACACAGTAAGCTCGGACACACACACAAAACCTAGCCACGGGAAGGCATGAGGCATCACTAAGGCATGTCAACTTCCCAGTCGGGAAGAATTGCTACCATTCTGCTGCTGCAGTAATTTGCATGAGGGCTCGGATCACCTGATCCAGGCAAAATCAGCCAGGCTAGTGTAAACAGTTGAAATATGTTGAAATAAAAAAAAGGTGTGACTTTTCCTGTCTCGTTTTATTCGAAGCAGATGAGGGAGAGCTCGCGCAAGCAGCTCCCCAGCAGGGCAGCGGCGACGGCACAGCACAGGAACGGGGCAGCAACAGGCAGTCGGTGGGTAGCGATGGCTTAAATCAGAGCTGTCCGCAACACCAACATCTGCGGTTCGGTCATCCGTCAGTACAGTCAGTGTTTGTCAACACAGTCAATGAGGTCATTTGTCAAAGAACAACTCTGCCGAGTTCCCAGGTGTCTCGTTCTTTTATGTGAACTTCCCTAACGTACGTGCGGGAATAAAAATGATGTTCTTGTCATTGCAAGAATAAATTCATTAAAGGTTAGAGCAAAATCCAAAACAATTACAAGGAAGCATTTACCTCTCCACAGATAGCATCTCTCTGTTATATTTGCCAGCAATTTGGAAAACTAATTAAAATAATGGATTATTGTACTCAATGTTTTAAATTAATCAGTAACGTTAACATGCTATGCATTTGCTCTTTCCTATAAACACTATTTTTAAAAGCCTTCCTAAATTGACACTTTTAAATAAAAATCATTTTCTTGCTCTTTTTAATTATTTCTAATCCAGCATATAATAAAGCTCAGCTTGCTGGTACTTGCACGAGTACTAGAAAGCACAGGTCATTGGGCCTGGGTAGCTGAGGGTGTTTAATAGCCCAGAGTATCTTTTTCCAAGGAGAAATGTCAGACTCTGATCTCATGATATTGATGTACAAATGCAGGTTCATCGACCGATGCAGAATCCCATTAACTCAAATGGGGCTTTACGCAGGCATCTGCCCTACTAGCAAGAATCGAGAACTTTATGATTGGAACCTAGCTCCTGAACAACAGGAGTTCGCATCTCATAACCTCCTTCCTCCGCCGTGCCCCATTCCCATGTTGTCATACTGCTGATAGATTCAGGAAATTCAGGGGGAAAAAAAAGATGCAAGAATTTACTTTTAGTCCACAGACCGACTCTTCTCTGTCATGATGTGAAGTGTGCTTATTGGGTAACCCAGTAACACCTACGAAGTGACTCGGTCTGTGGATAAATACTGGGACTAGATCCCCAGGAAGGGAAGCTTTATTTTTATAAAGCTTGTTAGATAACAAATAGGAAATATTTTCAAGTGGTTGAGCTTCCAAAAGGGCCAAACACCCTTCAGATGTCTCCAGGTGAGCTTTTCAGAAGAGAAGCCCACTAACCTTATGGTCAGCCTTGAACACGTCCCCTCAGGGTGGTTTTCACAAAGAATACATCCATGTGCACTCGGCTCAAAACATCTGTCTCTTATTCTTGCCCGAGAACTAAACTTAAATAAGGGAAAGAGATACTCAGCTGAGCTATAAATTATGAATAGTTCTTCAGTGAATTGAACTTTGAAGCTTAAATAACAGAGCAGTGAAATTCTGGAAAAGCGAAAGATGTACAATTTTAATTTAGTGCTACCCCAAAAACTCACTTAAAACATTTAAACATCTTTATTTACTTTAGCTAGAATCTTCAATAGACCAAAAGTGTCTCTCGGGAATCAGCAAAGTGTTCTGCAAGATCTGGAGAAGATCTGGGGGGAGAAGGCCATGGGGGGGACTATTCACACTTCAAAGAGTTTCCTTCAATGACGCTATTTCAGAATAAGACTTACAAAATGTTTATTATTTATACATTTAGTTATTTAAACAAATGCCATGTATTACTTAGTTGAGAACAAAGAGAGTTTGAAAACTTTATTTTTATGCTGTAAAGAAATTAAAAGCCTGTTGGACTTTAGTTTCCTTTGACATTCTTTTCTCCTTTTAAAGAGATTTTTTTTTAAAACTAAAGAGAAAAAGAATGTCAAGTTCTCACCTCTCTGTTGAGATTCAAAGAATTTTTTTTCCCTTCATTTTGGTAGTATTTTGTGTGGTAAGTATCTTATCAAATGAAGGTTGTGTTTGTTTCAATTTCAATGAAAATAAGTTACAAGTAAGAAGCCAGAGGTAAGAAATCCACGTTGAGAGTGCTAATTTTTACACTTTAGATAGTTACTCTAAAGTCTGTTAAAAGAACAGAAACAGCAAGTGAAAAAAAATAAAAACCAAAGCAACAGCAGCAACAACAACAACAAAAAGAAACACAACAAAGCCAAATTGACATAACTTTGCTGTTTCATTATGTCACATCATTTCAAAGCTTCAGAAATTAGGAAAATGCTTTCTAAAGCCAGGGTATCTAAAGGCGTCCGGTGGCCACAGCTGTCACCCGTGGGCAGAAAGATGGCACAAAAGTGCCAGGAAATGTTTTTTTAAGTTTCTGCATGTTAATCAAATTTTCTAAGTTTTTTAAGCATATGCTGAACTTCAAAAATATGCCTGAATTCATCTTACAGGTATATGACTTCAGTATGTTCTTGATGCTGTCCTGAGTTGGCTCCTGAGTCTGCAACAACCCATCACAGTGGTACTTTTTTGGTCTTCCTTACTTCCAGGCCCCTTTCTGTATCTCCGAATCATTTCTGTTTCTTTGAAAACACAGACTGACTGTGGGAGAAGTGACTTTAACTACTTCACTTGCCTGGTATGGCAAATATTCCCACAACACACGCTAACGTAGATGGGACATTAGTCTGTCTTTTTGTCATTTTGCTAAGTAACTGTCTCTTATAAGGTGGGAATGAATGGCATCACTTATAAGAGCTTTCTAGAATAGGATCAGCATCTGTGAAAGGCTTGGGCTGGTCAGCACGTTAAGGAAAATCAGTCAGTAGCTTTTCCTTATGATAAACGCAGCAAAACAGACGCAAAGGTGCCAAGTTTCATTCTGACTGGAACAGGATAACCAACCTTTCAGAAAAAACCTACCTGCCAGATGCGACAGGTGTAAAAAACAGTGTCAGGATGCACCCCTCCCACGCCCAGTGGGCCCTGCAGGCACCCACAGGTGAAGAAGCCAGTGGGCGGCTGCCTTCCCGCAGCTCCCAGCCCAGCGCCGGAGGTGGGCACACAGCAATTTCTGTGCAAACGCCAGCTGTGAAGGTGAGTTCCCATGGCCTACCTGAAATGGCAGTGGGAAATCAGAAGCTCTGTAATAGCGTGTTGCATATTTCAGTGTAAACTCAGCAGAATCAGAGGCTATTGATTAACTTTATGGCTACATGTCAGCTAGACTAAAATCTACGGCAGGCCAGACCCAAGTTTATGTGCCACTGAGACAGAGTGCGTCTGCCAGCAGGGAACTGTAAAGCTCTGAATTCCCCAGCGCTGTAACCAGGTGAAGCAAAGGTACAGCTGGTTACCTGCTGCTATGCTAACGTGGCTTCTGCAGCTCATACAGCTGACAAGGAACTCCTAGAAAAATGGTGATGCCTTGGCAATAGTGTGCTTAGCTCCATCCAGACTATCGTAATGTTCACTTGCCTTTTCTTTGCTTGAAATAACATTTATCACTGCTTAGGGAGTACTGATAGCAGAGATTTTAGTAAGCTTCTCCATCACATTCTCTTTACTTCCTTCTGTTACTCTTATCCTTAATGAGATCAAGTCAACACATTTTTTTTTTTTTTTCTGGGTTAAGGTTTGTGTTTTCTCAATCAGGGACTGAACTTTCACCACAATTGACAAGTTTTGTAGAATCATGGAAATAATTTTCTGCTTTATAGTATATTTTTGTTAGGGGAAAAATTCAGAACAAACCAGCTGAATTTAATGTTTTGTTTTGATCATGTTTAATACATTTGAATTCATAGTGGACAAAATAACTCACATTATTATTTTGATTAACTTCCCATCTTGCTGTATAACATTAAATATCACTGTTGCAATAGTATCATAGACACATTACCTATTACTATTCGGTACTGAAGCAACACATTTTTTATTTATCAGTGTTTCAAAATTACAAAAAGCCTTGCAAACCGTGTCTTAACAAAACAGCTTCCTACCTTTATTCAAGGCTTGCTTCAAAACTGGAGAATACTCTCTGGAATATAAGAAATAAAGTTAGAATCATATAGGCTTTCCTTCTAGTTATAAAAATCTCAGTTACTGAAATCTCTGCACTGAAAACTGTGTTGTTATTTCCACTTACTGTTGTTCTGAGAACTTTGATTGATTCAGCCTTCTCTTACTTCATGACAAATTAATGAAATACAGAAGGGTTCTCTTAACATGATGGATGCATTATTTGATTCAAAGTCTAAAGAACCCACAACTTCCAGGGTGAGTGTCATGCAAGGATGGTTTCAGTTAACACATCTATTTTAACAATGGAAGAACATCGTAAGGGCAAACCCAGGCAGAGTTATTAGCAGTTGGATAGCCACAGACCAGCTTGTGCCCTGCGGTCCTTTAAACTCTTGTCAACCTTCCTTCAGGCTAAAGAAGGGAAGAGTTAGGGAGAAGCTCAGAGTGCTGCAAACCTTTTTAATGCCTCACAAAGAGCATTATAAGGAAAGGCAGTCCATACAGAGCCCTGTGGTCGAAAGGGTGCATCTAAGCAGAACTTCCATGGGAGGTGTAAAGACTGATCCATACCATTTCGTACTCTCTCAAATTATGTTGTGGAGGAAGATGTTCAGATAGAATGCAGTCAGTATATGCTTTTTCATCTGGACTTAAATTAAGACCTTAAAAAGGTCTTTACAGAGACCTTTGCTATTTCAGGCAGGTTTTATTTATTTACTTAGCAAATTCCCATCACTTTATTTGTTGTACGTTGCTGCAACTACATTGTGTTTCTAGTAAAAAAGTATCCTACTCTGCAGCCACACAGTGCCTTGAGCCATAGAAATGTCAAAATATTACAACACTTCATTTGTTACTATATGGTTAAAGGGGGAATGAGTCACTATTAATTTGATTATTTTCAAAAGAGTACTGAAATTCCCAAAAATGTTCAAAAATTTGAAGATACAGTAATATCATGTATTTTTAACTTTGACTTGTCTGCAGCTGATAATGCTAATACTAATTTTAGTAAATACCACTGCCTAACATCTCATTAGAAAATGAAAGTTTGTCTTCAGGTGATTGTTCTGCTCGCGTTCTTCATAATTTACTATAGCAAAATCACTGTTTGATCTCAGGTGTTGTATAATAAATGTTACCACTTGCTTTTTCCTTGTCAGCCAAAGAGTTTCAGAACAACAGGAGATATTTCCATCAACTTTTGATTCTATGAAAATGAAGGGGTGTGCCTATAATACCTCACCATGCCAGTGAAAGTGTCTTAAAATGTTATGTATTATCAGATACTTACAAAGAGGAGGTGAGGACTGCAGCTTTTAAGAGATTAAGTATGATAAGATGGTTCTTTCAGTGAATGGGCAAATGGCTACTACTCATATTTATTTCATTATGTCATTATGAGCTTTTTTTTTTTTAAATTAGAACAAGCTGAACTTGAACAAGCTTAACTTTGATATAGTTTGTTAACTGCTGGGTTACCAAAGACTGATGAAAAAAGCTTTGGTCATAAATAGAGTTCTTACATAAACATATTCTCATGAAATGAAAAAAATAATAATTCAAAGCTATACATAAGCTTTTATACCCGCCTCCCCATTTTGAGTTGCATTGAACAAACATTGCCCTCAACTCGATCCTTTTCTGAAGGAAATAAAATAGAATAAAACTGACTTGCCAGGAAATCACCAACATTATTCAGCTGATGAAATTTGATTAAAGAGCTGGATCGGGGCCGTACAACACCTGCAGACTGCGTTGTGTTGAGCCCCTCGGGCCGGCACCCCCGGCCTGACGGCCCCCGGAGGCTCTGGCGGCCGCTCCTGCCTCAGACACAGCAGCAGCAGCAGCAATATTTTCCCTATGTAAATAGAGTTGGACAGCTTGCCGAAACCTGCTAAATATTGATTCTGCTAAGACTTTGAATTAAAGTTAATTTAAATAGTACATGTAGAGAGTTTTATGAATTGATTTCAAATAACAAAGATGTATTGAAAAAGCATTAAGCCCGAGTACCATTTTAAACAATGAATTTAAGCTTATGGTAATTGAATTACGGGTTTGAGCGCAGATGAAACACAGGCTTGAGGGGGAAACGCAGGCTGTGCTGTGTGAAAGAAAAGCTCCCCAAAAAGAAAACTGTCCTGGGCATCAGGCGGGTGCCCCCGCTCCCTGAGGCGCCCTGGGTGGGCAGTGTGTGGGACCACCATGTGGTTAGCCCCACATGAAGGCCGCTGTGGAGGCAAGCAGAAGGTTCTGGAAGGTGGGCTGAAGGTATGGGGCAGGCCGTGAGGAGCACAAAAGGTCTGCTCCACTCTGGTGGGAAGCAGGCCTCGAGTGTGCGGCCAAGGGGAGCCATCTTGTTGGGCATCCTTGTCATCGCCCGTGTCACTGATGTGGGGAGGAAAGCTAATGATTAAAAATTGAAAGTAGGGAACAACCCTCCCTCCAAGGATCCTTGCTACTTTGAGCCCTGAGGCACAGAGTGCTGCTGCTGGAGAGGAAATGTCGAGTTTATACAAATAAGGGGATTACCAGCTTCCTTCCGTGCCTGCTCCGTGATGGCCCCGCTGTCCAGAAGCGCAGCCATGGCCTTCTGGGTGCTGTGCCACCCGTGTGGTGGCTGGCCCACTAGCTGCTCCCCTACCCGGGGTGAAAGGGCAATGAGAAGCCTTCCTTCTGCTCTTGCAGTACAGCTTCACAAATGGCAGGCCCAGACATTGACAACCAACCAAACAGCGCAGGTTAGCCTGCCAACATTGGAAGAATTTAACGGGAGTTGTGCAATCTCCTTAGATCACGATTTATCAGTATATTTTGTGGCACCTTTTCGGCATGACTCTATCACACTAGCATCACCTCATCTACTTGTACCTGGGACAAGAAGCTGTGCTGCACTTTGTGCAGTCAGGATGAAGGTGCAGTGCCTCTCAGCTCCCCCTTACGCTAGGTATTGGGAGGCTTTGGGGGATAAATCAAATCAACCAGCTCCTGGAGAGTTTGCAGCCAGCAGTAAATCACCATTCATAGTGTAATGGGTGAATAATTCTCTGAGTGTACAGTCGTAGCAGCTGTCAAAATGGGTAAAAGAAAAACACCATTTGTTCATCAAAAAACCCATGTCCTGGGTAAAAAACAAAACAAAACAAAACAAAACAAAAACAACCAACAACAACAACTAAAAGCAAACCCAACACCTGAATGCATCAGGCACTTAACCCACTTTGCCTCGACTACATTAGAAGCAGTACCACTAGCAGTAGTGCTGTCATGTTTGATAATAACTTCTAGAAGGAACAGGCTGCGGATGGGAACCTCCTCAGGTAAGGCCACAGCCAGGAGAGCACACCTGACTGCAGCTGAAGATAAAATAAGCCGATGAAAGAAGATTCCTGCTATTTCCCAGTTCATGTGAGTAAATTCTACCACTGACTTCCATTAGGCTATATAACTTCTGGAGCACAAAGGCAGGGAAACTGATACGCCAGGAGATTCATCTCAGGACTTACGCCAGAACATACCACAGTAGCTGGCTTTATAAAAAGACACTTTCTACCTGCAGACCAACAGAAGCAGGGCACAGGTAAACATGCCCAGTGTGAGCACCTGTGCTCTGTTAGCAGTTATGGCAATGAATCGCAACCCACCCCAGTGGAGTCAAGCAGACTGCATGGGTGGGGACCCAGTGTGAGTACACAGACGGGCGCACCACACATGCACGATCCGAGCTCTGCTGGTGGTGCAGACCTGCACAACTCCAGGAGGTCACCGACCCAGCCTAGCTGGGGATTCTGGCCCTTGTGGACAAAAAAAGTTCAATCTGACTTCAGCTCTTCAGGTAGCAAGTACATGCAGCTGCGGCTTCCTTGAAGTCAAAATAATGATACCAGCTGCATTTATGCATTATTACCATTCTTCTTCCAGGCAAAAATGGGCACAGTGGCTCAGAGCATGTTTGGACTTAACCGTCTTCTGTATAAATGAAGGTATTTAATGAAATTGATCTCTATGTACACATTACTTATTGGTATATTTTCCTCTTTATGCCCTAGATACAAAATATATCTCAGCTGATGGTCTACTAGTCAATGTCTTGGTTCTGGGGTTTTCCTTTCCTAGACAAGGTATGGATATTGTGGAAGGCAGGAATATGCCAGGCTGACAAATATGTGTTAGCCACTTGGGGCACAGAATAAGCTGTGGCTGAGCTGACAGGGAGGCCATAATATTATTTTCACAGGGTACGCTGGTCATGCATCTAAGTGCTTTTAAACTGGCGGTTTTATTGATATTCAAAGAAAACTATTTACCCCAAAGACCCTATATAACAGAAAAGCTGAGGAGGTTATAGTTACTGACTGGAAAGGTTGGTTATTCGTGCTTACCATAAGCAACATACCCATCTTTTGAAGAGGTGTAGAAATGTAAGATGTATGATGAAGCTTTTTTTCTTTACCTCTCCTTGACAGATCTCAACCACCTCCACACTGTTAAGGCTGGCAAACGATTGTAGTCACTTTTTCCTGCAGGATAAGAACCTTCAGGGGATGCTGCTGTCTCAAGAACTGGTTATAAAATCCAGCACAATGAATAAACCTCTCTATATACCAAAAGATATCGATAACAGACAAAATCCAGGCAATTCAGTAACTTAAAAAATGGGATTCTGTATTTGTTACTGATGCTTAGGGGAAGGGAAGAAAGCAACATGAGTGGCTTAGGGAGTAAATGTTAGGGAAAAAAAAAAAGAATGAAAGAGAAGCACTTTTTTTCTCCTGCCTTGTTCTGTTAGGAGGTATGACAGTGAAACATGCATGGCTATACAAAATGGATGGAAGTATGGGGAATAGAATGTTGTAGGTGGTTACAAGATACTGATAACAAATACCTTGTTAATAACAGTCTCTGTCTTTCCTAACAATATATAGAATATATAGAGCTGGTTCTGCTGATGAAGCCTTGTTGTACTTGTTATTTCTCACTTGCTGTGTCTCATTCCTACAGTGCTTCATCTTTCATATAAAAAGCAAAAACCAAAAACAATCTTTTATAAGAAGTCCAATGTAAGCTCTAGTAGTAGTGATACAACAAATAGAACATTGTTTCTTTGCAAGTTCTCTTAGATTTAGTAGTTAACTTTGCAGTTTTCTATTATAATGACAGTAAAACTTGTACTAGATTTATTTATTTTTCTTTGTTCTTCTCAGTTGCAGATGTATATATAGAACTGAGAAACAAATTGCTACATGTAGAGTGGAACTGCATCATGGAGTAAGCTTTTCCTAGCATGTGTCTAACAGTTTTTCATGCTAAATAATCATGTATCTTTCTCCTGGCATGATTATATATAAACTTGCCTTTTAAACATACTCCATAGCGGAGCAGAAGTCAGAATGTTTGTCCTTCAGGAGTCTCTTTGCAGACCTGAATAAACATTACAGAGATGCCTGAGCCATTTGGGATTTGCTCTGCTAGCTAGGCAATTCCACCCCATCACCCTTTTAATGTAAATAACTATCCTTAATTAATGGAAATGCAATATATACTACAAGTAATGACAGACTGAGTAAATTAACAAATGCAGGGCAAGACGTTGTAGCTCTGCTGAAGGCATTGGATGAGGATCTTGCCCATTCATCTCATAAGTTTAGGCCAGTTAAAAACAATGTGAAGTAAAAAACATTTTTAGACTGTACAACCATGCTGAAATGAAATACATTTTAGATTTATGTTAGAACTAATAACTGGAAGCACAAACCAAGTCATTTAGGCATGTAGCTAGTTAGATCTCGTACGCAGTCCAAAATATGTGTACCCACAGTTGCTGACGGTTACAGAAAGAAAGGCCAGGATTTGAAAACCCTTTCCTGATGATGCACAAATAAACAAATGAGCATTTAACATCAAAGTCAATATTAATCCTTCCCCATTCCTGCTGTCCTGGAGATTTGAAAGGTAAACATAATTAAGGAAAAATTAAATTTACCAGCCTGCATGTGGCGGCTCATCTTTTCCTTTTCCTTCCCTTCCTCTCCTCAGCCCAACTCTTAAAATCTCTTTCTAGTTCCTTCTTCTTTATACCAGCCACCAATGAAATGCCAAATTCTCTTGGCTTGGTTTAATTATGTGTTTCTTTGGAATGACCCAAATGTGAAAACAGAGTGATGCAGCAGGGACATAGGATGCTTTTCTTTTAGCTTGATCTTCATATTCTGCCTCCCTTTCTCCAAGTCACCATGTCTTTTCTCCCGTTCCTCCCTCAGTACTTCGCTTGCTCCTTTCTTCAGATTCAACCATCCCTAAAAATATCTTTGTGATGGATAGAGGGAAAGGAATTGGGCATTAAAGGTGTAAGATTTCACCAGAAAAATGAAGTGGGGGAGCCCCCAGAAACCTCACAAATTATCTTGAGGAAAATTGAACTTGCAAATGGTATGGGACCATATTCTAGCTTTTTATAATTGCACTCTGTATGTGGTTCCTGTATTTTTAGTTTACTGTTGCTTTTGTTTCCATTTTATCCCATCTGTCTCCACCTGCATTTACTTGTTCATGACTTGGAACATAAACTTCTTGCAGCAGGGACTACTTTGTGGTTTTGTGTGTGGTTTCCACATTTATGGCATTACCACGTTGATGGTGATAGAAATAGCAGTCATCATCCCTCTCTGAAGAATTTGTTTCAAAACCTGAGACTATTCTCCTGTTTAATATAAAGAAAAAAAAGAGTTTTGTGATTGTAATAATGTTATTACAGTGTTGGGGCAATAGGTGTGTATTACTTCTTAGGATACACCAATAGTGAGGTAATGAAGCAGCACACGGCTTCTTGAAAGGTTGAACTAGCGTGTGCCACCTCACTTCAGCTGCCAAGTTCCAGTTCAGTCCCGTGTTAGCTTGGTCACCTGCACAGTGGATGTTTACAGCCCTTCCTCTTTTACAGGGAGGAAGGAGGAAACAGTGAGTGATTTCTTCTCTGCCGCTGAGTAACACTGAACAGCACCTTCCGAACGAAACAGCAGCGTGAAGCACAGTGACAAAGGGTTAAAGCAAAGGCTGAAATGAACTCCTGCACCTATCCCTGCAACAGCTGGACCTTTATTGGATGGAAGTGTTTTTGTCAAAAATGTCAGGTTCACTCGATTCCCTGTCACTAAGTAGTACTTTCATATTATCATAAAGTAAGAGGTCTGTTCTGAATTGCTCTGTGAAAATGTTCTAAGTGAATCCCTCATGTGAAAGACAAACATATGCTTTGCTACAATATTTCTGTGTGTAATTAGATCTTCTGGAGGTATCCGGGGCAAAAAGATAATGGACCCATAGAAGTGATGTATGGCACAGAAGTCACCAATTGTGGTGTAAAATACCTAAAGAAGATGGAAGAGAAAGTGCAAAGGCTTCTAAATGTGGGTGAATTTTTCTTCCACATCCTTCCTTTTGTATAGTTGAAAATGGTGTTTCTGAGCAGTTTTTTTTTTTTAAAGGACATTGTAGGAAATCATAAAATCATTTAGATTGGAAAAGACCTTCAAGATCATCAAGCCCATCCATCAAGCTGACCTATGCTAATAAGAAACAAAAACATATTTTCCTGCCAAAAGGGATAGTCATCTTTTAGCTCCTGATGTGATTCTAAAGGTCAGTGAGATTCAGGGACTCCACATATCTCAGTGCTGCTATTTTAATCTATAAGCAATTAGTTGCTTGGTCCTGCCAAACAATGGGTAGCTTATTGATACAGCCAAATACTTGTGGGTTTGATTATTGCCTAAAATACTAATTGGTTGCTTTCCCCTAAGCAACTTGTTATGGTTTTAGAACGTCAAATATCACACTCTCTTGTTAGCACTAGTCTGACTTTCACTACATCTTACCTGTGATCACATCAGCACAAAAATGTAAATTTTTTTAACTGAAAAACTAAATCTCTCTCACAGGAACAATACCAACAGCAGCTCAGACTTGTTCAGGATTCAGTCAGAACATGCTAAGTTCACAAGTCTCGTCAGTAGTTCTCCAAAGGCTTAAGAAAACATTAGTAAGAGATGTGAAATCATAAATTGACAACAGAGAGGAGTTCTTACATTTTGCCTTTCTTCTGATAAATGTGTTGTAATATTAACCAGTGATTTAAATAATTTACTGTTACTACTGTAAATCACATTCAGGCAGCATCTGTATTATTAACCTTTCCTTTCCAGTCTTCCAGTTCCCCAGGCAGTTCTGCTCCTTGGTCCACCTGGAAAAGTGGCAGCAATGTTACATGCAGATGGACATCATGTGCCTGGCTGGCTAGATGGCTTTTTTTTCCCCTCACCACATTGTTTAACCAGGCTCAGAGCAGTCCTGAATAACATTAAAGCTCTGGCTCTGACAGCTCGCAAGTGTTTTGCCACAGGTGTGGTTTTTCCCCCAGAGAACTTCTGGGTCTGAATGCTGAAGAGAAAAGAGAACAGGCTCAAGATGTCCTTGACAAGAAAGGGGTGAGTATTGCTCTGCAGAGGGTTTGTTTAACAGCTTGCTTGTATCCACAGGGTAATATCAAGCAGTAAAATGTTAGTAAGAAATGGGTTTAGTAGGGGATGCTACTTCCACACTGCCTAGTATTAAGCTGTAAAAATCACCCCTGAAATATGCCTCCTTCTGTGATGAAGAGTTACAAGTGGGTTATAATTCACCACCTATTTCTGAATGCTTTGTTACGCAAGAGAAAGAAAGACCGCTGCAGCAGGCGATGTGGGAGTGGAGAGATTACTGAATAAGAAAAGCTAGAAGGAGAAATTACTTTTCGTGACTCTAGGGAGTCACGTTTCAAACTCGGCTTATAATTGTATATACTTTACCTGTCTCTGAAGTTCTCTTACATATATTAATGTTACAGCAATCCGTATGAACAAGACGGGCAGTATGCCAAAGGGGGATGTAATTTTCAACTACCTCCGCGCTGTGATTGGAGAGGGGAGGAGGATGTCCACTAACAGTGTAATTATGTGGCAATTCCGGAGAAATTGATTATTATTAGCTTTTTATGATCACACTAACAAAGTCAATGATCCAAGATGAAACAGCAAAAATTAGTGCTTGAACAATATTCAGCAACAAGATGTCACCAGGTGAGAGTGGAAACCAGATAGTTCCTGAAACTGAAATGGCCATCTCCCACCAACTGCAGCGATGGATGTG
Organism: Anser brachyrhynchus; assembly: GCF_964034855.1. NCBI lineage: Eukaryota > Metazoa > Chordata > Aves > Anseriformes > Anatidae > Anser > Anser brachyrhynchus. Next base: position 60,449,386 of record NC_137696.1, on the reverse strand, counting down.
CTCTATTAAAGCCTGATCCACTTTACCGGGGGAATCCCAGGATGAGAGGCCATGTAAGTATGCAATGACACATACAGTATCGAGAAGTGGGGGGGTGTTTATTCTAAATACCCACATCACTGGGGTATTTGCACCTTTAACCAACAGAGAGGATTACAGGTAGTGAATACAGATCAATTTCGTCAAGTTGGTTATTGCTTTAACAAAATCTTCTGTCACCTTTTCTAACATCCTCCCAAACGCAGCACTGAGACTAGATACCTGCATGGTCAGGACTATTTGCCAGCCATGTCTTCCCCTTTGAGGCTCCGTGGTTTTATAAATAATAATTAGAAACACTTCTCTGTGATTTGAGAAGGTTTTTCTAAAACGAGAGCAAGTTGCTAGAATACTTGAACAGCAGAGTAATATTTCTGAAGGTCATAATAATAAAGGAGGGGAAAGAGAATAATCATTATTGCTCTTTCTTGCAATTAGTCTGCTTTCCGATATCCCACATTGCAACTAGAACATTATTCAAGAACACCCATCACAGTGCTTAACAAGATTTAATGTACATTTATTCTTAACATGTGGAACATATAAAGATTTTATACTGAATAAATGAAATTCATTAAGCCAGAGGAAAAGGAGGAATTTACATCAAGTTTTTTCTTTTTTAACTACATTATCTTGAAATACAAATGCAGATTCTTGTCACTGAAAAATCTTTGAAGTTGTGTTTCTTCCTTTTTTTCCTGTATATATTTTTTGTCTGTAGACTGGTAACCATTTTCTTAAATCAATCCATACGTAACCATTTCCACACCTTGATTTATAAAGCAAATTGTGATCGGCTGCTCTCCCGAAATAGAGCATGACTTTATACATACAGAAACTTGTACATTACCCTCAGTTGTTGGTTTTCTGTGTTGGGTTTTTTCTTTTTTCTTTTTTTTTATTTTATTATTTTTTGGAGATATGGCCCAAATGAAAGAAAAAATAATTCTACTATCACTTTGTAGGTACCACATCATGAAAAAGAAACTAAAAACTTTGTACTAAAAAAAAAAATGAGGGTATGTTTAATGTACAACTTCTATATACATCACGGCCCTTAGGCAATAAAAAAATATTTTAAAAAATGATTAAAGGAATCGTGAAGAACTGTCATTGTGGAAGGTCAAAAAAAAAAAAAAGAACAGATGTAGACAAGACAGTTCTGGTGAGGAAGCAATTGATGTTTATCATCAGGTTTTGTTTAAAAATCTTTTAACTTGAATTTTTTGTTTTGTTTTGCTCCTAGCCTAATGTAACCATTTCTCCTGAGGAGAAACCCATATCGTTTTGTATTTTGACTACTGACTGACACCCTCCTTGATCCCCTACACCTACATCACTAGAATCTTCTATTGCACAGAGCTTTGGGTGATGGTATACAAGTTTTTTTTTATTTTTTCCTTATTTGAAAAAATAAAACACACAGGAACTTGGTATGTTGGTTATTTTTCACCTTTTCGTTTCAAAGTGGTGAGATTTTTTTCCATCATACAATGGTTTGCCATAACATTTTTTTTAAAAAGTCACTAGTTCGCTTCCCAAAAAATATGCAATACAAACATGGAAAAGAACATTGAAAAGGATATCTATGGAAAAAAAAAAAAGTGTGACCTTTGAATGTACTAGACAGCAACTTTGGTTAAAAAAAATAAAATAAAAAGATGTACTTATACACATAGACAGCAAATATTAATTTCATAACTGTTCAAATTAATAATTTCTTTAATTCCCAATTGGTAAATAGTGAATGGGGCAGAGGAGCAAAGATTCTTTTTTTTTCCTTCTTCCTACATTGGATAAACAAGAACAGAAAACAGCCAGTTATATGTGACCCTCTAATCTCCACTCACACATGCTTGGCTTCTCACTTATGTCATAACTGCCCAATCTGAAAAAGTACATCACAGATGACAGATGCAACCAGAGAGTTCAGGACAGCAGATATTGAGATATCCAGCAAACGACCCTCGTGCAAAAGGAACTCTGAGCGGTTCTCGTCCACTCTAGCCATGGCCAGCAAGGCCTTGGCTGCCCTGCACATCATGTCTACGCTAGGTGGCTCCAGAGGCGGAGGCTGCATGTGCATGAGGTTATGCTGGCTCTGCTGGTACTGGGCCATGGTGACCCCATCCTCCAGGAAGCTTATCAAGTTTCCGATGCTTCCCTTCTGCACAGCTATTGCCCTTGCTGCTAATGTGTCCCCCTGGGCAAGGTTCGATAAGAGCGCCATGGACATTTCTCGGCAGACCGGGTTTTTGCGATCCCCAACGTACCTAACTAAAGTAGCGTAGAGTTTCTCCTGACGACTGAATGGGGGGGTGGCCAAGATAAGGTCCACATTATTGTCCTGGATACTGAGCTTACACAGGGTCTCCAGCACAAGTCTCTGAGGCGAAAGAACTGAGTTGGGCCCCACGGTTGGAAAAGGATCCTGTGCCTCCGCAGATGGGCACACCATCCAGTGCAGCAAGCCATCCAAAATTGGCAAACAGATGCTTTCTGTGTAAGCAGACAAGTCTAGCTGCCCAGAAATGTTGGCTAATGTGACCAATGTATTATCCCTTAAGACCTCGAGGCAGTCCCACCACCACTCATCCTTGCTGCAGGCCACCCCTTTGTCCTCCTCTTCCTCTTTCTCGTAAGTCTGCGGCGCTCGCTTTCTTTCTGGATGCTCATGGTGAAGAAGGATCAACTTTCCCAGGATCAGCACCAAGCCTGGATGTTTGGACATTTCGGTGTCATTGCCAGGCACAAAAGACAAGCTACGGACGATATTTGACACACAGATGCAGCGTTTGGCCAAGGAGTCTTGCCAGTGAGTTATGGTGCATAGAGGAGTCTCATCCCGGCTCCTTGGCTCATCCTCTAGCAGTTTAATATTCCGGTGGCTTTTGGCTTGATGGATCCCAAAGGGAAATTTACTGCTCTCTGTTTGGGAACCAGAGTTTGAGTCTTCAGGCAATGCTCCTGGCCGGGCTGAGAGGACATCGTCAATGGTTGCTGTTATACTTTTTTCTTGCTGTTCCTCAGATTCACCTTTCCCCTCGAGGTCCTTCTTTTTGCTTGGAGAGTTCAAGGGAGGAGGGGCTTTCCTGCGTGGAGGAATCTCCATCTTGCTTTCAAAGTGAGTCTGGATATGCTCAGTTGTGTCACCACCACCAAGCTGCCAGTGGAGAAGTCCACTATCAAATTCCTGAACGCGTCCAAGTTTGTCAGATCGGTCAACAACAAATAGATTATTTTTCTTTACAATCTTTATTGGCAGCTTGTCAAATTTACTGGCTTGTTTTGGCCTCTCGCTTGGATCAGCAATGGCACCAGGAGTGGAAAAAACAATGCTTTTTTCTTCTTCTACCTTTTCATCATCCCCCTCCTCCTCCTCTTCATCAAAATAGTCAATACATTCATCGTTCTCCTCTTTTCCAGTATCCTCTGCCAAGGACTGGCTATCATCTTTCTTGGCTGCTTTCTGATCAAGTGCTTTGTGACCTGGATCTCCCACTTCATATTCCATAAGGATTCCAAAAATGTCAATCAGGCATTTTCTAAAATATTCTACTAAAAGCTCTAGAAATCCAGACAACTAAGGGGAGAAGAAAAACAAACAAACAAACAAAAAACAGATAAATATTTTTGTCTGCATGGAATTTTACTAGGAACACCAAAGCATACATCTGTGAATATTTCCCTCCTCCTGCTGTGGACTTGTCGCTAGGCCCTGTATGGCAGAAGTTAATCAAAGGAAATTCTTTTAGTTTCTGTCCCATCAGTATATAATGTCAGACTATCATGGCTCCAATTGCTTAAACTGTAACAGCTAGGAGAAGTACAATACTTTTATTCATATGCCTCCTTTAAGCTGCAGTAGACACCTAGCCTAGCTGTTCTGTCCCCTGGGAAGTGCCTAGTATTCTTTATTGTCTGTTCAGAGTACTGAAGTTTCAGACTCACTTTGCTTTTCTCAATTGTACTTTTATTCGAATCCTAAAGTTGACAATTCTTCTTTGCCTCTCAGCCTCTAAAACCAACTGTTCTGTAGGAATCTGCAGTTCGGGCTCAAGGAACTAACATCCTAGATTAATATCCCACCTCTACTGGAATGGTTCTCTTTTTGCCTGGCAGTATTTTAAAATTGTTATTGGAGCCTGGTGCTGTAAGTCATCCTTCAGAAACAGTTTTCATTTAGCTTTAATCCTCTTAATTAACTTGTAATCATTTTCTCATGGAAAGGCAGTAGTTGGACTTGGTACTAATTATCCTCAGTGGCTTTATTATTAAAAATTCTTTACTGTTATGATATATTCAGCCTGATTGTCTGCCTTCTAATGGTTGTTTTAATTGTAGACTAATAGGTGTTCAGCAAAATGTATCCTTTTGTCCATTCTGAATTCTCTAACCACTGCCAAAACCCCCAAAGAATTAAGAACAAACAAATCCTTATGAACTGCAGGGATTATCAGTCATCATAAAGAGTCCTGACTGCCATTGGAAATTGTGTTTGAGGCAAAAGTAACCCCCCAAAAATCTAAAATAATCTGGTATTCTGTGTAATTTGCACAAGGTGTATTAATGCAATCTCTAACAAAGAATTCAGATGAGATTCACCTCGCTTAACTCCAAACACCTGCAACAGTTACACACCTAACCTAATTGTCTAGATTCCTTTTATAGTCCATGATCTTTTAGAGGCCATTTCTAGGGTATGATTCATCTGACCTATTTTAGATCTCTACTTTAGGATGAGATGAATCATGCTATAGATATCCCTTGTTCTAAAGTTAGGTGGGATGAAATGTACCATCTGTGTCTGTATTTAAAAAAAAAAAAAAAAAGGTCATTATATTTAAAAAATGATGAGTTACACTATTAGTAACCCAGGAATGAATGGAGCAGAGAAACTGAATATTTAATTTGTACAAATTTTAGATTATGTGCATTACCAGCATACCCTCTATTACCGCCACCTAACAGGCCAATGGGTAGAGCAGGGCTGAAAAATGCTGGGAGGTAGCGAGGCAAAAGCATACACTGTTAAATTGCATGTTACTTGTGTCCTGTGGACAAACAGTGGGTTTTAGACTTTAAATCATCTTATAAATCTGAAATTTCTGTAAAAACTTAATTTACTGGAAGAAGAAATGAAACAAAAAATATGTGATTAAGAAAATCTTACAGCCTAGTATGGGACTAATGAGTCAGACAATAGTGACTGAAAGGCAGTCTCAAGTAGATTTAACATTGTTCTGCAATGCCTTTTTTTGGAAACACAAGACTGCTGTTTTCTGGGATTGTCCTTGAGCTACAACAAATGTGAATTTACACATTAGTCTTCTGCCAGTGATAAAATTCTTACATTCTTGTGTGTCCCTTTCTACAAGAGATACCCTCCCTTTTAAGCTTATTTCCCCTACTCCACCCTCAAGCATGTTTTGTTGCTCACTGTTACCAATAATCACAAATGGAATTTTTGCAATACTCAGTTTTATGTTAATTATGATCAATTTTAAGAGACTTCAGCTTTTTATATGTATTGTATTGGCACTTGCTTTCCTTGGAAGGCTGAAAGGTATTTTGCTTTCCCACCTACCTGAGAGAGGTTGAAAGTAGCGACAGTGCTGTCATCATACAGAAGAATATTAATAGTGTCTAGCGCCCAGGTACTTTCAGCCAAAAGACCAGATTTAAGAGACATCATCACTCTCCAGGCCTCAGGAGTTACTGGAGAAAGAAAGGATAAAAATAAAACAGTATTAGTGCATTCTCGCAGACTGTTAATGAGTTTTGAAAGAACAAGCTGTGACGTTCCGAAGATGCAAAATACAAATGAAACATAGTTACCGAAACACTGCTTGTTTAAAACCCTGGTTTCACCACTTAGCTTCATTCTGTTTTTCTATAACTGCTGCTTAGACTTAATTCCGGAGAATACCTTAACAGGGCCATTCTTCCTACTTTGCTGAAGATGAAATCATCTTACAAACTTTTGAGAAGTTGACCAAAGCAAATAATCCATAAATACAAGTAGAATACTCTGTCAGGAGTATGGGAATTTGAAGTATGAGAACTTGAATGTGCGAAATGTAACAGGAATTCAAGATAAGTAGATACTTAGGAAAGAATATGGGGAGAAAAAAAAAAGACAAATAATATGGAATGAAAAAATGGGCCACTCAAGGAAGGCAGACACTGTAAGTACGCAACAGAACAGCATTAGCTCTGTTATGAGCTTCCACGGGACAAGAATGTAGAAATGTTGCACTGGTGATTTAACAGACATTCCTATGGAACTTTCAACACATAACCTTTAGAAGTCTGAGACAAACTTCATTTTTAATATAAATATGCTTTTTTTGACACCTCACATCTCCATATTAAAAACTGATTTCCTTTCAGGTCAGATTTGCTGGGGCGAGTTTTAAGTATCATCCTCCTGATGCATATATTACTACATTTTTATTGAACATTATCACATAATAGTTACCAAAGTTAACTGTTTGCCAAAATAGTCTTAAAATGCAAAATAAAATAAAGATCAAAGTCCCTTTTTCCCAACGTGTTTCGGTATTTGGCTTTTGTTTTGATGCTTACCAATATCTTTTGAGGTAATCTTTCGTCTTGGTTTTAAGACTGGTTGCGATGCTTCTACAGAGCCTGGGGGGAAGGTAATTTCTCGCCTAATCGGTGGTGGTTGGGGTGGAGGTCCTGTGACCTGTGACACCGGAACTGTGGGTATAACTTTTTGCATCTTCATGGAGGGTAGGAAAGGAGACTTGCTTGGAGACATACGGTTTTCCAAAGAGCGCTGGAAGGATGCTGGACTTGGAGCTCTAGAGATGTGATTTGGCATAGAGGGTGGCGTCTGGTAGGATGACTGAGGAGGTCTAGTGATAGGCTGCATGGAGGCTGAGGATGACATATAAGAAGGCTGACGTTGGTTGACATGAGAAGGCCACTGACTCTCGTGGTTTATCCTCTGGTCAGGTACCATCATATCATCAGTGCGATTCATCCCTGGATACGGCGGGGCCTGTGCAGGGCCTCCTGGACCTTGCCTATTCTGGTAAGGGTAAGGCATATCGTTTCGTGTTGGCCACATGTTCTGCTGAGGACCTTCGCTGGAGGACGACGACTGCATGGGGCCACCAATCATCTGGGGAGGTATTCCATGCTGCTGCATTTGCCCTGGGCCCTGCATCCTCTCCCTGTTATATGGATACGGATACTGTCCCTGCATGGGCCTCCTGTCAGGCCCAGTGTAAGCATTGCTGTACTGGTTGTACATTTCCTGTTGCTGGTTGCCATACTGCATGTTATACATATCCCCTTCATGGCGCTTGGCTGGGGGCCCATACATGCCATCCATGTGTCGCTTATAGTTCTGAAAAAAAAAATAAAATGAAAGATTTGTCACTTTTACTCCATACAAAATCAAATAGATCGTCTGGAAGCTCATTTAAAAAGCTGAAGGCTCCTCGTTCCGGAAGGATCATGCTGATTCCAGTCAGGCACACAGTGCTATAGTTAGGCTTGATCGAGGGCTTTCTTTTTAAGCCTCTGTTGTGCTGCATTTATAACTTAATATTGACAGGAAACTTATCCTTGGGCTGAATTTTCTTATGCTTGCTCTTGTTTTCCCCCTTTCCCCTTCCTTTCCTATCTGTCAGATAAAATTCCATTGGCCATTTAAGACATGCATAGAAAGGCAGCAGTCCTCATCAACTAAGATATTTTCACTCTTTTTTATGCTTAGCCTGCTAAGAAGACAAATTTCAAAAAAAATCAAAACCACTCATTTAATCTTTTCAAAGGACAAGCACTGAATGAACTCTTAAAATAACAGGATATGCCACAAGCATGTAAGGTTGAAACACTGGATTATGATAGAGCATAAACTACACACAATATCTATACTATTAGGAGAAAACATTCTCCTTCATTTGTTACTCTGCATAATTCCTGGGAACACGGTCCTGCTTGGGCAACCAGCCCTCCTTCCCAAATCATCCTAAGCACTTTTAATTAAACGTGAGATTATTTTAAAAACTGGTCACATCCAAACATTCTACCCTAGTTTATGCAGGTTCTTACACTGCTGATCAGTGATGAATGAAGCGATGTAACTAACAGCTGCCACCCATGGTTTATTCCATCTTTGTTTCTCACCCTCTCAACTGGGGAATGTTGTGTGAGGTAAGCTGTTACACTGTGGGGGGAGCCGAGTCGTTTTTAAATCATACAAGTTTGTCTGTATTTAAGACAGCAGGACAAAAAAAAAAAGATGTTGCAATTTGAGGGGAGAGTGGTAAAGTTTGCAGGGGTCCTTGAATCCTTTGGGAATTTGTTGCACAGTTCAAACCACACCGAATGCAGCATTTGAATTAAACGGGCGATTTTTGAATATATGATCTATGTTAAATTCAAAGTTATGGCTCCCCTGGTATCTATATCTACATATAGATAAAATTCAGTATGTATTCAATATGGGTCAGTTAAAACAGCTCTGGGATTCATAAACTCATCTTCCAACTTTGGTGCACATAAAAATGCAACTGCTACATTGCTTGAAAGTATTTTTTTTTTAAAACTTGCTATAGAGCTGTCTGGCTATTTGAGAATAGCCTTTTCAGCCTTACATAAGCTACTTGCTGTGGCAAATTCCACACTTTGGGCCAATTCATACATTGAGAACTGACTTGGTAGTTGCCACATCTGAGAAGGTGTTTGTTTTACCAGTGATTCAGAATGCTTAAAGCAGACACTTGGGAACGAAGCACGTACCTTTACAAAAGCTGTTCAGTGCTCTTGTCTATGTAGTGGCAACTACAGTGGCAAGTACATCCTGCTTTATGCCTAAAGGTAACCAGTGCTGAGGGCAGTGATGCACCTCAATTCCCCCTCCCGTGTAAAGGTTCAGCAGGGTGACCGGGGCTGCACAATGCGCCTCTCTCCACTGGGAAAGTGGAATTGTGAGATCTTGCAACAGACAAAAAGACACCAACACCGGTCACCTGCTGTGTAATAACTCTCAGGCTACGAGCATTCATACAAGAATTGAAAAAACTGGCTCAAAGTGCTTCATTAGCCCCAGGGGTTCCTGCTCCAAGCGCCTCCTTCCTAGTCATTCCCCAGCCTTCAGGCTGTAGATAAGGCTTTGAAAGGGCCATTTTTCACATTCTTCTTGAACGCCACAGAGTGAAACTTAGGAAATAGAGTAAGGAAGGGGCAACCTGATCCCTAGCTAAGTGGAAGGGGGGAATCCTCCGGGAGTGGGAGCCCCCTCTGGGAGGGGCCAAGGCCAGGATTCTTGCCCTTCATTCTTCAATGCTTTTTTGCATTCATGCTTAAATGAATGCATTTTGCAGTCAAGAGACATTATACAAAGCACATAAACAGCACTAGGGACAGGACCAAATATATATATATATACATACACACAAATTTAAGCTGCCTTCTTGCTTAAATGAACATGTAGTTAATATATAACCTACATATGTTAGCATGGAATATCACAAACTTCTGTTATGCATCTTTGCAATTTCCCCATTAAATCATCTCGACTGCTAGCACATGCTCATTGTAAAGAACAACACATCACTTTTTTGATTGTGCTATTTTAGAGATGTTTGAACCAAAGAGATAGGTAAGAAACTGAACATTTTAAACCTTTTTGGTACAACGTAGCCTAAGAGCTCCTTTTTCTTTTTTCTTTCCTAAATTTCCTAGTAAAACTCTATCCCAAACTGAAAAGGACTATTTGGAATTGTCTGAAAACAAGCTTACATTCTGATATTGTATTATAAGGAAATGTTTTCTACTTTGGAAGCTAATTTCGATTACTGTATAACTGGAACTCATAACATGCAAGATGAAACTCTGACCTTGTTGAAGTCAGTGTAGTTTTGCTATTGACTTACAAGAAGGGATTTCACCCACAAGGTAGTAATGATGCATCTTACAAAAACCTTAAATTTTAGTATCACTTGTATTTTCAAAGATCTTACACAGAGAGACTGAAATGTGCAAACGGTGTAGGTTATTTTTAACACTAATAACACCTCTTATGTATTGGTAACATATTACTAGAGAACACAGAGGGAATATACCATCTGATATATATTAAAGATAGGTAATGCACATGACCCACCGCAGCATTCAAAATAATTGCGAGTACTGCATGATTGACTCTGTTCCGGTTTTCTGTTGGGTTCACTTGGCTGCATGACATAATTTGAGGCCCTTCAATCTGCCAGTCAAGCGGCTTTCCTATTTGTTTCTGAAAGTGAGGCAGCATCACTTTACTAGCCTATGAGTTATACTTTCCCAGTCTGCTGGTTATTAACTTGGGACATTCACTTGATACACATCCAAAGCCACAGAACATCTGTTAAAATTTATGCTCTTTCAGTGTTATGAACATATTCTCCTATAGCTGCATATACACTGCTTATCCATCTGGGCTGTGATTCTGACCAGAACTACAGTGCTCCTTTGTGCCAGAAGACATACATTCTATAAACAATGTTTTGAGTGTACACAGAACTTTGGGGTGACATTTATTAAACAAATATTATGAATATAGCTGTTTCCCCTTTTCCTACCTGCTGCTGTGGATACATTCCAGGTTGATGTCCTCCATATGGTGGCTGTCCTGAGGGAGGTCCTTGTCCTGGATACTGCTGCCCGTATGGTTCATGCCTAAAATGAAGCATTCAAATCAACACTTAGAGCTGATGGAATTTCCAAGCCACCAGGAAAAGGAAATTGCTCTGATGATCTCGCACGTTGAAGATATTTGCCTTTTGGAAACACAGTGAAGGTACAGTGTGGTATGGTCCAGAGCCTAGTGTAGTAAGCTCTGCTGGAGCTGGCAGTCAAAGGAAGGAGGTAAAGCAGATAGAAGGAAGGAGAAGCAATGAAGATGCAGCAGAGGGATTTAGGAGTAGCTGTCAGGAACGGAAACAGAGTATGGTCAGCAAAGAGGTAAGACAGGTAGCTACAGTGACACTGGGAACCAGTAGTAGCAGGACAAGAACTTGATGTATAGCTCAGACATTGCGAGTCAAGATGCTTGTGTTTAAAGAGTAGATCTCCATGAAGACTATTTTCTGGATTAAGAATGTAATTAATATATAGGTATGTAGGTTAGGTATATAATCAATACCTAACTGGTGATTTAAAGTGAAATTCTGTGATTCTAAATTGTGATTTTAGTTGGACCATAGTGACAGAAAGTTAGTACAAATATTATTATGTTACAATATGTAATGTTTAAACACATTATCACTGAGTGAAAACAGTACTTTTATGATTTTGCTAAGATTCATTTAATTTTTAACTAAAGCTACATAAATGAAGTATACACATAGGAGGCAGAATTGAGCTGCACTTGGAAACTTACCTGTGGCCCTTCATGACCTCTGAGGGGCACTGCAGTGCAACTGCTGTATTTTTAGCACATCTGAATGAAATTTAATTTGCTGAAATGAAGTGCTTGGAAAGTATTTAGACTGAAAAATTAACACTGTATTGCAGACCAGTATGTCAGTAATTCCACTCTGCACATTACCAGTAAGAACATAGCCACCATTTGAGTATAATTATGGAAGTAATATATCACGGAGAGTCAGAGAAACAAAGAAGACTGGGGAACCTGACACATTAAAAGTTCTCATGGGACATGGCTTTTCCAAAAGCATAGAAAATTCACAGTTTTTGTGCGTTGACCAGAGCGAAAGCAATAGCTGTTTAGTATTTCCTAAAATTATCATGTGGATGGAGAGAAAATACCTAGTGACAGTTAAAAGAACAATATACCTGATAGGAACTGTCTACACTTGTCAAAGATTTTATGTGCTACACGATAAAAATGCGCAAAGGTACATGTGCATTATAAACATAAGGAAACATTTTCTAAATGTTAGTTTTGTTAGCCACAGGATAACCACAATCCAAATGAAGCTGTGGAAGCTTCAGAATTAGTGTCATTTAATGCTGCACTGGAGAACTTGGGGCTATAATACATGTTCAGTTCAGTGTTGGCAGGGAGATACACAAGGCAGTATGTATACTCCTTTTCTAACGTCTATGATGCTACAGCTACACAAAGCCAACTGATTCTCCCAAGCCTCTGTACCCCCAAGAAACTGAACCAACGGTAAAAGCCTAAATAAGAACAGACAAAGCGTAAGCAACACCAAGAGGCCGCATATTCTACGTGCTCCCACAGAGGCTGCTAGCACTCATTAGCTGGTTATTGCAGATATTACAAACAGAGAAATCAGTGTTCACCTTTGCTGGCCAGGGTAACGATTAGGAGAGTACATGCTTGGGTCACTGTTTGAAGGCACCATGTTGCTTTGACCAGGTGGTCCCATACTGCCTTCAGGACCCAGCCCATGATCCGACCTAAAAAATGACAAAGGAAACCTCATTCTGTAAAAAGCACTTATTCTCCAAAATTGCCAAGAAAACAAAACACACCCCTTAAAGAAAACATTTGCTTGACTTATCACCTTCCGCTGGAAACTTTAATCTCACTGACTCCCCAGCAATATGACCTGTTGAACATGACAGCTGTGTTAGTCTACACACCTACTACTTCAAACTATGAGTGAAAACTCAACTTCACTGTTACACTTAAAAGTCCAACTCTGCATCACTTTAGCTACCACCAGGAAACAAAAAAGGAAGCTGAAGTACACAATCTAATGAGAGTAGAAGTGGGAATAAAGCCAGAGCTGCAAAACCTACTGGAATGCTTAATAAAATCCAAACAGTCTCAAACCTCTCTGCTTGCTATGTAACAATGCTCATTCATCAGTGATTTTACTGTTTTTTTCTTTATTATTATTTTTTCCAAAGGCTTTCCCAGCATAAACAAAAGAGAATCAAATTTATTCTTGCTTACTTCACTGAAAGGCAAACTTACAAGGGTCCTGATGGACACACTGAAAGACCAGTGCCCCTACAGCTCAGACAGCAGACTCCAGAATTTCCAAAGACAATCCACTAACAGACCGCAAACCAAACACAGTTAGGCTGTGCGTTTTGTTTTTCAAAAAAGCCCACCAACAACTGTTTACGTGAAAACATGGCAAGAAGACTAACTGAAGTGCTACTTTACACCATCACAGCCCAGCACAGCAGCCAGCTGAAGGCAGCTGTCAAACACACCCATTTGCTGATCTGCTGCAGCTTGAGTGAATTCTGAAGTGTAACAATTCCTCTTTATTAATTTCTGTAAACAGCTAGACATTGTCACTACCAACGGTTTAACTCCCAGTGATTTAGCAAGATGCTGTAGGAAATATAGGCCGCTATGTTCTCTGCAAGGTGAGATAGGAAAATGAGAAGGGGAGATGATTGTTTTCACTAATGTGCTTTCCTTTCTCCTGAAGATTAACTCACCTCCTGTCATAGCCACTTCCATAAGAGAACTGCTGTCGCTGGCTCATGCTCATGTTGGACATCGCTCCAGATGGACTCTGGTTATACATATCCTGTATTCCACTGTTGGGCATTTGTCCAGGGGTCATGAAAGGCTCATTGCTTCCAGGCACTGAAACAGTAAAGGAAATTAAATATATTATTCTGGGTGTTTGAAGATATCTTTTTATTAAATGATATATTTTAAAATAATGTTCCGATCCCTAACACTGCCAAGGAGAATTAGCTGGTGTCTGACAAGCTCTCCAGGGCCTGATGAAAACACATGAAGCAGCACCACTACCAAGATGATGGTTATAATATTATATAGGAGCTGCAAACGAAGAAAGTAATCTCATCATATCGAACTGAACTCAACAGGCACCAAGGCAGCTTCTTCCCTGTGGTCTTTATAGCTGAAGATGAACTTGCTCTTTCTCTTTTCACCCCAAACAACGCTAAATATTAACGCAAACATGAACCCTACAAACAGATGAAAGCAAGTCTCATAGTTTGAATTATAAAGCTGTAGGGATTAGGTTCTTCTTTTGCTCATAAAGCACTTATATACCTACATATATCAGAACTTGCTTACTGAAGGAATAAGCCCACTTAATCTCAGATGGATATAACAACTAAAATGAATCTAAGACAGAGGAGACCTTCCCCTGACTCCAACCACATTGTGCTAGTCTCCGCAGTCCAGGCAAAAGGATTTAAAGGAAAGGTTTAAAAGATCACATCAGGCTACCTATCTATTTTAACTTATCTCTCCAGTTCATCACATATCAGGCAGTTGGACTCAATCTTTGTATGTCCCTTTCAACCATTCCATTCCATTCCATTCCATTCCATTCCATTCCATTCCGTATCCTTCGCTTGATTTATGGACCTTTTCTTCCTATGTCTCCCCTTTGCCCTCTTTCTGTTTCCACTTCTTAATTTCATCTCCTCTATTTACTCTTCTATTTGCAGCCATTGTGAGCCCTACTTGTGTTCCTTCCTCCCACTTTCCTATATACAAGGTATGCAAGACTGATTCATTTTAAGCACATTTTATAGTATCTGCAAAAACACCTGTAGGTTAAGTGCCCAAAAGGATAAGAGTCAGATTTGACATTAATTTTAATTTTTGCTTTCTAAAAATGAACAACCTTTGAGCATGTTTATCACCTTTTTTCAAGGGTTGTCTAAGTGAGAAAAAAATTAGCTTTCCTATTCTGAAAAATATGTAAACAGACAGACAACATAAGGAGACTTGCTCAGTTCCACACAGTGAATTCCCAGTTCAGCCCTACTACACCCAGGCCTGTTGCTTCAGAGTTTCATATTCTAACACTGAAGTCCAGGATCCGATTTGCAGAGTAGCTAACCACCTTCAAGAAGCATACTGCATTGCATAAAATCTTACCCTAGGAATTTATGCCGTCATTCCTGAAATGTGTTCCTGGAAACAGTTTTAGGAAACCGTTAAGTTCCTCTAAAATACACAATATGACTCTGAGAGGGGAAAATATGATCAGAGCAGAATGAAACAGAATTGCACTGTATCTCTCTTTTTGCTATAAGCATGCCATTTTACCAGTGTTAGAATCAGCAAAGTGTGCAGCTCATTCTGATGACTAGAATATCCTGATTAAATCGATGTAAGAACACTTAAACTCCCACAAAGAAAATACCTTTTCTCATTCCACCGAAAGGATCTTTATTCGGCTCATATGGCATCCTTCCCATCATATCTGGCATGTTTATTCCCTGCTGGTACGGTGCATTTGGCGTCATGGAGTTTCGCTTCGGGAATGCTGAATCACTTACATCAGAAAAGGGATCGTGCACACTAACAGCGCTGTTTCTAGCAGAGGAGAAAAAGGAGGCATTAACATCATCATATATTTCTAAGAACTGTGAAAGCAGACTGGACTATAATATGCCTAGTCCATGACGCTATCTTCAGCAGTGCAGGATACAGCTGAGGAAGATGAAAACAACTTTCACCAACATTAAAAAATCTACCCATTTTTTCCCCCATGCTTATCTGGCTACTTACATTAAAGATCAGTGTTTTTCATCTAATTCAACTGCGCATATTCCTATTAGTCATGTAGAAGTCTAAACTTTTCTGAAATTTCACTAAGCTGTTGTCCTCACAAGCACAGGTTAATTACATGCTGTGTCAAAACAGAATTACTGTTGATCAGTTTCAAATTTACCAACTGAAAGGTAATGATTGCAAGGTTACCAATTTACTATTCCCTTGCTCTCCTACTAAAGACTAAACAGCTACATTTGATTTACCTCCCAAATACCATTTCTTGTTATGGAGAGGCACTAACTTTTATGGCTGCAGCCAGCTTTATTCTAAAGCCCTTACAAATTTGGCTTGGAAAATGAATTTTCACTATTAACTACCAAATTTATTCTTAATGCAAAAGAAAATATTTTTCACAATGGAAGAAAACTCAGTCTGAATCACAGATGATTAAGAAAGTTCTGGTTATCCGTTCCGAGCTATTGGAGATGAAGAAAAAAGAATATAAGTATGTTAAGTTCTGAATGATCTTGTAAACAGTTCAAAGCTCAGGTATGTTCCTGCTGAAGTCAACAAGAACTTTTTTTTTGCTGGATGTCCATGGGCTAATGATTCTTTATGAATGGAGAGAAGACTTCAGATCAAGCTGGCCTGTGTGACTTGTAGGACAGAGAACTGAAATAAATCTCAGTCCATCCAGCTGAATCCTCCTTGGGTATACAGGTCCAGACCTGTATACCCAAGAAGCAAGGCTGTGGTTCTAAGCTGGTGCTGCTGGGTTCCACAGTCCTTCCCACTCTTGACATGTTCACGTTCTCTCCTTTGCACTTGTGCTTGTTTGATCCTTCTCTGGTGCTTAGAAAGCTAAAGCAGCTCCTACTCCTTCCTCCCTTTCCCAATCTCCCCTCCAAAGAGAGATGATTTTCTGCCACTTCTAAGGCTGGACTGGTTCAGCACAGAATCAAACGAGTGCCTGAGCAGTTGGGTAAAGGAAAGACTGGCTTAAACTTTTGTAGAACTACAGCGTAAGAGAAAATGAAGCAAAGCCCTTCTCATACCTGCCACCCTGCATAGGTGTCATCTGTCCATGAGGTGTTGATGCTGGTGTTGGGGGCTTCAAATCGCCTGGCACTTCTGTCATGGAATTACTACCAGTAGACTGTGGAGTCTGTGGACCTTGCAAGGAACCAGAATTAGCTGGGAGATGAAAGAAAAAGGAAATATTAAAAGGTAGAAGCCAAATTACTGCGGAAATAATAATCATCAGTGAGAGAAACTAGTTCTTTCCCCCATGAGCCTGCTTATACCATGCATCTCAATACTTTATAACTTCCACAGATCCTCTGAGATCAGGATATGCTGTGCAGTAATAGCCATCATCTTTCCTAGAACCATGAATTAAATCTGATGCCTGAAGCAACATGAATAGAAATCATCTAGATGAAGGATCATTTAAAACAGAGGTCAGAGATACAGAGTTAATTGTCTATAGTTTACAACAGAGTAAATGAAAGGTTGTTCTTTGGCACAGCTTCTTTATATAATCACTACCACAACACAGACATTTATAAGGCAAATTTCAGCCAGAAGCTTTTCCTACAAATTTAAACTGCTGTATTAATATAAGAACATAATTTCATTTACTACTAGAAGGCAGACATTTCTGAGGTGAAACATGGCAAACGGTTAGTGGCACACTGCAACTCTATGTCAGTTTTGAGACAGCGTGGCAAAAGATTGTATTCAAGAAATGCAGAAGACAATCTAGGGTAAGAAGAAAGCAACCACTGGAAGTAGAATACGAACAGGAGCTATGGCACACATTCCTAATAAAACTGTATAAATAGTAAAGTACAACTTAACAAAATGTAGCTAGGATCACCGTAGAGCATGTGTAACAAGACCAGGTCAGTTCTGCAAAGCCACCTATTTCGTCTGCGAAAACTTTTACGTTGAGGTCTCAGAGAGTAGTAGCGTACCTGCACTACTGTCCTCCTCGACCATGGTAAATAGCTATATTCCTGATATGACAACGAGTGGAGAAAAGCATAGAATATTCTATTCCAACAGTAACAAGAGCATTAACTGAATATATCACATAAGCTAATGATAAAACACGTTCAGACCAGTCTTTTAAAGTACACACTTGAAATTACTCTTTTTATACGAATACTGAGAGGATTACCCCCCAACATTTGATGTAGTATTTTTCTGATATAGAAGGCAATAGAAGGGCATCATTAACAGTGTCTAAACCTTGGATCAGACTGGCCTTGTCTGCTTGTTTGGTGCTCGTAGCAGGAATTCGTCCCGAGAAGTTGTAGGGTCAAGTCTATGGATGCAATTTTCAAACAGAAAAAATCACAAACCTAATAGACTTAGAAAGACATGGCTTTGGCTTGAGAGGTCTTTTTTTTTTCTTTTTTTTTTCTTTTTTTTTTTTTTTCTTATGAACTGTCATGTAAGCATTTTATAGTACCTGACTATCTACGTTCAACAGCCAATTAACAAAACTTTATAAATTACTGCTAGAGGAAAAATTGGAAGAAGCAGTATGGGCTTTTCTTCTGCATGTGAAAGAGAGAGTAGTTTATAATTGACTCAGACTCCTAGAACACTCATCATCTTGACAGGCAGAGCTTGTTTTTAACTGAAGAACACCCTTTTTATGTGTTTCATTTATATCTGTAACACATGTTCCACTATCTGGAAATCAGTCTCAGTAGCAAGTGCATATGTAAAATGCACATTTTGTAGACCATGTTGTTCCTGTCCTCAACTTTCTAAGGCATGTTTGGATTATGCTCACATAGAAATGACGTTCAAAAAAAGTTCAAGAAAAGCTCTCTGATTGCATTAGTACAGTAACAACAACATTTGCAAAAATTCAGGCTACAGTTGACTGAAGGCTTTAGTGCTATAACAAAACAAATCCAAGAAATAATAAAGAAAATCATCATGTTCACATAAAATGAACCCTTTGTATATATGACCCCCTGAGTAAGACACGATCATTCTCCCGCTCTTTTGTATTTCAAGGCCTATTGTGCTTTAAACACAGTTCTAGATTACTTCTAAAAAGCTTGAAGGCATTTCTGAGTTGTCACACACCATCTTGTCATATTAGAACTGTGTAAGCAAACATCTTAGTTTATCCACATACTTGCTGTAAAATATGATATTGCTTCACCCTGCACATTTCTCTTACGATTGGCTCTTATGCAGCAGTTAAGTTCTTCCCTATTCCACCTGAGCAAAACCTTAATTCGTATCTAAAGTAAACCCAAATAAAACAAGCAAAATATTCTTTCATTACCTATGGGCTGCTTGAATACACAGTATCTTTATTAGGAGTAACGTGGTTTTTAGAAATCTCTTCTACAAGGAAAGATTTAAAAACAGAAAGATGTCCAACAGAGAACCTGCAAGTTAAATTTCTATCTGCTGGGTGGTAGTTATAGTTATTTGCCCTGACCCTGAACCCCTTCTAAACGACCGTTTATAAATATCTGAAAAATGGAAGGCAAATACTATTACAAGAAGTGCCAAGTTTCTGGTATTGCTTTGTTAATGTGTTTTGCTCTAGGTCCCTGCTGGGTAAGGCACACTTCTACAGACTAGGGCCTGCAACTGCTTCAACCTCTGGATCAGGTCATCAGCTAACAAGAAGAGCCCAAGAGTGGGTATGACCTACGTTCTTTAAGTAAGGTAACTCTTTCTTGTAGGATGTGATTTTCAGTTACTTAAACCTTTACCATGCTTCAGACAATCACAAGGAAGTTATCCAGATGGATCTTCCCCTCAAGCTATTTTTTTTTCTTGCTCCTGTAAAAAAATCACGTGCAATACTGGGCATATGAATGAAATTATTTTTTTCACAAGAGGTTCTTAGGTGTGTGGTCCTTTCCTCAGAGCATCTCTTTAAAGGTGCTGATTTGTGGCTATGCAGAACACAATAGGGCAACAGGTGAGATCATATAAAGGGCGATACATGGCAAAACTTAGAAAACTGGCACCCAGAATGAGCTGATACTCATGACATAAACTTTTTTGGTGGCCCATCTCTTCATCTGTAGAACAGGAATCATACTCCTTTTCCTCTCAGGTGGGTATTGCAAAGGTTGATCAACGCTTTTAAAGCCCTCAAATACAGTTATAATGAAGACCAAGAGAAAAAAAACAAGGAGTAAAGTTATAATTCTCTGTTTGAGGCTGTCTGAAAACTGTGGCACAAGTATTGAAAGGTGAGGGTAACACAAAATACTGAATAGCTTCTCATTTGTTGAACATTTGTTTATTTTGTGCACTGAATGACACAGACATTTCACAGAAAAAATATCAATGTGACCGCATGATTAAGAGTGTATTGAACTGTAGATGCACAAGGAAACATAATTAAGGTTACAATGATTATATCTCACTTTTGGCATTTCTTAACATTTCAGCACTAGACTTTGCAACAAAACAATATACTTTGACCAGTTTTTGGATATAGCATGTGCAAACACTAAATGCAGATTACTTATGTTCCCTCACACATACTCATACATTTTACACACATTGCTATTAGCAATGTTTTCTAGTTTTCAAGGATATGGAAACAACCTTCTTCTTTGTAAGAAAGTGCCAGATTCCTTTTTTCATGTTTCACCTGAAATTTTACATTTGTTAATCTATTCTCTGAATTCTTTACATCTATTCTTGCAGGTATTTTATTATGCTAGCTGTTTCGTTTTCATCGTGGACTTCCTGAAACAGAAGCCCTGTCTTTTAAAGTGCTTTATAAGCTTCAGTACTAAACAAAGAATGAATAAAGAAGACAAACACTAATGTTCTTTTAGAATAGGTAATCTCTGTGTACATGACTGCAGCTGACTTGCGGATGTCCAGGAAAAAAAAACTGTGTATACATAGCTAATGAATTCTTCATCTCACGTCCGTGTCTAAGTAATGCTTCTCTCTCAAGTGTCATAGCAGATCTGTAAGAGTATGCTTTTAGGAATTTAAAATCCATCCAAAAAGAAATAAAAGGAGCATTTCTGTTAGTGAGAAGTGAAGTCCTACAAACCCTTGCCACAGTTCACTCAACGGCCCGTGTTATTCCCGGCAGCATGGAATTGCAGTACTGCCATGGCTTTTTCCTTGCAAAGCCTGAATGGCAGCGTGGGCTGCTTTCAGGAAAGACCCTTTATTTACCAGAAATATGCAGTTAAAAAAATAAATACATAAAAAAGATTTCTCTTGCCAGCAATTTTTTCCCTCCAGGAAAAAAAAAAAAGGAAAAAAAAGGAGGAAAAAATAAAAAGAATTCAACCTCTTGAAACGCCATTAATAGGAGGCCTGACGTGCTCTCTAGGATATCCCTACCTTTTGCCAGAAGCTACAAATGTATACTCTAAAGTAAACAATGGAAAGGTTACTGAAGGTTAAGCACATTCGCATACTTCAGAGCGAGCAGCCAGCCGCCACGCTGGGAAGACAATTCACACAGCACGAACCCCGTGCCCCAGTTTGGCCGGGCTGGGGGCCGCTGGCTGCGGCAGGGCCCCCCTGGCGGGCGCGGGCACAGGCGTGGGGGCACCTCTGCCTGCCCCCATGTCCTCCGACCCCTCGCCCATCCATCTTCCGTGGGGATTCCCTGGCTGGCCCGGTGGCGCGCTCCGTGACATCACCTGCCTGCTAGTAACAGCAGGTCGGTCAGCCACCTGCCACCGCCCCCCTCCCCAGGTCCTGCTTCTCTGCTGCCAGGGAAGCACGGGGAGCTCGCTGCGGGCGCTCCCTGCCTCTCTCCCCCCGGAGCTGCTTCCCAGGCCGGCCGAGAGGCAGCCCTGCTGGCCCTGCTCCTCGGGAGCAAGCTGACGGTGCCATGGTGCCCACCCCACTCGCTCTGTGCGGGGTAACCCCCTCGCACCAGTGCCTGAGAGCCACGCACGCCTCGCCGCACGCTGTGGCTATGAATTCACAGTGCCACGGCGCAGCGACGGGAAGCATCGCCTCCATGCCGGTGTTTGGCCGGCTTCTTCTTCTCCTGCACCCATTAGTGCCTAGCGGAACGGTTGCTGGGAATTATTTTCAGTTTAGGACTTGCCACGTGATTTGTGCGTGTTTGGGTCAAAACCATCGAATGCACATGATGGGAAAAGCATTTTGTCTTTGTACCCACTTCTGGAAAGTACTGGAGCCCTAGAAGGATGCTTACGAAGACCTACGGTGCCTTTCTCTCCATAAAGGAATGCCTACACAGCAAAATAACACTCAACAGTTGGCATGGACCTTGGCACAGACCCAACAATCAGGACACAGGGCCAGCAGGGGTCTTCTAATAGTTAGCCTGGCATTAGGCATCTGCTGCTGGTCTTCTCTGCTGGTGGTACTACCTGACCCAGACAGACCCAAGGTGTGATATCAAGGTCTCAGCCTACCACAAGCACATCTCCAGCTTGCACAGCCTCAGAGCAGTGCAAGACACACTCCAACGCCTTCGGGCCCCCACCTCTGCCTGGCAGTTTTCTGAAAGAACAGAAGAGGATCCAACACTACTATGAAGCCAGAATGTTTATTAAAATAGGTAGCTAATCCTATCACTAATATCTTTTCTGCAGTGCAAACTGGCTACTCTGATTCCCTTTTTCAACTTTATGTAATTGCTGACACTATTCTGAATTGCACTGTACACAGCACTAAGCTATTCGCTCCTTTACATATCATTTACCTTATTAGAGTTAGTGATGTAAAAACCAAAAGTGATGGGAAATCCCAAATACAGTGCTACAAGCAAATGAACCCACACTGCTGCATCGCAGTTCCCTGGATTTGACTTGCACATCGCATCCTTTTCCTGAGCAGGTTCTTCTGCTGGGCTCTGCTTGCTACGGTTTTTGCACTGTCTCTCACAGACAAAATACAACACCCCCTCTCTGAGACAAGTCCCCCTGCTTTTTTATCAAATTACCCAAAGCACTAATGCTGCCAACTAGTTCTTTGCAAATGGTTTCTGCTTTGAAGTGGCTCTGCCTACACTGAGCTAACTGCACAACAAAGGCTAATGGTTAAAAGGAGGACCTTACGAGGCTACCGTTCCATGTTGTACCGGGCTCCTGTTCCCTCTGAATGCCAAAGAGTAACAGATTATCTAAAGTACATCCACAACTCTACTTCTTTTGTGCAGTTAAAATGTTAATGTTGGTATAAACCAAAGAAAAGGGGGAGAGAAAAAAAAGCTGACTATTAAAAAGAACAGGCTTGTACTCTCTGCAGCATCTATACCTCAGCGGGATTTCATGTACTAAAGCTGATACACACTGGGAAAGCCTTTCTGCGTACAGAAGTGCAGTCCATTCAGTGACACGAGTTCTTTTCTAGCCAACAAAACAAACCTTGAGATCTTTGCTTGCTTCCCCCTCTTCTAGTCTCTATGTCCTGCTGTGTTTTTATTTTAGAAAAATAGTTTCAGTTCTCCTCATAGGAGGCTTCCTTGAATGTTATGATAAATTTAAACTTGGACTTTATCATTTTAATCTGTGGCACCACGATACAAAAGGACGCTGTAAAAATGGTACGTGTGGTATTTCTGTTCCTTTGTTTCTGGTCTACGTATTTAAATCAGGATTCTTCATCTCAAAGTTCAGCCGATTCACGGGAATTGTCCCTGAACAAACTACTGAGCGCGGTGTTGGAGGGGGATGGGCAAGGGAGGAGACAGCACAGCACAATACCCTTTCATTTTTAGTACTGCTTCTTAGTTTTAGAAAGAGATTATTTTCCTCTTGACACTCCTTAGCAAGTCTAAACAGTTTCACTCCCCTTACCAGCCTTCTTGGGAGTGAGAGGCAAACGCAACATCTTTTAATTTTTGCAGTGGGGCACACTCTGGACATGCCATGCTCATTTCAGACTGATAAACATTTGGACTTGGCTTCACTTCTTGTATTATGTGTTTTTCTCCACATTCTAAAATTGCCTTGCGAAGTCATCTAGTTATCTTCTATATTAAATAACCAACATTGGGGTACCTGATAACTATAGGTATTAACGAGGAAGTGGAACTATTTAAAGTATTACATGAAGAGATGTATCTAGGAGTGTTTAACTAAATGCTCCCCCAAATCCTGACACCAAATACATCACGCTGGAAAAGATTTAAGCCTTATTGCTTTTATCTTCTTATGTAGTGACAAAGCACTATCATATGAAATGATCTTGTAAAGGCCAAAACTGTATTATATGATGATAAAGGTTTTTGCAAATTTTCTGGTATTCACAATAGGAATTATCAAACTGGGGCGATACAGCCAGCAAAATACCTCGAGAGCTTGCTGGGTCCCCCACTCTCCACCTCCTATTTTCAGCCAGTGAACTGAAATAACAGAAATTAAGTTATTAAATACTTTTCCAGTACTGCCTTCTCACATAGGGAACTGCTATAAACATTCCAGAATTATGTTCTCTTGGCAATAACAGAAGGCAGTCTACCTAACAGTAAATGTGAAGCTAGGTATTAGCAAAATTATTTTGTTGCTCAGATAAGTCTAATAACCAGCAAATCAAAGGAAAAATTTTCAGAAGTCAACTTAATAGACTAATACTTACTACACCTTTTCCTATATACTTAAAATGTCACTACTAAAGAATTTTCCTGTGTTGAATATCAATCATGACTATCAAATCTTGCAAGTCTCAAGTTAAATTAATTTAGAAAGAAACTACACTGTACACGCAAAAAGAATGGCCCAAATCAATCAATTCATGTTCTGATTTTTCAGAGAAGATAAAAATGGTGATGCTAACAACTTATCTGACATGCAGGATTAACAACAACAGAATAGAGAGCGTGCCTCCAGACTACAATGTCTGGCCGTGGGGATACACCGTACTCTCAGCTCCCTCCATCTGTCACACATTCAACACGAGCCACATCAGAGCAACCATCTGAGATCCACTCATTAGCCCAGCATCTGCCATCCTGCCTCCAACTGAAGTTCTACCGAGCAACAGCCATGCTGAAAATGCAGCTTCAGAGTCACAGCAGTGAAGGTGCAGGCAAGAGGACCTCATCTTTAGATAAATGGGAACTCCTCCTGGTGCTGGCTGCCTCATGTCTTACAGCACCAGCACGGCCTTGTAGAATGCTTTCATTTTTACTGGAACAACGTAACTCTTTGAATTTTAGGGGTACGTTGGTACACGCATCTTGAGCAAAGACTAGATACGTAACCGTGGATAGCTCTTCAGAGTTAAATCTGACTCAACTCAGGAGCTGGTTCAAGTTGGAAAACAAGATGCCAACAACATATTTATCCTCGCAGTTTGTCTAATATTAGCAAGACATGCTTCTAAATATAAAAACTGCAACCTAGTGAATATCTTGCGCATTTAAAAATGGTTGTGTAAGAGGCTGCAGTTTTTTCTACTTACCAGGAGATGGCGGCTGAATCTTAGGTTGTTTCTTGGTATCTCCAGTGCTGAAGACTTCTGGAGGGGGCTCCTCCCCTCGCTCGATCTTGCACTCGAAGGCAAACAGGTACTGAATGTATTGTTTTTTCAGGGAGCTGGCTGCACTGCTCGAAGTGCCAACGTTCAATGTTGTTGCCAGCTCACGCCACTTCTTGTTTTTATTAACCTAGCACAAGAAATGGCAGAATCATTGGTTTGCAGCAGACTGGCTTGTTTAAAAGTCAGGAGACAAAAGAAGAAAAAAAAAGTACTTAATGCCTTGGTTTACTTTTTTTTTTTTTTTTTTTTATTTTCCTCTTCTAACTAATGCTCATTACTCCCACACGAAGTAATGCATAGACAGCATTTACAGTTATAAAACCATTAAGGAACCTGCTGATAGCTACATAAAAAGCTTTGCTTGTTGAGAGTCTTCTGCATGGTGCATCTTTTAAATGCCTTGCAGTCTTCCAGGGCCTGTGCTCTTCAGTTAGCAATTTATCTCCAAGCAAATGCACACTCACTCTTACTCTGACACCCACCCACACCCACCCCATTCTAATTAAAAAGCAGCTTCTAAAAACTAATTTAAAAAGCAATAACAGTGCTATTGTGCAATTTAAGTATTTGAGCACTGATATGAAAAATATTTTTTTTTTCTCCAAACTAGCCACCAGCTGTCAGACAGTTTAGCCTATAATTCCTGGTTCGAGTCCTTTCACTTTAGGGCATCTTGCAGGGACAGATCAATGATCCTTTTGCTAGATGAGAGGCAGAGTGAAGTGAGGCCCCTTGACTAATTAAGGCAGACTTCAAACATGCAGGGCTAGCCCAGCAATACCCTGTATTACATTGCTGACCGCACAGCTCCACTGTGAGTCTTGTTTACAGTGCAAGGCTGAGAATATCCAAAGAATCCGTTCCTGAGTTCTTCAAACACAGCTGATCTGCAATAACAGCTCAGTTCATTTGTCATCGTGGATGATGCCACTGGCTCACTCAGCTGTACCAGTCGTAGCAGAGAGTATTTTGCTGTAACACCTGATGCCCCAAAGTTCATTCAGGCAGTTGTGCAATTGCTAGGTATGATCCAAGGAGGGGAGACAGCACTGAAATAAATGGGCTATGAACATCTGAGCATCTGGGCTGATGCTGGGGAAGAATCCTGATTCTTGCATGCCACGATACCTTGTACTTGCCCTGAGGCCTTGTACTTGCCCTGAGGCCTGAGATTTTATGATTGCAGCGTAACTTTTCTAGCTACAAAGGTTATCATTAGCCACACTGTTCTTGTGCCTTTATGCCAGCAAAAGAACTATTTCTTACATTTCTCTCTGTGTTTAATAACATCGTAATTGCTGCCAGTCAGTGAAGGTATTTTGGGGATGGCATTAATAGTAGGCTGATTGGCATGGCTGTGTGAAGTGCTTTTATTTCTCTGGTAGATCCTGCAAGAACTCAGGAGTTAAAGGAGAAGAGATTTTCATAAACTGCCCCTGCTGAGGCTTGAAATCCAGTTACACAGCCCTTTGTGCCTACTGACTTACAGCTAAGTGGTACGTAATGAACACATTGTATAATGCAAACAGGAACATTCATGCCTAAATGCCCACTGTACTGGCATTTAAAAGAAGACTGCCAGCAGCTGGTCTGTTCATGTTGGGACCCCATCAGCTGCACGTATTCAGAGAACATGTACTGCTGCTGCTCAGCTACGTTCCCTGTCACTTTCTGGGCAGAATCAGGAGATGTGGAGCATAGCAGCTGGAGCAACAACTTTTTAGAAGAACATCACTCAGATGCATTTAAATAAATCTCATCAAGCAAAGCACTTTGCCTCTCAGTAGGCCCGAACAGATAAACATGGTGATCACTCATGTGGGCATACCAGCAAAAACAGAAGCCTTTACTTTCAGTGTCAATTCTTATCAGTACTGAAGCACACAAATTTGTAACTCAAGATCCTTCAAAAATCAGGCTAAGTGAACAGCATCTATTCTTTGGCAATGCATAACGTCTACCATTGCAAATTAACACTGAGTGTCTCAAAATAAAATACATTTCAATGTGATAAGCAAACATTAACGATTCTCCAGAACATCCCATGTGTCCCCATTGCTTTATTTTTGATACCGAGTCAGGCTACGGGCGCAATCTCGCTGTACGAGGCAGAGCAGCTGCATGATACGATTTACCTGTAATAAAGTTTCTGAGCTAAAAGTAATCAAATCTTTATGATGCTGGGGGGCATGAGCTGATCACTAAAAATGTCAGGATACCATCTCTTACCCATATATAGCATTTAACAACTGGCAAGGTGAACTGTATTAGGTTTCTCTGCCTTCCTCTACTAACAGCAATAGCTAGCATTTCTGGACTTGAAGGGCCAATGATCTAATTCAGTAGTCAAGTCCTATGTTGTGAAGTGTACCATTAAAAACAGCAGTAAAAATGGTATTAATTGATGTTGGAAGTTTCTTTCCTGAACTAACCAGATAAATCATTAAGATGTGCTCTCTTTCTGAGGATCTAATTTGATTTGCCATATTTTTGACTTAATATTTTATAATTAGTGTAAAATTATATATATACATAGGTATATATACATATATATACCATTAAATACTACACAGATATTTATCTATACACCTGTCTTTAAGACTTAGTCTTACAAAGCATTGGACATCCACAGACATTTTTAAATCCACAGAAATTATGGGTCTCAGCATTTCACTGTAGCTTCTAGCATCTAGCCAGACTGATCCTGTAGATGCCAAGTATGTTTAGTAAGCATCAGGAAATCACCAGCTAATATCAAATACACAAGGTAAGTCTGCAAATGCTGACCATTTACTCCTGCTTTCCCTTTTGATGGTGCTAGTCAAAAAACATTTAGTTTTGCTCTGCGGTGGTCAGTCATATAGAACCTTACATAAGTTATTTCCATATACCCCTTTGCAAAGTTCCAGTTAACTGGTGAGAATACAAACGAAAGCTTCTCCCATCTGTGGCATAGCAAATAAGTTCAGCAGGGAGAACAAGGCCAGAGAAAATTGTATATTCTGTATTCTAACATTGCACTTTTTTATTTACAGCTCTTCCTACTTTCCTTTTCCTTCCTCTCAATTAAGTAAATCACCTTTTCTTTGTAATGATTATGTTTGTAAGGCAAACTGAAATATCCTCTAAGTGTTTTCCGAACACAAGGAGAGCACAGTCTGTGCTTAAAACACAATTGTACTGTATAGAGACAATTGGAGATGAAAGATTTGGGAAGAAGGACTGTTTTCAAGAATCTCTCTGCCACTTCTCTGGAGAAATGAACTGATTTGTCCCAGAGGCAGCATACCTATCTGGGAAGGATGGATTTCAAAATCTCCTTTTTCTTTCAGCTGAATTCCTTTCAGCTCTATCATCTGTTTTCTACATGTGACTCTGATACAATGGTCTTTTTCTCTTCTTAGCAGTATTACTGGATTACCCTGAACAGGTAACCCGAACAGGTAACAGCTTCATCTGTCTACACAGTTGATCAATTTTGATTCAAACTGTAGAATTTTAGAGCAATTACGCAGCCAAAGATGAACTCCAGACAAATATAAAAGCATGAATATGTTGAAACTCTACATCAACTCTATTGTCAGAGCTGAAAATGAAGTTGTGTAACCGGCAAGAAACATTCTAGAAAATTGTGTATTGCCTCTTCAAAAGGTTGGCTTTTAAGCAATTCTCACCTGTGCTAAACCTCCAATCTCTTTGACACAGACGTACAGCCTGAACAGGTCTAAGGGCTTCTTGCCCACAGCAGGCAGACTGGCCACAGGTGTGCCCCTCTCCTCCATGAATGTGAGGTACCGGTCTACCCACATCTTGCGCTCTGGTTCGTTTCCTAGTTCATAGACTTTTGTGATCTTCTCTCCAGTTGTGGTAGAGGAACTTGATTTCTGAATTGCAAAAAGAAAAAAAAAAGTTGGGGGAAGGGTGGGAGGGGGAGGGAAAAGAAAGTAAGAAACTCACAACATTGAAAAAGAGAAGATGTCAAACAAACTAAAGCTATCACACAACAGTCAGGAATGAAGGCTACTAGTTCAGGCACAAACAGTACATTCTGTCCATATACTGAAAACTCAGCTTTTTAATTAAAAGGGCCCAAACTCCCCATTTTCATGTTTCTTTCACCGATCTGAACTTTGGATCCCAGAAGGCAAGTTTCTGATGTTGCCTCATTTCATTTTAATAACAGGTAGTTCTCACATAGTCCTTCACGTCCACTTGTCTTAAAGTGCTTTGCAAGCAGTAATTTGGGCAAAAATAAAACAAACTTGTCCCACTCAACTTATCTTAATCCTAAAAACAAATGAAATGAACACTGCCTTTCTACCCAAAGAGGGGCTAGAAAACCTAAAAGTGTTCCACCAGAACAGGAAATGCACAAGAATATCCTAAAGCATGAATTATGGCAGTCTAATACACTAGGGAGTAGTACTCAATTGAGAGTCATAAATGGTAATGTTTTACTGTCTGTCCACACCACTGCTGGTTAACAGAAAGAAGATGAAGGGTGCCTACAGTACAAGAAGATTGGTGGCAATACTCTTTGTGAATTGTGAATTAGCTGCCTGAGACAATAATGCTCGTGAGTAGCTACTACTCTCCTCTCTTGAACGAGCACAGAAGATGGTCATTTCATATGACCTGCCTTGAGAAGAGTGTGTGTATTATGACCCAGGGAAAAACAGGATTCAGAGAAATCAAAGCTGAACCACAGGAAAACTGAAAGAGGTGGAAAGAGCAGAATACTTTCATGTGTGGCAGAAGTGCAGGAGTGAAGCCCTTCCGTTGCTGCTGTTCCAGCTTTACAGCCAACAAAAGCTCATGCTATCCTGATGTCCTTTTCTTCTCAATCTAGAGATGGCAGAAAGCACTGAGGCTGCTACAGGGGCTGGAACACAGATCTTCTCACCATATCTTCTTTTTCCATCTGTGAGCTGGGCATTGTGCCACGCGTGGATGGACCAGGCACTGAGGTGCCTCTGGTCAGGCAACGGAGAGGGGCTGTTGCTACAGGAAAAGACCCTCCTGCTTGCGCAAGGTGAAGATTTGCTCAGCACTGGGAGATGGAGTGGCTCAGAATTAAACACAAGAGAGAAAGATTGATATAAAGCTTTGGGAAAGGAGCCAAACACATGAAGGGAAACATACGCTTTCTATCTACGTAGTGAAATCCTAATCTTGGTTGTTGATTGCAGTAGACACTTCAAAATCATCTAGTCAATCACTCTTCCCCTTCTTTGCCTTCCCTTACTTTGAACAGGATACAGTACTACTTTGAAGTAAACAGTAACTTATTTCTAGTCGAACACTTCTAAACAACACCCTAGATGTACCTCACGGATGCTACAGGGCCACCCACCTGTCCTCGTCCCCACACAGCGCTGGTGAGGGCTGGCACTTGACACCATGAAAGATGTGGTGTGGTAGCATCGAACTGCCAAGGATTTTAAAAGCATTGCCACCATTCATCTTGCACATTAGCCTGGAAAATATGACAGGCTCTGTATCTCTCTCCAGCTGAAACTTGGCAATCCTGGAGGAGAGCCAGGAGAAAAGAAACACAAAGCCAAGAGGGGGTGACCCAGCAGTTTCATGAGCCATTACTGTTCTTTCCAGTGAATGGATATTCATTTTAATTAAATAAATAGCCTCCTGTAAAGTCTTCTGCCTTGTCTCCTGACACTGTGACTCCTTTGCAGTAGTTCTTCCTACAGAGAGATGCTACTACCTTCTTCACTTAGAAATAAGACACACTCCTGAATTCACTTGAGTCAGATTCAGTTGTGTTATAGATCCTACTGGTGCCAGAGTCGAGGCTGAACTCTAATTCTAAGGGGCTGGCAGGAAAGCGTTCTGACGCGAGTCCTGCAGATTTTGATTATGCAATGGAAGCACAAACTGACTCTGTAATGGCAACTACTTTACTCAGAGCGTCACTTGCTATGTATTTGGGTCTTTACGTAAATCAGTGTAACTCTTTTCAACAAATTCACTTTGTCAAAGATTTATTTGGTGGTGGGTGGAAAGTGGGCAGTAGGCAAGTCCTATTGCTACTGATTTGATTTTGTAATGAAAACAGATACACGATCACAGACTTGAACAGCAGAATAAACTGATGCTACTCCTCTACCAACTGCAGCAATAACAAAGTTACTCTACTGTTCATCAGCATTAGCATTAATTTTAATCTCATACTTAAGATGCTACAGAACTCCTATACAAATCAAGGTGGGAAATTCCAGCTTTTACCCAGCAAATTTTGTACGGCCTTTTATTTTAACACGCAAGGCAACAAAGAAGTTTCTATTTCACTTTTATGGTAGTTCACTATTAAGAATCTTCGGATTTCCCAGTTTTACATTTTCTTTTTTTATGCACTAAGATTTTCTTTTTCAAATCAGATTCAGAGCAGAATGGAGACCAGTTAAGAATTTTTCATTCTGGGTTCTTCCACTGTATGTCTCAAATAATGTTGCTTTTCAGCAATGTGGCAGCAGGCTCTAAAATGACAGTATAATCTGAAAACTTTTCACAGCTTACCGAAGGTAAGAAGTGTTTCTTACTGTGTGAGCTTTCAGGTTGTCAGGCTTTGTAAAATGGGTGCAATTTTCTTCTAAAATGAAATGTTAACTTTAGAAGAATGCACTGGAGGGAAAAATGCTATTCCTCAAGAGTAAAGATCTTTTTCTCTTCTCTATTTTTTATAAATGTAAACATATAAAAATGACAGATGTGTGCAAGCTAGTCTACACACAAACAAACTCCAGATCCACATGGGCACATTCAGCTGGAAGACTAAATTTGCCTATAGGTCAATGTTAACCCCTGGAAAATAGGGGTTTATTACAAGATGATACCATTAACAGATTGTTAGCTCGAGTGAGGGCACACCAGGCAATGCTGGAAGAACACAGATCATGAACATTTCTTTTGTAAAGTTTGTTGATAATTTTGGTGATAAAAGAATGCTGGTGCAATCCTGTAGCACATACCTTCACTAACTTGGTTGTATCTTATCCTGCCCTCAATTCCCAGTCATTCTACAGATACAACTGGCTATGTTTAAATGGGTGATTAAAAAAACAACAACAAAGAATGTGGATACCAAAGCCAATTCCCCTATTAAATTTCCCTAAGCTCATACTTTATTTTCAATACACCTATCCCCTACTGAAGTTGTATAGCTCTAACACAGACCCTTGCATGGTGAGGCTACGTAATCCTTGTGCTGGAGTGACCCTGCATAGTGCAGACCCACTTTCAAATTCTCTTTTAAAGGATTTTGAAGATTCTCAGACTGTCAGGGATGAACGCTACATGTAAAATTAGCAGAGCAGAGATGTCCTTTTACCTATACACCTTAAGAGCCCTCACAACGTAACACAAAACAGTTCCTTCTTTACATTTTGTTATGCCTCGGTTCCATATAGAACTGCTGAAAGAGAGGATCCACTTAGTAGGATCACAGGGATATTGTGAGTCCATTCACCCTTGCTTTTATCCTCTGCTGGAATGGAGAAGTTGTAGCCCAAGAAGCAGCTCTGGGATTTAATGAACAAATTTGGCCTGTTTTCAAGTGTAACAAAATGCCTGCAATCAATCTTCCAGTCTATGTCAGGCTGCTGTTGAAGTCGATGAAGTTATCCAATACACTGGCCTTCATAGGTAAAAAGAGATCAGCTAATTTACAGCACTCATTTTTCCATCATTCCAAAGCACTGTATTTATCCCTACCTGTGCACCAAGAACCTAACTGAAGCTAAAGGTCTAGCGGCACTTGAAGAGAAGGGCGTTCCAAAGAGAAGCTTTTACACTGAAAACACGAACTTTCTCTATTCATTTTTTCCAACACTAAACTTTGCCATATTTATATGGAAAAAAACTCTACATATGTTCACAATGGCTCTAGGATTTGTTGTGTAGTTTATACAATGAGCTCAGGAATGCATTGCAGAAGGACTTGATGGGTCAGACAGCCTATGCAATAGATCTCTTGCTTTCCTCCAGAAAACCTACCAAGCTCAAAACACTCTTACAAAGAAAACTAACCCCATTTTTGGTACCACCCTCTTAGAAACACTGTTAAGAATGAGACTTTGTGGGAACAAGTAACACCAGCTGCCTTCTGAGACTCAAAGTTGCTGCCAAATAAACATCAAAACATCGAGGTGGTGCATTTCATGCCACGCCGCCCCTCTGCTCAGGGTATTCACATCTGGCTTTTGGATGGGTAGACCTTTGTTACTCCAATTGGCCTTCCTCTGATTTTAAGACATACTCTGTAACATATCGCTTTGTGAAAACTAAATTGTTATCAAAGAATTGTTGCTATTTTAAGAGAACGTCAACATTGGAAAAAAAACCACTTTATATTTCTCAAAAAAATATTGCAGTATTTTGCTACAAAGAAACTATTATCATTATTATTTTTAGCAGAAAGAAAATAATAGAACAACAACATACATTTTCCTATTAAAGAACACAAAAAGCAAAAATGGCCAAGTAGACATTTGCTTCCCATAGGCCATTTAGTCTTAAGGCAACATTCTCTTTTCTATATATGTCTATATATGTACATAGATTGTTCTATGTGCATATATATATATATGACATTTATTTTTTTAGTTCCATGCACATCTCTCAGGTTTTTCTTGTACGAGAATGACTAAACATTATTCACCTAAAATAGTTTTCTAAGAACTTACACATACCAGTTTTATTCTACCCACAATCTGGGTTATTTCTAAATAATTGAAAGAAGCAAATCAGAAACAATTTTGTTTTAGATCATATCCTGAGAACCTAATACATGTATTTCCACGTACACAATTCAAAATATAAAATGTTTTGAAAATATACATGGCAGCTTTTTTGTGGTGCTAAGTCTGCAATTCAAACTTTCATGTATCTTTTTTTTCCCCCTTTCCCCCTTCCCCCTCCCACCCCCAAATAACACTAGCAAAGACAAATGCAGCAACCAGAGTGAAGACAGTTGTGTGAAGGAGTTTGGGCCCAGGAACAGAAATGAATTTGTCCTTAACAACACAGTCCGCATGCTTGGAAGCTGATGCATTAACAGGATGTTTTCTTCACAACAACTGCTGTATTACCAGACAGCACACTTGCATGATGCACGCAATTTTACTCTTTCTTATTTCAAAGTACTGTTGGGACAAATTTTGCCCTTGGATAAGCATGCTCAGGCCCCACTGAAGCCAGGCAGTGGAACTTACAGTCATGTGTCCGAGAGCAGAATTTGTACCCAGTGTTATAAAGAAAGAAAACTGTTTAGTGGATAAATAATGAAGAAAAGGAATTTATAAAACAAACAAGCAAGCATTAAAATATAATTAATTACAAAAAAATAAACAAAAACCAAAAAAACCAGAGCCACTTACAGGGCTTGATGGAGTCTTTGGCCAGCCTGGGCTGCTAATGCTATCACTTTCATCTCCATGAAATGAGGAGATGCTAGCAGAGCTTGGGGACATTGGGGAAGGGACTGGCAGGTTGCCTGGGGTTGGGGGCTGAGAAATACCCTGAGAGCTGTAGCTATCCTGTGGTAGAGGAATAAAAAAAAAATAATATGACAAAGGCAGGGCAAACTTTATTAAAAACAAAAAAAAATACATCCAGTTTAACAGACTGACCAATTTTTTATATATAAAATATATATAAACAGATAGACACATACAGAAAACACACACATATATAAATATATTTATATATATATATAAAGTATTAAAACAACATTCTTAATTAGTATAATTTGGAAAGTTTGCTGGATGCTTGGCTAAAGTCACTAAGCCACCATGCTTATTTCAAGCTCACATGGAATGCTAAGCATGGGTTTCCCCTTATGAAAGAAAGAAAAAAAACAAGCTGTTCACCTTATTTTATCAAATAAGGCAGGAAAGCAAAATATTAAAGTATGTTGCTGCTGCTGAGGCGGCCAAAACAGGAAGCTATAACTGAAGGCAGAGAAAAATGGCTGCAAGGATTAAAACCAGGCAAAGACCCTTCTTCCCCACCCACCTGGCACAGCCGAATCCCCACGCAACTTTTGGCTTGGGATGCTTTGCCCCCGCAAGTTAAAATGCCGTAAGAACTAGTAACTTTCAGATCCACACAATGAAGGGAAAAAAAAAAAAAAAAAAAGAAACAAACAAAGAGATTGCACGTGAATGGAAAGGCATGCAGGAGAGAACAGAAGTGGGTAGGCCAAAACCAGAAGATGGAGACAACACAGCAGACTCCTGCGGGCTGAACCAACACCACGTGCGGAGGTGGTAAATACCTTTGACTTGCTCTCGGGCTGAGGGGCTCCTTCTTCTTTGCCATCTGCTTTGAGAGGAAGGGGTAGTTTGGACTCACCGGGTGTCATCATATCTGCAAGACCCATAGGTGCTAATCGAAAACAGGAGAAACAGTTAAGCATGACTGTGTTTGGCTCGGTAGGAAAAAAACGCTTCCTGCTGCCAGCCTGTGGGCACACGTGAGGCAGAGGTTATCCCACCTCCGTCCTTTCATTCTAGCATCCGGAAACCTGCACACCTCTTCAGTGGAAGTGAGGAAATAAAAGAAAAGTGAGGAAATAAAAGAAAAAGAACAAAGGAAGAATGCAAGCACCATACAACAACGATAAAAAACACTTTACGAAGGAAAATTTGTTTCTCATGGCGCTGGTGGTCTGCAGTTTACCAGTACAGTTCACCAGACCAGCAGTCTACCTCAGTTACTCCTGCACTTTCCCTTTAGCAACAGACTAACGGAGACGAAAATGACGTAGATTTTACTTTCAATTTTGAATCCGAGAAAAAGGCTGGATTTCCCAATTGCGCTTCTGCATTAAGACTGGCGTCCAGCAGGTAATTACTGCCCCGACTATCTTCAGGACGAGTTGCTCAGCCTTGTGAGCTTTAACTACAGAATTACAAGCTGCAAACTCTGCTCTGAGAAACAGCAGTCAACTTTTCCCCTCCTGCCAAAATGAGGTGGGACTATAATGAACGCACAAATGTCTTTCCCTGATAATGGCACGCAGTTGCTTCCCAGGGGTGTGAGGAGTTTAAGGCTTTTCTTTTTTTGTATATTTGAAGATGTGAGTCCTAAGTATAGTATTATTGCTGCAGAGCTGCTGGGTTCCTGGATTTCTAGAAAGATGCAAGAAGAAACATTCAGATAAATACACAGAAAATACTGGGCAGAGCAGATGCGAGGAGGTGCCATGACACTGAATCAATGCAAATAACCAAAGAACAACAGCAAGACACCAGGCGATTCTTTTCCTGCAGAAAACCATGTGCACAGCATTTATGAAAGACTGGATTATCTTCCCTCCCTCTCCCTCTTTTTTCTCCCCCTCATGTCCTGCTTTCAAAGAAGGATCTGAGATAAGAAAAACATAGGCTAGAATAACCTATAAAGAAATGAGAAAGAAAAAAATACGTATCCCAAGCTCACAAATTTTCAGAATCAGCAAAGCATTTGCTTAAAAAAAATAAAAAAGGGGAAAAAAAAAAGAATGTGATCATTACCAGACCTAGTGTGCCTCTGCAAAATGACAATGCTGGCTCACACTAGGCAGCAGGCACACTGCATAGCAAGCCAAAGAGAGGAGGGGGAAAAGAAGCTTTAAAAATGCTTCACAGATTGCCCACTACAAAATGATTATTGCACATATTCATGTATTACTATGTTTTAGAAAATAATTAGTTTTAATTACAGCAGTGAGAGCATGAGCAGGACTCTGGCGAATACGCTGGCAAGCTTTGCAGTGCTAATTTGCTAATATCTTTAGCATCACTGCAGGTTGAGACTATGGGTCTGCCAAAAAAACCTACCCAGCCATGTGCCATGTGAGTTTACAACTGTATGCTCAATATTCAGCTTTGAACTGCTGGTGTTTTTCATGGGCACATTTTCTTGTTTTTTCAAAGCACATTTGTAGCCCAATCAAGCCCTTAAAGTCATCACAACACATAATTCATAATTGAGCTTAAAAAAAATTTACTTGCAATACTTAAGACTTCAAGAATTGAACAAAAAGCCTTTTTCAAGTGATGCAGCTGCAGAGAAAATCTATTGGGATCAGCTAAAAATGCTGTTATTTTTATGTATGTGTGTGAAACCTCAACAAAACAGCCAAGCAATATTATACTGGGAAGCCAGCATCCACTACGCATGTGATTTGTATGCATTTTGCCCTTATACTGTTTGAAGAGTTGGGGCAGCTTGTGACCATTATGGAGTGAAGGATGGCAGCCTAACACGTTTTAGTTTTGAATTCTACAGTTTAAAAAAAGTTACTTTTCTTTTAGAGATTTTTTTAAATGTACATAGCAAAATGGTCAAATGTATGCCACAGTCTGGTTTCAAACTGGGATGCAAAACTGTTATACAAAATCCATTTTAACACATTTCATGCTGTGAAAGTGCTAAAAAGACATCTTAGTTTTAGTTAAAAGCAAACCAAAAATGACCCTTCTCCTCTAAAGCTATTTTAGAGAGGTCAAACAAAGTAAAGTTAACAACGATACTTCTTCACCAGAGTTCTGCATGGCTAAATCCTCTGTTGATCTCTCGCTGTTATCTAGGTTGGCACATTGTATTTCTATTATAAAAGAATAGGATAATTCTGCCCATTCCTGGTAGTCCTGTTTCCATTAGAGCTCCTTTATAAAATCTCTCTTCCAGCGAGGTTTCAGTTAACATCTCATGTAAAGGGCAAGGGACTCTAGTCCGCAATGAACCACATATTCTGACTATATTATTCAGGTTTGGGAATGTAAAAACACCAATTCATTTTGTGTATTGCATATTTCTTGTTTTGTGGTATTTGCGTACATAATTTCGTCTCCAACTATCAGGAGTTGGAGACAATTATGAAAAAAATAATATGGCTTCACAAACCTGTTCCACTTTTTGTTCTAAATTATTTGCTTCATCTACGTCACTTCTTTCTACTTTGAAGAGGAGAACTGCAAGGGTTTTACTAGCAAACTGTAAGGTCTCCCTATAGCTTTTACCTAACATGTTTCCACAGCTACTTTTCCATCCGCTGTTGAAATGCTGTTTCATAACTTCTTGCAAACGTATTCTCCAGTGATTTGCAAACAGACACTCCTTCACTTTTTAGCAAAGCAGTACAGCAAGAACATTGTTTTGACCCTTTCCGAGCAGCGAAATACTGTTATTGTCACGAAAGTGCTAAATTAAGACACGCTCTCTTTCTACATAGGTACTAATAATTCTGCGTGTGAAGTACAGACCAAAAGATAAAACATTTTAGAGAAAAGGATAACAGGGAAATCTTGACTTAAAAAGTGCTGTAGCATACTGTGAATAGGTTTCAAGTACTAGCCTCTGGCTTATTATAAGAATTTAAGAGCTAGAATGGTTTCAAAAAGCAAGTATGGGTCAAGGTCCTGAATTAACTATTCCACGCTGAATTTAATGTACTCAAAGGCATATATTGACAAGAGTGAAACTGCAGCAAAGTATTCTTTTTTGCTAAAGGCTGCACTATCAGTCCCAGAAGATGATGAAATACTGTAAGAGCAGCAATACACAAACATTGTTTTTCTCTTTATTGCTAGTGCAATAACAAATCACGCTCTACAAAACAGAATATTACATCCTTTGTAAGACACTTCTCCCTCCCTCCTGCCCCTAGCACTCTCCCTCCAAAAAAAAATAAAAAAAGGAAAAAAAAAGAAAAAGCAGAGAATTTATGACTCATATGGAGCTGGCAAAAGAATCCCCACTGCTTTTATACCCACAAAAAAAAAAAACCCACAACAGAACAGGGACAACAGCAGAACAGCATTGCCTAACATCCTGCCATAACTGACCGTTCCCCTGCGGGTAAAAACACAGCCGAGGATGCTCGGGCTCCTGATTGTGAAATGGGTGTGCAGGCGGCCAAGGATGTCAGTGCCACACCTCCTTTCTGCCTACCAGCCCTCTGGACTGTGGGATGACAAGTGCATGCGTTTTGGGATGCAGGTACGTGTACCGTAAGAGCTGGCTTGACTTACAGTCACACGGTGACCACCAAATTATGGTCATTGCCTGTTCGGACTGCAGGTGATGCGATATTTTACCTGCTACCAACTACTGGTGTCCTCTGAAAACTGTATTTATATGTGCATTATAGAATAGCTCACATGAAGGTATGTGTCAGAGAAAAAAATAAAATAAAATAAATGGAGTTCTTCATTCTTCTGAAAAATGAAAACCAACCAAGCCGCAAAACAGAGAAAAACAATTTAGATTTCTAAAAAATGCTTCACATTTATAAATATAATTGCTTTCTCCATCAGGGGTTCAGCCAAATAAATACAAAGTCGAAAATATATTATATATGAAAATGTAAACGTTGTATCTGTTCTAAAGAGTGTCCTTTTAATTCCTTTACTTTTTTTAGAGCTTCATGTTTTAAGTATTCCAATGTTCAAAATTTTCTTGGAGTAACAAAACCCAGAAAAATGAAAGGTTTGGGTACAACAGAGGTACAGGCAGTATGAATGCCTTTCTACTGTAGGTTCACCTCCAGGGGTAGTAGGAGAGGTTTTGGGTGCCACCCTCTGTGCAAGTACAATATGGAAATCTATGAGATACAAACTCCATATTACTTCT
The DNA here is from genome assembly GCF_964034855.1 of Anser brachyrhynchus. NCBI lineage: Eukaryota > Metazoa > Chordata > Aves > Anseriformes > Anatidae > Anser > Anser brachyrhynchus. Next base: position 60,409,767 of record NC_137696.1, on the reverse strand, counting down.
TTTTAACGCTAATTTTCACAAGAATTACCAAGGTTAGCAGCGTGAATTTGTTATTGTATTGATGTTGGTTTTGTAAGTTTCCTTTTATTATATTTTTAAAGCCTAAAATTAAAAAATGGAGGGGAAAAATATATAAATTATGTATGAGAATGTGAACCTCTCTATAACAAAAGGACAGCGGAGTTTATACCACTTCTCTGTATGGCAGTTTGTTCCATAATTGTGAAAGGATTCTGGCACTTGTTCTTGAAGCTTTTGGTATTGGTATGGTTGGGATACTCTACCAGAAGGATCCATCTGCTTTAATCTCATAATTTCTGTGTTCCTAAACTGTTCTATATCAGCAAAAGCTGGTGATGTGTTCTTTGATCCACAGTCACTGCTGAAATACCAGGATGCTGAACTGCAACATGATATTCCTTTTGATAATGATATTAATTAAAATATAATAATAATAATAAAATAAGGTCAACTGGTAATGAGGAGTTATAAATACTAATAAAAACAGGTGGCAAAAAGTGTTATACTCAGCTGTACTGTAGTTCTGCAACCATGTAAATTCCAAAAAGCATCTGCAATCTTCCTCTGTTTTACAGAGCAAAACCTAAAACTGACTGCATTTGATTACAACAAATAAACCAAAACCTACCTTCCATCCCCGAAACAGGCAACATAATTGCACTCTCAAACCCCAGAAAACCAAGAAACCAACTTCTCCATGTTGCTTACCTTATTTTTTCATTGGCCTGTTACTGAAACAACAGTTGTTCATGCTCAGCGCATGTCAGCAAGTTAACCCTCTCACTTGACTCCACCAGCAGCTACTCAGTTGCTTTTTTTGGCCCTATGTACTAACCGAACCCTGTTTTTCCTGGCTGGTGTGGCTTTAAACTAGTGGGAAAAAGAGCCAGATAGCGGCGTTGCTCTTTGTGTCACAGATAATGCCGCTTTCGGCCTGTAAGCAGGCACCATCTGCATGTTCTCCATCTCATCAAATGCAGTGCATGGGCAAGAGCGGAGCCTGCAGTGCTCCCCTGGCTCAAGACAATATCATTTTAAGTCCTGTATTGACACTTGTCTTAAGCTCAGCCCTTCGTTTCTTTGACCCCAGCAGAATGACGAGTCAGCATATGGGCAATGGCAGCGTTCCCACTGCATGTGCCCCCAGCAGTGTACCCAGGCCTCATTTTCTCTTTTTTTCCCCTCTGCACCACCACGCTCTGTGCTGTTGGAGGCCAGCCGTGTAAAGCAATAGAGTGTAATCTAGATGCGTGTCTGCTCACACACAGAGGAGAAGAGGTGCACTGAACTCCTCCGGTTCATCTCATACTTACTTTCTATTGGGTAATCTTTGAATTAATAAAACTGGAACAAAAGAAAACCTCACAAATGCACTGGCAGAAAAAAAAAAAACCCTGATAAATGTTTAAATTATTAAAAATCCAATATTTCAGAATGCATAACACAATAAAAAGAGTATGACTACCCCATACAAAAGACTGCTAGGATAAATGGCCTTGCATTGAACAGATTTCCACTGTATGAAATAACGAATGGCTGAATTATCTGAACAAAAAAACCTCTGTGAATCTTCCTTTAAACTGGTTATTCCTTAGGAATACATAAATCTTCTTAGGCAAGGCACTCTGCCATCTGTTTGCTGTTGGTTATTTTTGCAGCTCTGGGGGCCAAAGGAAAAGGGGGAAAAATTACTTCTGCTAATAGCAAAACAGAATTTATAGCACAGTTTCAATGCTCAGAAGTAATTTTATTTCAGCAAGCCAGACAAAACACATAACTACACAAACAAAACATAATATTACCTGGGACAGCTCTGGTGGGGGAAAAGCAAGCTATTATCTAATGGTCTTTTCAATAGCTTTTCCCTCTTCATCCAGACAGTACAAGTGTGCTGTGCTGTCTGGACTAACCAATGGCTTTCAAGAAAGACTGAAAAAAGCCTTTTTGGTCTTTTTTTTTTTTTTTAAAAAAAAAAAAAGCTTGCTGATTAACAGCTTCTATTCAGTTTCTTCTGCTAACACAGATGTAACATCATATTCTTGAAAAATAAGACACCCTTAAGTACCTTGGGAGCTCCTAAACACAGGAAAGAAGCCCTCTGGACATACTAGACACTAGAATTTCACATGGCCATTTTCTGCCTAAGAAGCAGAGGCATATAAAATTGAGAGGAAGGAAAGGCAGGGAAGGAGGCAAAGGATGAAGGAATGGAACAAGTTACGCAGGGCAGAGAGGAAGATACTGTAACACAGGCTCTTGGTAATATACAATTTAAGCAACAAGGTATCTATAAAGAAATAAACCAAGCAGAAGCACATACAACTAAGAAATCAAATCACATTAGCGCAACCTGTCCAGCTCTTTCAAAAATACTTTAAAAAACTAATTTTCAAAAAAGGCTAATGTAATCAGTAAAGCATGCACAGAATCTCCATGACTGGAAGATCCACTTCAGGGTTACTGAAACTCCATCCGAACCCTCCCTCATCAAAGAACTGGTCTTTACTGAAGTATCATCTCGATAGAAGATAATTGTTAGGATGTTAAGCTGAATAAGGACGATGAAGCATATTTGCACAGAATTATATTCACCTGTCTTCAAAGTTGCACACAAATCTGTAAATAATTCTGAATTCACAAGTCACAATATGAAAGATAAATCCAACATCTACGTTAAATATGCTTTGTTTGCTGAAGTAAACTATGATTAAATTTCATATACTGATATTTAAATAACATCAGAAACCCTATGGATGGTTATATGAATTTTGGAAGCACAGAAAATAAGGCCTATATTTTCAGAACAGAGCAATTATTTTAAGTGCCCAACTTACAGCATCTTCAAGTCAGAGCAGGTGCACATCTCTTTTTTTTTAAAAACAGCACTACATTAAATATCTCAAATTGCAACCTTAGGAAGCAAGACACTGAAAAGCAACTGCAGCCTCTTCAGAGATGAGATTTTTCTCTTTCCCCCTCTTGCAGACACACACACAAATATACATAATACTTGCTAGTCAACACCTACGTCAAACTGGGTCCGAGTGTTGCTATAACTTTCAAAACATTGTACTCATCTACATGCTGTGCTAAAGGACTTCATGAAAAATGCATGAGTTACTGTACAAAAAACGCAAATACCTCAGCCTAGTTTCGAATCACTCCAAACTACCCCGGTAGGGGTGAATCGAATGAAGAAGGCTATCCTTTGCCATCAGCTCAGGGCTGGTACCTTTAAACAAGTTTTTGGAGGAAGGCCACTCCTGAAACGTTACCCACCATTACCTGTGGAGCTGTTCACCATGTTAGGTGCCATGCTGTATGGAGGAGCCTGCGGGTTCATCAAGCCAGAGCTGTTGTTCATCGGCTGAGTGTAGGGGGAGCTGGATCCCATAATACCGCTTTGATTCATGGCAGGAAAATTGCCTTGCCTACGAGAAGAAAAAGCACACACACACACAGTCTCATTACGTACCTCATCGCTGAAGATACTGTGGTTTGTCACAGAATACATCTCCTATTGTTTGCAAATAGCTAAGGAGAAGGCACGCAATTAGTTCATTTTACCTACATGGGGAGCTATTAGTCTTGAATTAGTCACTGTGTATCTGAGACAGAATTGGACTGAACATAAATTTCAAGAAATGTATACGGTGTTTTTATATGTCACAACCTATCAGCACAAAAACACAGCTCATGTTATTTACCCTAGACAGCAACGTGATCAGGAGTCAAAATTAGAACCTAGGTTTGGCGTATAAAAATTTCAGAGTGAATGAAAGTTTTGACCATTTAACAGAAATTTTTGCCTGCCATAGCTCAAAATGCAATGAAATGACCAGAAGAAAAATGGGTGCCATAGAATCTCTTTCAGATTTCTTTATCTGATGTTATCAAACACACCTTGTTTCCTGTAAACACTGCCAGTCCCAGGGTTCAAGAGAAAAAAATAACTGCACATGAACATTTATCTTGAGTGTAACTTCAGGACCAGAAGTGGCATTCACAAAAGTCCCAATGAAATCATATAGATGTAAATTCCTGCTTCTTTTCTCCTTCAAAACGGATTTTTTTGTTAATAACACAACAGATGTTCCTGTTTCCGGTATTGATTTAGGGCCCAAAGTCACAGTCATTTAGCAAATGCCATTATAATGACCACAGACCTGACTGCAGCACTGAATAAAATGCCCATATTGTGTGTGCTGTTTAGGTTCAATCTGTCAAAAAACGATGTACATACAATGCACTGTTTAAACAAAAAACCTTTTTGATTTTGAAAGTTAATCATGTATCTGTATAATGCTATCATAACTGAGATTTAAGTTTGTCCAAAAAATGGAAGAAATTCTCCACATCTTCAAATGTGAAGATTTCAGATGAAATATTTTTGAAGACTAAACCTTAGATACTTTTTAGAACTTCAGTAGGTAAGTACACTTGTAATTGATTTAGCAAACTCTATAGAGAAACTGAGGTGCAAGAAAGAAAATAATCGAACCCAAGTAAGCAGAGCAACCCAATGTAATGCTTCACCCAACTTCAAAAATAGCCTTTTACTCTTTTCATCCACAATACAATTATCTACCATTTCTTGGTATCATTAAAGATGATACAATTTTATGGTACCTATATGAGTATATAGTTATATATGTATAATTGTATGCTTAAATAAAAAGACATGCACAAATATACTTACTTGTATATTCATAGCCTACATAGGAAAATATAAAATTCAGATCTCTTTCTTCAATGTACCCCTATGAATTTATGCTGTTTTTCAAATAAGTAAGATAAAAAAGGAAGCAACTCCCCTCCTTCCCCTGCCATAGCTTTGGTACCTGTCCGCATTTTTCCCCCTCCAAAGAAAACCAGAACAATTTAATTTTATTAAATAGGCAGCGAAAGTTGCATGTTGCTGTAGGAAGACGCAGTTTTGGTATAAATTCTGCTGTTCATTATTTTACAGTACTCAAACAAAACAGACAACCCCCTGCAAACCAACAACCCTGAATTACTTCAATGGCTTCTTGTCTTCCCCAAACTCAAGACAGATTCTTAACACAATTGGTAGAAATGGATTTTTTATTTTTTTTTAGGAGGTAGTGGAGGAAGACCATTAAAGCACTATTTGGCCTAATTTTTCTTGGCACATTGTGAATTTCTTCAAAGGAAAAGAGAATGTGTTATCTAAATAAAGCATCTTTTTCCAAGTCAGTTTTGTCCTTTGCTCTCTGAAGACAAACTTTTCTTCACTCTTGCAAAGAGGCAAAGGCTTTCTTTTGATATGAAGGAGACAACTGCCATACAATGTCATTTCCCTGATGAAGCTTGTAATGTGCAGTGGAGGGAAAAGATTTAAAATGCACAGTGGTGCAATGCTCCAAGGGAAAATTACAAAGGGAAAAGAGAAGAGGAGGACCATTTGGCAACAACTTTTAAAGATTTCAGTCATACAAGCATGCTTTTCTTACGTAAATATTGTATCTTAAGATACCCCTCCCCTTTTTCTAGCTGAAAATTGTTGTATTTCAACAAATGCAGTGAACTGAAAAGTTCTTTCCATGCTGGGTAAGTGAGCTCCTTCCCATTACTGGGTAAAGATATGAGCACAGATGAAGAAAGTGTGCAATTGCATTTTTATGTTTTAAAAAAGAAATAATAGATTTTGAAAGGTTCTTTTATGGAGTGTGGATGGAATTCTGGAAAAGACAGAAGTCTCTACAGGTATCTGTCTCTCCAGTGTCCTTCATTTGCTTTAAAAATACACAGGAGACTTGTACCTTGCAGGTAAGCTGAAATTGGTCTCGACCTACTAATATTTCAACACTATTACTTCCTATAGCATGTATATCTTCTAAGCTGTGGGGTTGTTCATTGTCTCAAATTGAGGTACAACCTATTTCATGTTACCCACTATGTACATCAATCTCAATTGTAGCTCATGAAAGCACACTGCTGTACAACAGCTCTAAATCAAAAAGTAGGAAACTATTTCCAGTTTAGACAGAGTGGAAATTAAATAAAAGGAATATACTAGCTTTGGCCAGGACAGCAAGAAAACAACCAAAGTCTAAAAAAAATTGCTTCCGTACCCTGAAAGACCTGAATGGCAGAACCTAATTCTGAAATTTCATCTGGCAAGGCAATGACTTTCCCTTTCATCCTCCCATGTAATGCCACACTTAGAAGGCAGACCGCTCTCAATCTCTGGAAAGGGCCCAGCAAGTGAAAAGTCTCAGCACCATCCCTTGCCGAACTTCGTTCTTCCCCCTATCCCTATCACAGCACTGACCAGGGCACGCACGAGCTAATTCAGCAACTTTGAAAGGCGACAACCTGTAAAAATAAATGTTAAATTATTCTGAGATCGGGTGCAGTGTGCAGTACAGAGTTCCTCCACATATTATTCTGCTCTATGATGGCCTAGAATGGAAAGTTTCTTCAGGGAGAAATAATCAGGTATTACTTCAGCCTTTAATTCTCACTCCACAGTGGGCCTCCTTTGAGTAAAGACTGCCAACTGTGACAAATTGTGCTGCATCAGTGCTATAATATGAAGTGGAGTCCATTAAGAACTGAGCTGAGATCACCAAACTCATTTTGATTAACCTCCAGGTCACTAAACACTTATAAATATGTTACACAGCAGCTGCTAAACATATTTATATATGCTTAAGGTCACAGCATCATCTGTTGGTTGTTGGAGTTAAGTCAAAAATCTTATGTTTCCTTCTGTGCTGCTTTTAGTAAAGGAATATCCAATATACTACTTAAGAAGTAGTTATCTCAGAGTATACTACCAGACTCTCTCCTACATCTCTCAATTCCCTCCCCCATTTTTCTGGAAGGCTAAACAAAAATGAAGTCTATTAAAAACTGTTTGCTGTACATGTAGTGACATCTAATGGCAAAAATTCAACTGACTGGCTATGAATTCTATAGCTGAACAAACCCCATTAACTATAGGACTTCACAGTATTTACCACATAAACACCAATGGTTGGGTTGCTTAGGAATAACACAAGTGATAATTAGGAATAATAGGAAGAAAATAAGAAAAGAAATATTTATGTGAGCATAATAAAAATTGTCTTCGTGGCGAGATGCAGCTATCCTCCAAGGGAGTGAACTAAACCCCAGTACTTGACCCTTTCGCCTTTCGCACACAGACAGCGCAACACATTAGAAAATGTAATGGTCAGAGAAACCCTGCATTATGTATGTACTAGATGACCTGTCAGGTATTTTCCAGCTCTAACTTCTCTAATACTGTGATCCCAGATCACATATTTTCCCCCATTTAGAAGAAAAAGCAGCTGGCTAATACAAATTTAGGATTATGCTATCAGTTTAAACACCATACTTAAGCCTACGCATTTCTTCTTTCTGCTCTACTGTTACAAGATGTCCATGTTTTCTGCAAATAGAAGAGATTAAAAATGGGAAGGGGGTGGGGGGGATCTTCTTGCTGCTCTGTTGAGAATTTACTAATTTACAGCACTTGCATAACGTCAGAGCCAGTTGATACGCTCGAGGAAAGGGCTGCCACCCAGGGGGACCTAGAGAGGCTGGAGGAATGGGCTGACAGGAACCTTACAAAATTCAACGATGACAGGTACATCTCACAAGGAAGAGCCCCCTGCAGCGATGCTGGCTGGGGCTTGACGGTGGTGAGCAGCTTTGCTGAAAAGGCCCTTGGGGGGTGCTGGCAGACAGGGAGCTGAGCATGAGCCAGCAGTGTGCCCTGGCAGCAAAGAGGGCCAACAGCATCCTGGGCTGTGTGACCAGGAGCACAGCCAGAGGTGAAGAGAACTGATCCTCCTCCTTTACTCAGCACTCACTAGGCTGCATCTGGAGTATCATGTCTGGCTACAGACCCCCCAGTAAAGAAGAGAATGATAAACTGGAGTAACTTTCACAGAGGGCCCTTAAGATGGTCAGAGCTGGAGTACTTGCCCTGGATGGACTGAGGGACCAGAGCTGGTACAGCCTGAGGCAGACAGCTTCGGGGGGGTGGAGGGAATACCTAACAGCAGCCCTCCTGAACCTACAAGGAGGTCAGCAAGAAGATGGAGCTGGACTCTTTACAGTGAGGTATGGTGGGAGGACACAAGACAATGGGCAAGAGTTAAAACATGAAAAGTTTAGAGTGGATATAAGTAAACCCTTTTCCCAGTGAAAACAGTCTGGCATTGGATCAGGTGGCCAAGAGATGTTGTGCAGTCTCTCCGTCCTTGGAGGTTTTCAAGCCCTCACTGGATAAAGCCCTGAGCTCTCAGGTGAGCCTGCAGTGAGGAAGAGGTTGGACCAGAGACTTACTGAGGTCCCTTCCAGCCTGAATGACCCTGTGGTCCTAAACTGTCATCTTCATTGTGCTGTTGATGGTCTGGTATACTATCAGGTCCAAAATAAAAATGGTCAAATTCAAAACATTCCCTTTTAAGAAGGTCATGTTCTGCCCTTTTGTTTTCCTTCATTTGCAATCTACCCGAAGCTTAATCTGCACTTAATCTATTTTCTCTGCAAAACAAGTAGCACCAGATCTAATTGTGACTTCTGAGCTAATGCAGAAGTCCACGTATTTGTAAAGAGGGGATGACATGCAAGATCTGGTCATCGTTATAAAGCACAACAAAGAAATCGTAAGAAAGAAGAGCACTGACAGTACAAAGAAGCACACAAGTGATCTCAGCTGCTGAGCAGTGTCTCTCATATAGGGACGCCTTTCTTTAACTGGGCCCGAAGTCACCAGCAGGTTAGTGCCTTGTCTCCAGCTGCCACACAGAAGTCACTCTGTGGCACTGAGCACATTGTGTTGAACGCCTGGTGGTATCTGATTTAGTGTCTCCTCAGAGTTGCCATCTGATGAAGGTTTTTATGGTCATCTTCCTCAGATTTGAACAGGCAACTGACTACAAAATGGAGTCCAGAGGTAGGTCCAGCTTAGCTATGGACCTACCTTTCTCAGAAGGACAAGAAATGAAAACTCAACTTTCTGTATGGAAACACATCCAAGCACGGAACTGGGGCCTCTCAGCCAGGTCTGCCCAAGGGACGGGAGGGATTCACAGGGGAGCCTCAAAAGCAGGGTGCTGTAAGAGAGGGGCCTTCCCTCAGCTCCGCTGCTCGGGTGCACAGCCAAGGGCCCGGCCGCAAGGCCCCAGGCTGGCAGCACGGGACAGCGATGTGACAAGGAAGGAGTGGTGCTGGAGGCGTGTGGGGCCCATAGTTGTCTCCATGGCTGTGTGGGGTGGGAAGGGTGCAGCTGCGGTCTCTGCGAGGCTGGCGGTGCTCCTGGGGTGGGGAATGGCTGGTGTGAACTCGCCATCCTTGTCCCAGCCTCCGTGATGGGCCGGCAGGGGACACTACCAGGGAGACCTGCAGGAATGAGCTGAGGTCGGGAAGAGCCACCACCGAGTCACACACGTCCTGGCAGCCACAAGCTTGCACCTAGGATTATGTGGACGCCCCTGCATTGTGCTGCCTGATGCTTTCCACAGCACTTGAAAAAAGGCCCACAAGCTCATGGAAGTTTGCCATTCTCGCTCCAGATCTTTAACCTACATTGGTTTTGCAACGAATGCACTGTAGCATCTCCGGGGAGTAATTTGTGTAAACATTTTAAAAGGAACATTTTTTTTTTAATGCTGACACACTGCTAAGGTGGCTACTTGATTACAAACTGTGAAAATGACTGCGTTAGGCTGCGCTCACAAATCACAGTGTACTGACCAAATTGCCCTGTGCTTATCTGTGCCAGGTCTGCAGCACGACAATATTTCCTCTCTCTTTTAAATGTCAAAGTATGATTTGGGGGGTTGTTATTTAAACACACTGACCTGCACAATAACTAGAAGTACTTTATTTAAATCTGTCTTGAGCTGGGACTAGCCTTAAGCGCTTATAATCTGTCATACTTTGACACCAAATGGATTATTATAATGAGAGTAATTCAGGAGTGAGACCTGCAAATGCTTTCTCCCTGGAGAATTGACACGTAAACATGTGCATGCAGATACATATGCTCTTTTGTTATGGATTTTCCTTCTTGCTGTATTATGAGCTTCCTTGGAGAACTGACACCGTTTCTGTCACTGGGGGATATGGGAGAACTGGAGGAGGGAGAAGAGAGCAAGGGAATATAAAAAGCAATGTTGCTTGCTTTGCTCTGACTGGAAGTTCATCAGTGAGTCATCACTGTTACCAAAGGCCAACACACACGAAATCTGAATACTGTCTCGAAAAGCTATAAAAAGGCATTAAAGGCAATTCCCATGTAAATAAAACAAACAAATTCAAAATACCACATATGAAGGCTAAGTATCTTCCTCTCTCGTTAGCTGCTACTATAAATGTACTAACCTGGATTTCCATTTCCTCCCTTTGTTCAGCAGGGAAGCTCACCACTTGCAATAACAAAGTTTTAGAAAAGCAGCCATGAAAGCTGGTGATGTAACAGGTGTTAGCTCTGCCATGAGGCTTTTGATGAAATCCATTTTTCAGGTTAGAAGGAGAAAGAGAATTTTATACTTATGTGTGTGCATGCGTGAAAAGGGAGGCCAAGGCTCTGAAATGCACATGACACTGACAAAACACCATGAAACAAAAATGAAAAATCATACAGATTTGTACTCTGTGTGTGTGTGTGTCTGTCTGCTGACACCTGGTACACAGAACGAAAGCCAGACTATTCTGCACAATGACAAGGCCTAAAAGGCAATGCTAAAAACGGGGAATAATTTTCTAGCATCATAATTATATGACAGTGCACATCACCTTGTAATCCACTGCATGCAATCTGACCAAGTAAACTGCCTGTTCCTTGGTTTGACTGATCTAAAGATTATTACATAGCATACTTTTTTGGAAGAATAACAGAAATAGCTTTTCTAAATATACTCCTTTTCTTCTGATTATGCAAATATTTTTGCCTTTAGCATCATCATTATTATTTATATTTCACTAAGAAACAGCCAAGGAGGGAGAAAAAATAAAAAATTAGTTGCTCCTATCAGACTGATTTGAAGCTTAGTCCCTCAGAAAAGCAGCCACAAAACCTTATGTTTGTTTATGTGCTATTATCATCACATTAAAGATTTTTGCAGCGAAAACATCTGCCTGACAGGCTACCTTTCTTGATACTTATTTAAAGCCCAATAAAACGTAACATAAGAGTGTTACACCGCATCAAACACTGGAAGAGCAACAGAAGAGGCATATGTAATTCATGAATATTGATGCTAATAACAATACAGCTACACAACATTTGTACTGCTGAATGCAAGTTAAAATCAGAATAAATGTCTCTCTCCCATTTTACAGATAACAAAAACTGAGGAAGAAATCCAAGATTAGTAATGGTCTAAAATACAGCCAGAAGAATAATAAAGTAGTTGAATACAATGAGGAAAACAGCACAAGCCCGCAGAAACAAATCCTTAACTTCATTTGATCCTGCTGATATAACGGTGTGTGACTGAAAGACATGAAGGATATTTAGTGAAATACAGTAGTATTTTTTTTTTATAGAGCTCCTTCTGTGTTAATTAGAGTCTTTTTGGTCTGAATTTCACAGTGACTGCAGCATTTGGTCGCCAGTCTTCAAACCCCCAGGGATTCCCTGAAATGCCTTTATTAAACAGCATTCTTACACTTTCAGCAAGACCTCCACACTTGAGTTTATTTGTATAAGAACAAAGTCCTCTGTAGTCATTGCAACCTCTGCTAGATAAATGCAATATAATTCTGTGTGACAGAAAACACAGGACTACTGCAAAGCAGGCCCAGTCAAATACCTTGTAATCCCATCGAAGCTCTGCTCTTAGTGACCCCTGCCTACCTGCCTGACAACGTGGATTTAAACTGCAGCTCTCAAGGCAGCTGCTTGCACCTGTCCCCTTCCGACAGAATGTCTCTGCACTAAAAGGAGATGCATTTCTTAGCCCAAGTGTGTGATGGGTGAAAGAGGGATGCTGTACAGCAAGCAGAAGCATGCAGAAACTGTGTTTCTAGCAAAAAATAAAAATAAAAAAAAAGCCTTCTACGCATGATGCAGCCAAGCTGAATCAGAATGCCATGAAGGGTGATTTAGCCTGGTGTGACTTGATATCAAAGTGAGGAATGACTCATATGACTCTCTCACTATGTACCTTCTATTTTTGTGCACGTTTATAAATAGCTTTATTAAGAAGTCGGAAGGCCCTATGAACTCCCTCCCAGAATGATGACTTGAAAGTGGGTAAGAGTCTGTTCCCAGTACACTCATAGCTAGGAGGTCACCAAAGCGAGGTGCTAAAAAGCTGCAGGAAGCTAAGGACACACTGTGTATTTCATCGATTCAGGCTCCTCTGGTGTGGCACCACCTCCGAGAGGCTTGACTCCCGTGCTCCCTGCTCTTTCATCTTGGGATGCGATTCTCTTGCTGCCTCTCACCTCATCCTTGCAATGCTCAGTCATATTCTCGCACTGCTTTTGAGCACCACTCAGCTCCACTGAGCTCACTGTGCTGGCAACCAGCTGAAAATCTAATAAAATCCTGATCATTTCATGCCAGCTCCTCAATGTATCTTTTCATAGTAAATGTCATCTGGCTGACAGCACGCTGAACACAACTGTGCATGTGCAGCAGCATGGAGAGGAAGTTCTCCAAAGGGATTTCCCAGCAGACACATTTTCACTTACCTATCTTTGCCCAATAGCCTGGAGCTATTACATGTTTATCAATATTATTACTACCACTACTACCATCAGTCTCAGCATTTTGGCACTCCAGACAGTTTCACAACAGCAGTGTGGTGCATATGTCAACATAGTTTCAGCTGGCTCTTTTCTTCATCTTTGGCTCAGAAGATGCCTGAAACCTACTGTGACGACTGCAACAGGTATTTAATGTGTTAGTAAAAGTGGTGGCTCTCTTAAAAAAAAACACAAAAAAGAACAAGAAGAAAGAATAAAACAACCTACCTTACTGCTGTTAACTGTTTAATATGATTCTTACAAAGTTACTTATATGGCAAGTTTGAACCGATGCTCCCCAGCCGAACCCTATTACTGAAGTGAAGGGCTCTTCCTATTCATATTTCCCAAGGTAGCACTGCTAAAAATTATTTAACGTTCTTTCAATGATCACCACTGTAAAACAGCGTAAAACCTTAACATCACTGTAAAACCTGAAACCCGCCTACCATTTTTTATGTCTCTCGCTTTCTGTCGCAAAAACCCTAGACTGTTCAGTCACAGCCTTGTACTTGCAGAATATATGTGCCAAATCACACATGGCAGTCATGGCATTAGCTTTCTTCATGAGTCCCATTAAACAGATGGCTATTCTCCTGTTCTCTTCTGACTAGTTCAGTGATTTTAACTAGTAGATCGTCTGGCTAGAAGACAAAAAGACAAACAAAGTGAAAATCTGGTTTCCTCACCTGAAGCATTTCTTGCCAACCAAAGAATGAGCATTCGACCTAAAGTTTTCCTGTATTCTTTACTTTTTTGTAAAAAATAATTAATGAAGTACTCCATTCTTAATACCCTGAAGATCATATTTTGAAGTACAGAATTTCTACGTAACACCTGATTCAGAGGCAAAATGTTAATAAACTACAGAGCCCTACACTGCTATTTTGATTCAAAACAGTGCTTCTATAGAGAACAACAGCTCTCCTAAATAACCAAATCAAGCCAAAAATAATCCTTACACAATAATAATCAAATTAGAATAGTCTCTGAGATGACTGAAAATTCTCATTCATGATTCTGAAAATCACCCTTCCTTCCCAACATACTCCCACTTTCACAATTTACGAATTGTTACTTTCCAAAGGAGGGAAGGAGTAGGACTCTTGAGGTCTGTGGTTAATCTCTAATGGCATGAACAGCATACAGCAGTCTACTTGATTGATGAGTAACCAAACTAGAAAAAAACGTCTCCCCAAATCACTGGTTGCCTGCATGAGCTCTGCAGTATGGTGACATTCAGGGCTCCAAAATGATGGATTTACCTTTTAGCGAAACAAAATTCCAGATAAAAACATATTTCTCTCAGTCTCCCACAAGAAATGTCTTTGGTTGGCTCAGCACGTAAAGTTTCTCCCCAACCTTACACAATTTTATCAGCAATTTTGAGCTGGTCTACAAAATGCATCTCCATTAAAAAAAAAAATCACAAAAGAGTGTTTCCAGCCTCCCCTTTGCTATAGTAAATGCATACAAGCTCAGTTGTGCTTCAACCCTCCTAATAAATTGCAGAAACAATCCAAGTACGGTTCTGCTTTGAAAAGCAAAGCATGAGGAAAGGAAGTGCCCTTTCAAAAAAAAGAAAATAAAAAACACATAGCTTGATCTAAATGGCTGTTTCTCGTGAAGATGGAAGAAGCATGGACCTAGGAATTACAGTTACAGGAATCATTGATATTTGGACTTCAAATCACAAACTTGGCACAGAGGGAAAATATTCCACCCCTTGCTGCAGCCACCCTCAGGTGGAGCAAGCGCAGGAGCTACCCTCAGCTCACAGCAATGCCATACAGTCACTTAGGCCAAGAAGCAATAGTGCTTCATCCAATTACACTATACAGGGACCTTTTTTATTTTATTTTGGAAGCCAAAACGAAGCTTCACTGACTGGAATTTACTGCTTGGATATTCAAACAGTGCTACCAGAAAGCAAAGTAGGGCTTATTTCAGTGAAATCTGTCAGGATCCCTGAAGAGATTTTTGGAGGGGTGGGAAGGGGGGCAAACAACCGGACACCTTGAGGCTTGAGAACTGGGAATGGGCTGAATTTGAACAGGAGTGATTCCTTCCCAGTAACTGCATATGAATGCTAACTAAAAGACTGGGCAGAAAGAGCCTTTTCTGCCAGGGGCTTATTTCAAAGACAACAGATAACGCACCCCAGCGCTGGCTCCAATTATGGCTCCCAGTCCTATCTTAGCCTCGTTTACTTTGGGGATTTCACAGTGGGCAGCCTTTCATCTAGAAGAAGCCTGGTTTGAATAAGCAAAGAAACTTGAATGAGTACTTAACCTTCCTGCACTCCAGCGCACTTCCCAGCAGAGAACAGCACCTCCAAGCTTAAGAGGAAAAGGAAAAACAATGGAAAATACATGCTCTCTCCAGGGATTAAAGACATGAAGTTTTATTGTAGCACTTCAAGTCTTCCTGCTACATAACTACAGCTTTTTAAAATCACAATTAGAATTTTAAACTCAAAGTTTCAAGATCAAAAAGGCTAGACTGGAAAATACTGCATAGAAATTGACAGGATCTAGGATGTTAAACACCTGAAAGAGTTCTGTTTTTTATTTATATTATTCTTTTTTAAAAATTTATTTGCAATTTTCGCCTTGATCTTTTTCCTTCTGACATTTTAATGCACCGTGTCCATTACTATATTTCCTCACCAGTACCTTCTAGTCCATCAGCAGTGCTGCATTACCCTGCCGTTGGAGAAAATAATATGGAAAAAGTGCTTTGCTGGCACCAGCGACATGGAGTATGAATTATACATACATAGCAGCAGAGAAACGCTGATGGAAGGTTAGTCTGTGTATGTGTGCGAGCGTGCGTGTGCATATATACACACACAGGCTATAAAGAAGACATATAGAATACATGTTTTTATCTCATTTACGCTAATTTTAACTGTCTCTCTGCACAACAGAAACCCTCTAATATCATTGCAGCTTTTTTAGATCAGTTTGAGGACTAAATACAAACTTATCTATATTATTTTCAGCTCACCACGATGAGGCCGTAGTATGTACTCTCACTGTCCTGAACAAGTACTGGGAGCCAGTCATGGGCTCCCAGTATGGCTATGGGCTTAATTATCTATTAACTATGGACAACACAGTATGCCTTTTCATTAGAAAGGAAAAATGTCTGTTACTTATGATGATAAAACAAATATTTTAAGATTTCATTTTATAAAGAGATGGATGTAAAACCTATTCGTATACAACTGCACACATTCCTCACGGGTAAGTCCAAAAGCAACTATATATTTTTTTTCCTCAGGTTGTGGGATCTCTGCACACGGGGTTCTCCCCAAAGTTTTGAGGCTGTTGGCCTTGGAGTCCTTTTTATACTGAAGCTGAAGGAACTTGTCAAAGATCTACACAAAGGGTAAGGATGATGGCAGTGGGCAGGTTGCTGCACTAGATTCTTCTGCCACTCTCTTTGCCTCCTCCCTCCCCAAGTAAATAAGTAGCAAGAACTAACATCTATAGGTAATCTGTCCTTCCAGTGTCCTTACACAAAATGCAGAGAGTAATCCTAGAAAGGCAGCACACGTAGCAGGTTTTTCTCTGTCCTTTAAATTGTGGCTACCCTTCTCCATATAATCTATAACCCATCTATAATGGACTAGATTGTCACTCTCGTCAAGTGTCCCCCAACACTTTACTTATCTCTTAATACACTTAATACCAAATTCTAGCATAGAATAGAAAGTTTTGAGTTCTGTGACTGAAGGGCAGATTGATCAGCTAGTATGATCCTGCAGCCCTTGTTTTCCCTGAATTTGGGGGAACAACTCAAGTCAGAGCCAGCCCCGTGGCTCCATGAAGCCTTACTTAGTGGTAGTAGACTCTAAGGGCCTCTGTATTCCTGAGGACTTATCTTGTCAAGCTTCCAGTGAACTAAAAATCTGGAAGTTAAAAAATCTACTTCTCTACAGCTGGACAGGAAATTCAGAGTTTTTATGTTTTAGAATCACGGAAAGCACACACATATATGTATCGTCTATGATTACTCACCTTTTGTAATGCACTTTGCTCAAATTATGGTGAGCAGTTTAGGCAGAACCACGTTTTAAAGTGCCTAAAAATATGTCAAAGCAATGCAACACCATATATTACTACAGAGACTGAACACCATCTCTCAGGTGGCATAGGGAACGGTGAACAATAATGTAAATATCCATCTTAGATTTAGCAACCCGATCACCAGGATTTAAAATGGCCAGAGGTTGCAAATTGCTAAGCTGGATCCCAATTCCTTTCTTTAATAAACTACTATGTCTAAATTGTCTTCTCTAAAATCAATGAAATTGAATTCTAAATTCATTCAATCTATATTAAAAAAAATTGCTTTAATTTACAAAATTGGAACATGCAATCTCAAGAAGCATATTAAAATAGAATTCACTGAGTTCAAAAACACTGCATTCAAAGACAGGATTGCTGCTCTTGTAGGCACATCAAAACTCATTTTAAAGTAATTAGTTCAGGTATTGATAACTGTAGTTGTACCAGCAAAAGGCTCACTTATCCATCTAGTAGGATGTGTACTTTACTGCCAGCTAGTACAGACTTAAGTCTTCCTAAGGCCACGCTGCTAACAATGTTATAAGATGGCTATTTCACAACCATTTTCTTTTTATTTCCATATACCCCAGTCACATCTTCAACTGTTAAGACATACTCAGAATGACACTCCCTGCTGGCAGAAACGTACTGAACATGATGTTGACAAGCACGTAGCTCCAAAAATGTCTATTGACTTCAGTTGTCAAACTAACAATCAATTCTCTAACGTCTGTACTGCGCATTTACTGTTGCAGTAAACATAAAAGCTCACTGTGAACAAACAGTTCCCAGAAGTTTCAAGATGAGCATCCACGAACTGAGGAACTCATAACTGGCTAGAGTTTTGAGAAGATACTGGCTAAATTTGCTGCCTTTCACATCCCCACTAGCAGAGAAAATGCTATCTTGTTTGTTTAAAATGCTTGATTTTACTGAAGGATCACTGTGTTGCAGATCTGTACACACATAAATATTCATGTATCACTATAAATATGTCTATCGTTGCACGAACTATAGTGCCCTGAAAGATTTAATATTTTGAAACCATCTTGTCTTTAGAGGTCTCCACTGAGTTGCGACCTCCAACCAACCTCTGGTGTCCTGGCCAGCGCTAACAGAAGTTACCAAAAGTATTTGCTTGGAGTTCAGTGGATATATTAGGCCTTCAATGTACAGTCCTTATCAGTCAACAGGTGTGTTGCAAACAAGAAACAAAAAGGAAAACACAATTTTGCAGTTCCTTCACACTGTCTTCCTGAAAATAAGTAGAATTACAATACAGTGTATTAGAGAGTTACTTTGCGTAGCCTGTTGTAAACTGTTACCAAGACCAAGCTTAAACATCCTCGGCAGTGTGAAACCACAGATATTGCTGGTCCAACAAAGAGATCTCTGAAAGACTTCTCTTTCTTTTAGCCTGACACGTGAGATCTCATTTGGGAAATGCTGGCCTGGGTGCATGGGAGGATAGTACATTGTAAGATTTTAGGTTACAGGAAAGGTGTTCTGTAGCTGTAGGAAGCAATCCAAGCTTAATATAGAGCTGATCTCCTGGTGAGGTCAAAGGCTAACTCAAAGGGTGTAAGCCTACTATCTTCCACATCCACTGCTTCTACTTTCATATTTTTATCTTTCCTAAATAAGAGTAGTGGTCTGCACTGATGATGATACCTAGGTATAACCAGCTGACACTTAGATCTTGATCATCTAGCCCTTGTTAACTAACATTGATTTTCTGCCCCAGTGGAAGTGATTTCATTCTGATGCATGCCATTTAAATTCATTTTACACAGCTGCTTAATGTGGCTTGGCAAAGCAGAGGCAAACCAGCTTTCTATGTCTAAATGAGACTCCTGAGTTGGTAAAGGACAAATCCTGTGGATTAGCAGCTGAAGATAAATTTCTCTCCCCTATTGATATTTGGCTACTGATTCAACAAGTTGACCTTGAAGGGGATCACAACCAACTTGTACAGAAATACTGCTGTGTAACCATGACTCTGACACAACCATTTCATTTTCCCCTTAATTCCACATAGAGGGGTGTGTTTTGTGGTAACGAAAACCCAACAGTTTGTGAACTCCACAGCTGAATCTTATCAACTCAAGACATACAAAGAAAAAGGCTGGATATTATTCAAGCATTTTGGCATATAACAGTAGATGTCTTTTCAATTAGAGAAAATAGTATGGTGCAAGTTTTCTCCCATTTCACTGATTTCTGCCTTTTAAACAGAAGAACCAGTAGACTTCTGTTTTCATTTTTTGTTTTGCTTTTTACTTTTTCATGTGCACATATATGAATGATGTTATTAATGAAAAGAAAAAAAAACACAACACAAACAAAAGCAGCTATAGAAAACTGGTGATTGAAACTTGTTAATAACCATGAAGGCAGCAGTAATCTGCGTATTACAGATTTCCTACAGAGGTAATAAATGAAGTAATCTGATGGCAGGGAAGTCCATGAAACATGAATCTCAAGTGAAACTAGACAAGGTTGTGAGCAAGCAACAGGCTAGGAGCCAGTGTAGATACATTCTCCCTGTGCTTTAACTTATAATATGGTTACAGAAATCACAGTTGGAAGGACTTTGTTGAAAAAACAGTAGCTACATTTCAGGCAATGTTTTGGACCGAATACCTAATGCTCCTAAAAATCCTTTTAGCTACTGGCTGAAATTTTTCAAAGATGTTCACACTCAATTACAGTGTAATAAAACTTCAAAGAAATTTCAAAACTTCAAAATCCCATTAAGAAATCCTGTCATCACTTCTGCAGTAAATCACGTCAGAAAGGTATCACGCTTTGGGGGAGTGGCTCACTGCTGAGACCATAATGACAAAAACATTAACAAGTCAGGAGAATGACGTTGCACAGCCCTGCTGCGAGGCAAAAACATCACCAAAAGGGGAGAGAGATGATGCCTGGGTTGCAGGGAGGATGGGGAGAGAGGAGGGAACCCATTCTTTCTTAGTGATGAGCTTCTTCATTTCCCTCTCAGGCATGAAGGAAGCAAAGCGCCAAAAGCTATGCAGAATGTCTGTGAAAGAGAGGCATGCGCATTTTCACCATACTCTGACAGTGTTGTTAGTAAAAAGATAACAAAAAACTAAATCCCCTCTATAATGCAAGTATGTGTGTATCTTTCACATGGTTCTTATATTCCTTCATCTGCCAGATGGCATGTTCATAAACATTAAAAAAAAAAATGCCAAGGCCGCACAGCAAGTCCAGTTTGTATAGCTACCTACTAGTACTGACCAGGCTGGTGCATCACGGGAGCCTGAGCGTTGCCGTAGGTGGGGTGCTGTGAAGAAAACATGGGGCGTCCGCCAGCCCCAGCCTGGCTGGGATAAGCAGGCGACCTAATGTATGGTGGCCTAAAGCAGAACAAAAGAACAGCCTCTTTGGATTTGCTCGGTATCACAAATACGAATCACTGACAAGTACTTTCCTTCCATGTACAAGAGAAGGAGGACTTGCAGGAACAGCCAGAAGCCATTGCGCTTTCTCCCCTACAGATGACTTGAGACTGAGGGGTAAACAGCGTGCTAGCAACCTCGTGGCATCAGAGGGGGGGTGACAGGTTTTGCTCAATTTGCAGTTTATAAATGGCCCTATATATAGCCAGTATTTGCAATAGGTATTTGATGAGTGCATTTCCTCTACAGGTGCTGGATCACTGGAATGAGTGTTCTGTGATGAAAAGGCTCTGAAATGGTGCATTTTTGCCCAGGCAAAGCTAGAATCCAAAAGCAGTTCTACAAAACTGACCTGGGAGGAAGGTTTGAGAGATAGGAGCGGTGATCGGTTAATCTAGTTTTTGATCAAACACCACACACTATGCCCGAAGCGTAAACTGAATCACAACCAAATACCTTGTACTTATTACAAACCAAGTCTTGCTGCAAACACCAACAAATATGTCCTTTTCCTTTCATTATGTGGTTATAAAGAAAGTGTCCCTGCAGCTGCAGCGATGGCCCATTTATTCCTTCTTGCCTGACCTATCAGCTTACAGCCTAACCAGCCAGCCAGAAGCAGACTTCTGTAAATCTGACCAGACAGGTCTGTTAAAACACCCAACACAAGCAAGAGACTGCTGGTTCACAAATATCTGCAGAAGCATGGTCTATTTTAAAGGAGTGTGGTTCTGTCTCTCTGTAGAAGAACACGAAGTGCACTAAATTTACTGTTATTGTTTCAGAAGTTTGCTGTTGCTTATCACCAGAAGCCACCTGCCTTCCAAATTCACAAAGCAAGA
Source organism: Anser brachyrhynchus (assembly GCF_964034855.1). Taxonomy (NCBI): domain Eukaryota; kingdom Metazoa; phylum Chordata; class Aves; order Anseriformes; family Anatidae; genus Anser; species Anser brachyrhynchus. Next base: position 60,388,665 of record NC_137696.1, on the reverse strand, counting down.
AAGCAACAGATAGAGGGATACATTAACTTGCTGTTTTTGTTTCTACATTGTGTCTTGGAATCACAGCAACTCTCGTGTCCAGAAACACTGGTCTTGAATGATAAATACCTGTATGTGTGTATGTGTACATGTGTATGCATATGCATAAATGAATGCAAGATGCTTGATACGCACACACACATAAACTCGCTTAGCAGAACAGTAGAACCAGCTTTGTGTAATTCTCAAATGTAATGGAACTTCTCTTAACACACACAAAAAAAAAAAAGATAAATACAGCAGGAATTATTTCAGTCCAGGGAAATGTGGAAATTACTTCATCCGAAAATTTCCCAGAAAATATGATTTCACTGTAAGTATTCAGTCATCTTAATAACCATGGACAGAAAAACGCCTTTGCCAAAATCCACGCACAAATGGCAGCATGCAGTTATGCTGTCCAAAGGGGAGACAAGAAGCCAGACAGTGGCTCCAGCCTCCACAATCCTGAATTTGCAGGTTCTCTCTTACAGATGCATAGGTGGCAGTTATCAACTCCAGATAACTACACATTGATTTTATGCCTCCTTCTGCCTTTCCCCTCCAGCTGCTCCCCTCAGCATGCCTGCCTAGGAGCAAGAACATCCCGCAGAAGAGAACTGTCATCATGGCTGCCGCTCACAACGTGGGCAGTAAGCACAAGACTTGATGGGCAGCTTCATAAGCTTCCTTACTCCCTGGCAGGGGCAAGCTGCCAGGGACGTGCTGGCCCTCTCTCTACCAAAGATCAAACACACATATCCAGCTCGTGGGTTTCAAGTTGTACAGGGCTTGTTTTCAACTCCTAATGTCACCACAACCCTGTGGGTTTTCCTAAAGCCTACAGTGCCAAGAACCAAAATGGAAGTGGCTGTCATCTTCGTCATCACAGCTGCTTTTTAAGAGTGTAACTCAAATATCCAACGGCATGCTTTCCCCTTGCATTTAAAGAAAATATTCTTCCCACACACCATCTCCTCTCAGAGATAGGGGCACAGACAGAACATGTATAAATGCATATGCGTGCACCTCTACAGCACTGTTGCTTCAGAAATGATAAAGAAAAGCACTGCCACTCGTTTCAACTCCTTTCACCTGGTTGCATACCTGCTCTGAGCGGAGTTCGCAGCAGCCTGCATCACTGCAGCAGCTGCCTCCTGTGCCTTACGGTTCACAGTTGGCATGGGTGGGCCCATCCCGGGGCCTCCCTGCTGAGACATGCCAGGAGAATTGGGGGTCATACTGCTCATGTTTCCAGGAAATGGTCTGCTCTGCATCCCAGCTGATGGCATCCGTCCCAGGGGCATGGTACTACAAGGCTGGCTTGGCCCCTGTCCATGCATCTGACTGTTGGCATTTATACCCATGCCGGGTCCTGGGCCACTGTAGCTTGTGTTGGGCACGCCAGTGTATGTTGGTGGTCTGGAGTAGTTTCCTAAACAAAATGATAAAAAGAACAGAGAATAACATTAAGCTTTCGAGCAAATATTTCTGTTCAGGACATTAGCAGCTGCAGAAGTGACACATACGAACTGAAGGGAACCATGCAGGACCCAAGTCGGAGTGACTTTGTCGCCATGAGGACAGGCATGGAACAGGACAAGCTGCCCAAAGACGCTGTTCGGATTCCCCTGAGACCCATCTGGATAAAGTCCTGAGTAACCTGCTCTGATCTTACATCTGACCCCGATTAGAATACAAGATTGGCCTAGAAAATCTCCTGAGCACCTTTCCAACCTGAATTATCCTATGAACACCATTTCCACGTACCCTTAAACATTTTCTGCCTAATAAATGTCATGGGATAACAGCAAATACAGAAAAACATGGCCTCCAGAGGGTTAACAACACAGCACACAGTACAAAAACGCCTTGTGCAGTAGAGATACACGGCATGTAAGAAGTCCATTACAAAAGCTCAAAAGAGAGTCTTACTTTTGTAATTTCATGTCCTCATTCTTCACCTTCCTGCAATTTCTGCAACAGGCTATTCTCACTGGATCCTTGCTCCTAACCATTCCGTCCATTTGTGTCAGAGATGCTTTGGACTGACCTATTGCCAGGCCCTTAGGAACGTTCCCTCTCCCTCCCACCCTCACGCTGGTAAGTGAAAAGCTTGGCTCTGCCAGCAACGAGTGTCTTAGCTCACAGCGCAGTTCTTCTGGGGAAACTAGTATTACAGGAGTAATCAGCAATACTACAAAGATGCTAATATAAAGAGGTGCCTTATGAAGGATGGCATGAAAACCTGGCTGACCCCAGTCTCCATTGTCACCGGAACCAACTACACCACTTGCAGCAGCTTAAGTTGAGCACTTGATTACCTGAGTACTGACTTTCCTATCGTATTGAGAGCTAAGAAAAAGTAAGTATATGGCATTCAGAGTTTTACAAACAGATCCAAACAGCATGAGAAAAGAAAAAAAAATGGTAAAGATACGACAGAAAAGTATTTTAAGAAACGGATCGCATTACACTACTTCGGTCATCAGATTTGACTCGTCTTTATTTCCATCTCATCCAGATTAGTGGAAATGTGACCCATTCCCTCCCCGTGGGATGCCTCAGAGCAGAGTTTCCTGACTACTCTTAGATATTCCCACGCTCGTTTGAAGGCGGCAGCCAGTGGACTCTTCCTGAGCGTGGAAATCAGCTACATCTTTCCTCAGGCCTCAGCTACCAGGCAGAGGAGTCAGCGGCATGCAACTCCTCTTTATATTTAAAATAAATATATTCATTCAGCATTTGAATGCACACATAATTAATTCATACGCTCCTGCTGCTGTGCTTTGGCTAATCCTCCCCTCCTCCCCACCCAGCAACTGACTCACTCTGGTACAAGTTCTCTTCAGCAAAAACATGTGTGACCTACGCTTTCCAAGGAAATGGAACAATGCTTCACTTCTGTTTTAGAAACCAAATTTGTCCATGCGTGTTTTTTTTTTTCGCAGAAGGATCCACGATATGTGGTTTAACAGAGATGAAAGGCTCCAGATTCAGCTGTGTGATGACTTCAGACCGCCCTGTCTTTTCTTCTCCTCCTCTAGGCTCAGCTGCTGCCAGCTGACCGTTTGCTGTGCAGCAAGCCATCGCTCCTAACCAGAGTTCTGTTTGCTGAGACCTGCTCAAGCCACACCTCTGATCCAACCTATGTGCCTGTATATGCCCACAAACCAAAGGGCTTGTTAGTTTCTTACTGCTCTGCTTAGTGTTAAACCTGCAACACAGAACTCGGATGTTGCTCTGGTTTCCCAGTTGCTTTCTGCAAGAAAAATACAATGCAGTAAGGTGGAGTGTATGTACGCTCGAGGATTACATGCACCCAGTTAACACATTTTATGTACGTGCTATTAGAAACACTGCTTCCAAAAGTGAAGCAAATTCACTCCCTGCACTAGCAGACCTGATATCCATAATCACTGGGAGCTACTGTCAGTCCAATTTACATAAAGCCAATTTGTTTTGTCAGTTCAGCTCTACGAAGTACGGTTCAGCAGCACACTTGGAGGAGCAAACACCAATGCTGAACACTATTGCTGTTTTGATGCTATTTTGAATTGGGACATAAAATCTCTTCTTTCATGTTTTGGCTTCTCCAGCATAAGCACAACACAGAAAAAAAAAGCAGTGGAATCTTCTCCACAAAAATATGTGGCTCAGTTAAAATAGCTCCTAATCATTCATCTCCAGGGATACACGTCCAAGAGCACAGGGAAGTGGTATCTTCTCAGTAAGGAAAACAAGTTTCAATGTTTTTTCCATGTTTTTTTTTTTTCCTAAGCATTTCCTCAATACCTCAAGTACTAGCTATTCTTATACCTTTCCCAGACCACAAAAAAGGCAAAATAAAAGCCAAACAAAATACAAGAGGAATTGCCAGGAATGAGGAGTGCAATCTTATTTCCATGTTTCTCTAATAGATTAGTAATTTGTTGGCAGTGGCTTTGACAGAAAACAGATGGATGCAGCATTAAACACAATGAATGCAGCAGATGCTAGGCCAGCCCACATCAGCTGGACGTGTCAGGCAGCCAAGTCCAAGAGCCCACACTTTTCAAGTGGGTACAAGCCTGGCAACAGCGGCTGTACAATACCGCTGAACAACTCCTCCCCTCCATATCAAAGGGATTTTTGATTCCAGCTCCCCCAACCAGAGCAGAATTGTGCCCACAGACACGGTGTCTCAAATGAATCAGAAAAAAAACAACATGGTAACTGGAATCAGGAGGAAAAAAAGAAGCATAGTGAAGATAAAACATGAAAAAGCCTACTAACAACCTGCCAAAGACAGATGTTCATGCTTACTGCTGAAACTTCAGTCCACTTTGTCCAGGTTTGCTGAACAAAGTGCTCTGATACCTTGCCATTTCCAGGGGAGCCAAAGAGAGGGCAATGTGAGAGCTGCCTGCTAGCTTTGCTCTCTGCTTTAGGGAGAGAGGTCAGATTCATGGTATTAAAAATAGTATCTAAAAGACATTTTAGAATTGTTTATATGTTCACTTAACCATCAAGTTTTCCCCATACAGATAGAGACAATTTAAATATATTGTGCTGAACTCCTTGTAAAGTATTTCACCTAGGGGAATTCAGTAGGCATGGCTGGTTTTTAAGTCTTAACTCCACGGACTGTAGCACGTGTGGGACTGAACTCAGAGGTCCAGACTCTCAAAATAGTTAGGGCAGCTCATCCTTAAGATGCTACCACTTTGAAATCTAGGCTCTTGAAATCAGTGGGAGCAAGATATCAAAGTGCTTCTGTGAAATGAGTTCAACATTAAAGTTACAGTCCAACATTAGAGGTTACAAAGTACAAATACTCATTCATATTACTTTACCACAAACAAAAGGCTGTTTAACTTACCATGAAGTTTTGGGGTTTGGGTTCAAATACATTCACTAGTGGTTCTTCTCTTTGTTATACCCAAACAGAACAGTGTTACTGCTGAATTCAGCAGGAAAAGGTAGGGAGATGGGATGCATTTCCGACAGCTTTTACGGATCTGCAGTAAGTTTTTTTCTGCCCTGGTTTTAAAAGATCCAACTGACTGTAGTATCTGACTGCTCTCCCGAGTGCATTTAAAGGACATTTTGCTGTGACAGCAGTTTGATACTCGGGTCATAGTCCAGAGCTTCATTAGCTCACAAGCTAGATGTTGCCCAAATACAAAACAGAAAGGCTGTTGCTTTCAGCTCCGATTCTCACTTTGCTTCTTTTTATTCTTGGGGACAGAAAACTGCTGGGAGTTAACCAAAAATTAAACTACTGTTCTGTACTCTATGCTCCTGTTTTATATCACAGACATATAGAAGTGTGCAGCCAAAGCCATTTTTTATTTTTGTGGGAAATGCTTTCACAGCATTGGGCTAGGTCTCCAGTCCAGAATTGCTTCCTGGGCAAATATGTTTTACTCTTTTTATAGATCTAAATGTCATGTAAACACACGGAGAACAAATAAATCAACTATATGCATCTGATGGATCATTCTGCTCTTCTGAACTGTGGGTTAATTCTTCCAACTCAAACTTACTGGTGTAGTCTTCACCACAGCGAGCAATTCCATTGCAGAGAAAGACAGCAGACTTAAGCGTTAGTTTCCAGGACTGAACACATAGCAAAATACAATATTTAGACTATGATTAAACTCAACATTTAAGCTTAATGTCACAAAATGCTTTGACACATATATAAAAATACAAGTAGACCTATCCAACTCAGCCAATGCTTAACAATATTCTGGAGGAAGGCCTATGTGAGTAAAATGAGAAAAGCAAACAAAATCCTTGAGAATTACTGTAGTTTAATAATTTAAGAACTAGTCTGCAACCCAGGTGATTTTTAATATATTTGTTATTTTGGCAATAAAAAGTAAATGGGGATACAGTATTATAAATTCATCAACACCGGCATATAATTGTGCTTTGTAAGAGGGTATGTTAAGAGATGTAATTACAGATTACTTTCATTAAAAATAAAAGATGCTATTAAAATCTCAAATCCAGGTAAGTACATGACTGAAATATCATCATATTCATCCCAGTATTTTATTAATGGTCACATTCACCCAGTGAAAACGCAGTATTCTTCTGCTCTATTTGTTACCTGTAGAGCTTAAAGCCTGCAGGGCCCTAATTTTATGATGACCAGTGCACAGGATCACTAGTACTCTCTGAGAGCTGGCAGAAGAACATGCTTTTCATCCATCACACTATTCACCAGACCCCTCTGAAACGGCCTGTTAATGACAATGATGCTCATTTTCTTCCTGCCCCTCAAGTTCACTTTTTAATAGCCGTTTCTTCCTGACCGCGACCCATAAAATCATTACATAGGCACTTTCATCTACAGCGAGAGGAAAAGAACTGCTGAACTCAAGCAAAAAAGAAAGTAGTATTCGGCGTGTTACTTAAATGCATTGATTTAGTACAAAAACCTTTCCACTCAATCAGTGTGGATGGCTAATGTTTTACTGCACTTGACACCCACTATTCCCATGGTTCGGAATCTCAGCAGCAGCCGTACAGCTGGAAGTCAGGATAGCACATCATAAATCCACTGGATTTTTACCAGTTAAGCTAGTTGCTCTCTGTGCAGATAAAAATAAGCACTTGGACAGCATTTTATGGCCACAAAACGCTTTCCAAATAAAAGGAAAGCACCAGTCAACTGGAGTTGGGTAATTAATCTTCACACATGGCTATAAGGCATTACTAGCCCCATTTTACAGTTAAGGAAAGCAAAGCAGAGAAATGAATCTACTTGCCTAAGTTGAAAGATGGAGTAAAAGGCAGAGCCAAAATTAGAAAGTAGAAGAGTTTGGCTTGTAGCCCTGTGCTCAGAAGACTAAAACAAATGCAACCCAGAGATGAAAAAAAAAGGAAAATTGCATAGGGCAGCAAGATGCCCTTCAAACAACAGAACTAGTTCTCAGAAACCCTGGAGACCGAAATAACCATCCTTGCTAGCATGGGCAAGCCACTGGGCCCTTATGGAATTTCCCATTTCTGGTTCCAATCCTTTTTAACAATTTTCAATAAGAAGGAAATAGTAGAAATTGCTGAAATAGGAGAGGTTCTTGATGTACCTTTAAAGAAAATACTTCCCCTTATATATTCTGCAGCTTGACTTGAAGTTCATTAAACCTCTAAACAGATGCATACTTTATAGGGGTTATCCATTAAAGGCAAAACAACAGACAAGTTCAAGGTTGCATACATTGAACATCCAGGGGCAGAAATTGTTTCTTCTGTTTTTGTTTTAGTCCTTCAACAATTTTGTCAAACAAGCAAAATAAAAGGAACTGTCTCTCTCAGTCTGAAGGGTTAGTTAAAATTCACAAACCGTATGCATTAGAGCTCAATATTATATTCCCACAGTAGCCACTGTATTATTATGCTCGTTAGAAGACTTTAACCCTCGCAGTCACTGCACTATCTCAGATTGGCCGTGGGATTCCACCTAAGAAAAGAAGTCCTATTTTGGGATTGGCGTTCGGACCCTTATTCCATGCGTGGTCAAACTCAGCTTCATCGCAGACATGACATGCTAGGCTTCCTAAACAATAGCCCTGGCAATGCAACAGATTCATCACTTCCTTGCTCAGTTTATCATCACTATTTTTATACAAAGGTGCTAATAACAGAAACAGTTTACCTCCATCTCTGAATGACCTTTTTTTTTTAAAGGACGGGGCATGGGGGTTTTGTTTGTATGTGGATTTAATTTATTTATTTATTTATATTTTTATTAAGTCACACACCTATCTGTCTTCTTATATACATCTCTCTCTTTTTTTTTTTTTTTTACAAACATATATATGTATATGAAAATATGATAAGTATTAGCAGCAAGGATTTTACCTTGTGGTCCATACTGGCTCATCTGAGGCCCATAAGTACCACTTGAATTACTCTGCTGAAAGCTACCAATTCCAGGATGCACTTGGCCTCCAGGTGAGGGGTGTGGTGACATGGAAGGTCCAGTTTGTTGAGGTCCATACTGTGACATTTGGGGGTTCCTCTGTATGCCTGCCATAAAACCTAAATGGAAAAAAGCACCAAAGTAAAATTTAATATTAATGTGACTGTTCTTTATTTAAGAAATCCTTAACATTCCAGAAACAAACAAAAAACAAACAAAACTCCTTAGTTATTTTCAGACTAAAAATATCCAAAAAAACAGTATTGTTCATACAACAAAAATAAATGCACCTCAAAATCAGCAAAGCTGTCTCAGTAACCAAAACTTGTATACAAGCTTCACAGGCTTTTAGTTGTAAAAGAAAGACAGGGGAGTCCTGCTTAGTTACAAATGGCTGCTGATTTTAAAACTAGAATGATCTCTAGAAGAAAAAATAAAAAGGCAGATGTCTGCATTAACTAATAAATAGTAGTGAATTTGCCTGACTGATGATAGGAATATCATAACTTCCAAAAATACAGTTTGCTACTAAAATGCATACCTTCAGCCTACAAAAGTCCACTGTAAAGATTCCTATTGCCCACACATCCTCAGAAGCTAAGATTTCCCTTTTCGTGAAGACCAGCCAAACCAGCCAGAAAAAAGGTCACTTTGGCTTATATCTATGCTCTAGGTCCTTCTTCCAGTCTGTCACCAGCATGTCTGTACTGCATTCTCTCTTCCTTCTCCTTTCATAAATGTATTAACGAATCCCAATTTAATTTAAGGTTCAAAAGCTGCAGCAAATACCTAGTAAAATGCTATAAAATCTGGAAACTTCATATAAAGGAACAGAACCAAGCCTAGTAAACGAGAGGTAGAAGAAGGTTTCTCTGTTTATTCTTCTTAGTTTTCGCAAAATGGGAGAAATCCTGCAATCCTGCCCATGAACCATCTATGAAGGGATGTTGGTTTTGTAGTATTTCACCCTGATAAGTTTTAGTGCTGCTTTCAGCGTTGAAGAGGACGTACTGATGAGACAGCAAGTTATTTTCCTATTTCTTGAGGAAATCCGTGTTCTTTCCTGTTCTGTTTGCATATTAAATTTCATCTTTGTATTTCTGTGGGGCAAAACAGGGGTATGCAGAGGCACAGTATTTGCTCTGCTGCAACCAGCTCCACGAAAGGCCTCCTGACGGCTCGCCCTTGCCCAGGGAAGCGTGAGACACCACACATTGCTGTGAGGTACGAAAACGTGCACAAGCAAATCTGCATTCTGGCCTGCCCTGAAGCTTGTCCAGGCACCCCTGCTTTGCCATAGCAGAGGGCTGAAACAGTGTTTGTGGAAGGCGCCTGCTTCCTCTCCCCTCCAGCGCTTTTAGTGGCGCGTGTGCGCGGAGGTCTGAAGTTGAAAGCCAAGGGAGATACCCGGCCTGTCAGCATTGGCTGGGCCTTTCCTTCCATCAGCGAAGGGACGGGAGAGAGGTAAGAACAAACGCCCTGACAGTCAGTGGATGACTGGATGCTGCTGAAAGGAGGATTAGAAAAAGCAGAATAAAAAAAACCTTATTTTTTGAGCTACATGCAGATGTGTGATCAAACTAGCACCTGAAAACGTCAAGGTACTACAGCTCCTCTGACTGGCGAGCTGCCTCCGCCGCCCCTGGGGACTGCAGGCAGCTCAAAGGTCTCCCCTCAGGGAGAAGACCACAGCTCCGATGAGCTCGTCCCAAAGGGAAAGGGGTAAGCTTGTTGTCCTAACACTGCTGCTACTGCTGTGACACCAGTTGAACGACCTTCCTGGCTTTCTCCACGTCGCATGCCTGTTTGCAAACCCAAGACAAGGTGCTTTACAGAACGGGACAGTATCTCGAAGTTGTACAAATGGAAAGTGGTGTGTACTTTACCAGAAATTACGCTTTGAGTCCAAACAAAATATATAGCATATAGTTTTTGAGTCCTCCACAGGCTTTTCTTCCATTAACATGTTTCTCCAGCCACCAAAACACCATCAAAGAGACAATAAGCTCAATGCCACAAGTTGTAGGGAAAGAAATGAGCACTAAGATGGCCTTGCTCCAACTGGTGCCCAGTTCTTTTGTACTATGAATAGTTCAACTCACAACATACTTAAACTCTAACAACCGTAACTTTGGGTAGGATATGCACAGAGTTTTCCTGACCTCAGACACCTGATTTGATCACACGTGAACTGTGAAGTCAGAGCTCGGCACCTGCTCTGAAGGAAGCCCAACCGTGCTCACTGGGAGAGGGCAAGCCAAGTAACTGAAGGAGAAATGGAGGCTTGGGAACTAGTAAATATTGGCACTTCACGCTTCTCTACACTTCTGCAAAGAAAAGCTCATATGAACTTCTCCTTTTAGCTTGATTTTGAAACAGACCCCTCTTTTTTTAAAATAGTTCCACTTTCACACAAATCTTATTATAAAGCCTATGTCTGCTTCTGACAGTACTATAACTAATTTAAAAACCTAATACAATCGTATGTCTGTAGGAAATAAATGCTCACATTCCAGACACACATACACCATATATATATCACACTCACGGGATCCATTTAAATGAAAAATTTTGTACTGGTCGCACTAAGTTTTTTATTATAAAGATAGTAAACTCAGTCCTGTATCTAGTAAGAAGTGAGTGTTTTCTGTTCACCATGGGCCTTTTAATCTATGAGAGATAACTTTGCAAACACTGTGTTAGTGATAGAGGGTTTTCAGCCCAGTTATGTTATCACAGGCCATACTTTTCTTAACACCACAAGGATGGATGACACACTGACAAGCTACAGCTTGCATGGGTTGTAGTGATTTCCAGTGGAGATGCTGAGGAACTGCTGGTCGTTGAGTCTAGTGGAGAACATGGACATCAGTTTTAGCCAGCTCTGCTGTTGTCAGAACAGCTCCTGAAGGGACTGGAGTAATAAATGGAATAAATGTTTCCACCCCGATGACCTCTTCTTCAGGAAAATTCTTCTCATCTGTTTCCGATGCTATGGAGTAGACTGCCAGGCTATGTGCACAGTCATAAATAAAACACATCAGGGGCATTCCCTGGCCTAGAGAGCGGTGTGGGACGCTTGTGTCCATTTGGCTAAACCTCCCCACTCGGTCCTAGCAGTACTATCCATGTGCCTCTTGTATGCAGTCCTTGTTCTGCCTCATCTCTGCCGTGGGCTGTGGCTCAGGAAGCACTCACAGGCGTGGGCCAAAAGCATGCCATGCCGGTAATTACACAGCAGAGGTAACTGTGTGACACTACCCAGGCCCATGCTCTGACTTCAGTTTATACAGATGCTGCAACAGAGGTGGAGCAGGTAAGCTCTGGGGCTTGGATTAACACAAACAGAACAGACTCCTTAACTGCTATTGACGTGAAGCACCAGTGTCATCATCCCAGAGGGTGTGAGACTGTGCTCAGATGAGGTTGGCTTTGCCATCTTCTCTTGAGCATGGACAGGTGGAGAATTAACAAAAAAGGAAGCCTGAAATGCAGGAAGAATATCTGTGCCATATTACTGTCTGTATGTTATGTTGAAACACGGCCTTAAAATAGGATCTGCTCCAACCTCTTCCCAGAGAGTAGAGGAGTTATTTCAGTTACAGATATGACATGGAGAAGGTAGACCAGGTCCATAATGTGATCTGAATTCCCTTAGAACAAAGATGACTCTATCCTCATCTATCAGTGAGAGCACACTAAATCTTCAGAGATCAGTGCACGTGTCTGAAGCGCTTCAAGTATCTGCAGAAAGCTCAGAGGTCTGAGAGAGAAAAAGGGTTCCTGGTCAAAATGTTAACATGCTTGCATCAGAAAGAGAAAACAACATCAATTCTAGAAATCTGATCAGAAATGAAAGGGAGCAGCTGGCATACATTCATTTTTCTTTATTTACACACATTTTCCCTAGTGTTCAACTTCATTTTATAACCGATACAAACAGAAATAAATTTTCTTTCCAGAAAATTAGATCTAAGATAAAGTTTGCTTTTGTAAAGAAAGGAAGTAGGATTACATTAGAAATGCACTGGAGTAAAGGCGGTGGAATGATTAAACAGCCAGACTGCATCTGACATGTCAACCTCTATGACAACAGGGTGTTTTTTTCTTGTCATTGTTTTTTAAAGAAATTGATAGGAAACAGCCAGGAGTTAAGGCTTTAAAAATTGCAACGGCAACATGCTCATCAGTGAGCAAACCCTACTCCCTTCCCCTTATGTTAGTGATAAAAGAGGTACAGATGATGCTTTACTTGCCATCACTACAAGAGATTACTTACCAAGAAAACACTTGAGTGGAATTCAGCAAACTAAGCTATTTCAGGAGTAGCTGAATATATTGAGCCTTCCAGAAGTACTCTCATATTCTAGCTATTTTTATGCTATATTCACACACCTAAAGAATGATCTTTTTATTAGAACCCAATTGAAGTTGTAAAGCCATCTTTGCTTTTTTTTTTTTTTCCAGTTACAAATGAAACAGTAGCATACTATTAACAATTAGCTCACTATTATTAATGGTAATGTGTTTGTAAGTTCTGATAGAACATATATACAATGTTTCAAAATGGTCACCCAGCAGCATATTTATCTTCTTCCTTTTTGGCAAAATGCAGAGATGTAATACACAATAGATAAAGCTTATGATATTTGTGAGATAAGTGTTTCTTCTCCTTTGAGGAAAAAGACAAAAATGAACTTCCCAATGTCCTTTATATTACTAACACCTTTTAGCACACATTATATAGCTAATATCATATATGGTGCTTTTGTAAAACATTTAAAATCTTTTTTTTTCCCTTATGCATACGTATACATAAAAGAGATTAACAACAGTGAGTTACTAGACTTTCAAGAAATTATGCGCTAAGGCTCTCTTAATTACATTTGTACAATGACCAATACAAAATCATCTGCTGAATACTATCCCTTTAGTATTAACCACAAAAAAACTCTATAGAATGTGCTGGGTGTTGCTGTGAAGTCTGAAATGGATTCTTCTGATCTTTTAAAGTCTTGGCTTGAATATGAAAAAGCCCTTCCAGGAAAGCAGGATCTAAAATGCAAAGGAAGTGATTGCAAAGTAACAAGTTATTGTATATCTGCTGATAGACAGTAACTCTCTACTGGCACACACTTAACCCACAGTCAATGAGAGGTCTTTTGATTTAGCCAGGAGTAGTTCATTGATTTTCATGAACGACTTAAAACTGAAAACACACACAACACTTATTCATTTTAAGCTCAGGAAAACTTTGGAGTTTACAGCAATAGCAGATCATCATTAAATTACAAATGTGATAAATAAAAAATAAGGTAAGATACAACTTGCATTGGTACTTCACAAAAAAAGAACTTATGTGCGAAAAAAAAAATACATCAGGCTATTGCTTATTGCTCTTTTTAGGAAGGTATGGCTAGTGGAAGAGCATGGGACCAAAACAACCCAGGAACTCCTCTGAATTGGGCAAAGGAAAGTTCCTCTTGTTTGAGGGCAGATGTTAAGGAAGGGGCTAGGCCCACTTATTACTCTGGAAAAAAGAAAAGCAGAGAAAAGTGAGAAAAGCAGAAACATGTTGGATACATTTTCTAAACATCAAATAACTACAGAAAAATAACACGAAATTTTCTACTTAGAAGTCAGCTCAAAAGAATTAAATGTGAAAAGAGAGTTGGTTTTCGCTACTGATAAAGGAAAACTTGCAGGAGGTGTAGGGGGGAAATCACACAAACTACCAATGCTTAGTGTGTTAACACGGCATTGACCGGTACCCCCGAGAAAAAAGAGCAAATGTTTGCACACTTGTGACACAGTTCCTGGCAGACATTCCTTCCTCAGACAGCCATCTGGGCTGTATTCACTGTCCCAAGATTTCCAGAACACAACAGAATTGAGACGGATCTAGAGCGGCTAATTCCAAATGCAGCTTGTCCATAGGTAAACAACACTGGATGAGAAGTAGCAGGATAGAGCTAAATGAACAAGAAAGAATATTCCGTGCACTTAACGTAATAAAATTTGGCAAGCTGTTACCGTGGAAGGATGCTCAGGAATATCACAGCTAGTCTGCAACTCTCCCTGGCTTGCCCATCTCCGATGGCAAGTCTCAGGTGGCACCTCAGCTGAGGAGGTCTTTGGACTGGTGAACCATTATCGGGGTTTTTGCCCAGCCCACAGTCATCACCTCAGAGCACCCCGAGGAAACCACCCAGCAGAACAAAATCAAACACTAACAGAGAGTTTCAGTAATTGAAAGAGTTTGTTACTGTTGCATGAACCCGAGATACCAGGACCCTAAGTATGAAACCAGGTTGTCTGCACAGACGGGTGGTGGTACCACAATGAACGCCTTCTAACAGTGTGGTCAACACGTGAATGGCTCATTAAAAAGGTCACAGTGAGGGATACTTAGATATTGGGAAAAAAAAAATCTAAGATGACAGAAATTTTATACAAGACTAAACAAATAACAGTAATGAATAACCTGGGGAAGGTCTGACCCATCTACCAGAATGCAGCCCAAGTAAATCCAGTGAAACCATGTAGGTGGCATAAGAGAACTGGCCTCCAGAGTCACAAGATTTCTTCACATTACAGGTGATGTACTTTTCTCAGCTCTTATTCTCATTTTCTTGAGGATAGCCTTATGAAAATATGCCCAGCTGGACCGGTGACAGTATATACAAAACCTGTATTTGTCATGCATGGAACATACAGCTTAGTAATGCATACAACAAGGTGATGGCTTGGTGAGCCCAAATAGATCAGCTTCTGGAGTGTAAACCTCATTTAGATGATGTAAATACTAATTCTCAATGTTCCTGTCCAGTTAATAGGCTGGTAAAAAAAAAATAATCCAATAAAACACCTTCACAAACAGATGGCAAACAAGATTCTGATTCATATTTAGCACAGCTAAGTTACAGCACTGCGCCAATAAAATATCTTTGGATGGCTTTGGTATGAGCCTGTTAGATGTGTCCCGAGCAGCAACAATGACACGGGTAATACACAGGCAGTAACTACACTAGAGCTCTGCTAATATCCCTGCTACTGAGTGAACACTTCTGCTGAGAAGCAACTCATACAACTGAAGGGTAGCAGCATGAAAGAATGCACTGAGACCACTGACACTGGAGAAATTAAGAGGCTTATTCTTTAGTCTTTAAAGAAGGCTAATAATCTTCTCGATATATACATTTTTTACTTTTATAAAAGCTAAAAAAATATATATATTCCTCACTTCTTTCTCCAATCACAGTCTATTTTACAAAAAAAAAAGAAAAAAAAAGAAAAAAAAACACCAAAAAAAAAGTTTTTCTTTGTTGTTTCCCCATTAACTGCAAAAAAAAAAAAATTTAATTTCTACATTGGGCAATTTCTTCACGAAACATAAAGCTTTTCCTTCTTCTCCAAGTGCACAGGGTGCTACTAAAAACATGCAAAGTTCTCTGGGCCAGAGTAACAGCAACATGGTTTCTCTTTTGTACCTGGACAATCCATTTTCATGTTGGCATCGGCTAATGTCTGCAGAATGACTGCCACATTTCTTCACACCCATTCAACGATGTTTCTTTGCGTACATAAAATAGCAGTTTTGGAAAACATCACTTTAGCAAAATTGGTGCTTCCTGCAAAGATCACTGAGGTATTTCTTCCTTTTCACAAAAAGATCAATGTTCTATTTAAGAAAAAGCACTGGATTGGTTTTATTTATTTTTAAAGTATTTTCTTATTATGCTTCATTATGTATCTTACAGACTCTTCACTGTGTATTTGTCTGACTGCTTCTCTTCACTATGTGAATAGCTTTGGGGAAGATGGAAACTAATGACCTAGCTAAGGTTTTAACCCAGACCCCCTGGTGTTTTACCAGCTGTGCTATTAGGTTAACTGGCTGAATCTCCCCTGCTTCCCTCTCTCTGATATTACAAAACCCTGTCTATGTATAGCATGCAATAATGTTTAAAATTTTCCCACCCCTAAACCTCCCTCAGCTACTGCCTAGCCTTGAAATTCATATAATCTATCACTGATAAATTAGAATCTGGGGAAGGATCAGACAGATTACCCATATGGTAGCTGGAGAAGAAATATCTAACCTTTTCCTAATACAAACCTTGCCTAATGCTCTCTGATGTAAATTTTAAGTTCAGAGAAGGAAAGACATTTGCGGAGATGTTGATAAACAGACAGAGCAAAAACTCATTGCTCATCCACTGTCTTACACATAATTTGTTACTGTAACATGCCTTATGCACGATGCTTTTACTACAGCGCTTGGAAAATCAGGGTAATGGTGAATTGCAGTACGAAAGCAAACCCCCCTCACACCTCCCCAGCTGAAGCAAATCCTCGATTTCACTGGGTAGCTTGGGCTGCTGGAATTAATCTGAGCAGCAATGTGAAAAACCTGAGGAGCCTGCCTGCTTTATACAATCAACATTTGTCTAAGTTTCCCTAATAACATGCATACTTATGAAAATCACGGAGGAGAGCAAAGAAGGAACAGCATTTTTCAATGTGTAATGTGCAAGGCCTGCAGGCTTAATGGTCTAAATTTCAGGTTTGAAAAATTTAACCTCCCCAGAGACTTCTGTTCAAAGGTTCCATGGCTCAACTCAGATCTTCATTTTCATGAAGTAAATATATTGAATACCGTGAGATATATATGGATTTTGTGGACACGACTAAAATACATACGGTGTCTCATTTCTGTCTTGTATGCACGTAAAATAAATAATAGTATTTTTCAAAAATACAAAATCAGCATGTTGTCCTCAGTCCCAAATGTCTTCGTCTCGGTCTTATTTTACCATGAGTTATGATTTGACTGATTCTTCCCTTCCTTGATTTGCAGCTGTTCCCTGACGAGTGTTTATTCTGCAGCCTTTTGGGATCCTTTGGGATGAAAAGAACTATCTAGTGTTAGCTATTAATACACACATTATTATATAGATTTCAGCTCACTGCCCTACATATGAACTTAAAAAGACATAAAGGACCTTAGATCCGAAGTTCTTTATTTTTAGAGAAGCTTCATAAAAAGGTTAACCCAGGTGCCGAGGGAGCAGGGCGTCCTTGAAGCAATGATGCCGTTACGCAGGCAGAGCACAGGTGGCTCGGAGTTTTATAGGCCATGATGGGAGGCTGTCCCAGGGACCGGGACGGTGCTCACAGCTTTGCAGTGAGCCTGGCGGCAGGAACATCGAGTGATGCTTTGTCAAGTTCTTCACCGATGGCGGCTTGTGGCTTACTTCACTCCCTGAGCCCAGGGGCAGGGAATCTGAAGTCTGTCTAATGAAGTCAGTGGAAACTTTTCTATTGAGAAGTCTCTGTGCTGGCAACTATATAAACTCTCTCAGAATAATTCAATTCTACTCCCT
The DNA here is from genome assembly GCF_964034855.1 of Anser brachyrhynchus. Lineage (NCBI taxonomy): Eukaryota > Metazoa > Chordata > Aves > Anseriformes > Anatidae > Anser > Anser brachyrhynchus. The sequence goes on along the minus strand of NC_137696.1, from coordinate 60,371,343 downwards.
AATCTCAAAAAGAGAATCCCCAATTTAGTTTAAAAAATGAAATAAAGATTCATCCCCAAGTATAACAAGATTTAACGTCAGCAAGAAGAAAGCAATGACCAGCTGCTAGTATACAGAATTTACTTGGGAGACCTGACTCCAGGTTTTGAATGTACAGATATTATTATCTACTTCAAATCCTACTTCTGCAGGTTTGCCCTCTCCCAGAGTGCCTTATCACATGCAAATCGTACCCTGTCCTCTTGCAGACAGCCGGCACTGCTGCATATTTAGTGCACACCACAACTAATCAGATCAACCTAAAGCTGACTCTGGCTGGTATATGTCTGAAATCCAAGTACAGCCTGCAGCCAACATCCTGAGATGGCGACTGATTCCTTTAAGAATTAACCTGGTTTGGCACAGCAGTATCATTCCAAATACGTTCCAAGCCAGAAGAGCAAGCCTTCCTTCAACGCATGACAGAAAAACAGGCACAAAACTCTTCTCTCCCGCAGCTCTGTGTGAGAACCAGTAACCTGTGATCCCAAAGATCTTGATTCATCATTGTAAGGCACGCACATTGCACAGCAAAAGCTTACGTCGGTGTATGATGCAGTACACTACAACGGGTACAAAAATGGGGCCTTTGGATGCTACTGCAACAAAAACAGCAAAGAAGTGTGTTTACATTAAAAAAGCAACAAACAACAGCCCTGCTCATCAGACCAACACATTTCAAATGAAAGGAAGATTAAATTACTTTTTTATATCTAAGTTAAAGCATCAGGACTTTTTCAGTCAATTTAAAAAAAATAAATTTTCAATCAATTAAAAAAAACAGTTAAAAAAAAAGATGGACTGATGCTTTTGAAGACTGCTGATAAATTTAATGCTTACTGAAGTGAGAAACTAACGTAACTTTTTGAGTCAACGAGAAGTTCAGTGCGTGGCTCCATGCATGGCCCTGCCTTCACATACAGATCAACTCTGTATGTTCCTGCGCATCCTTCAGAAGAAGTGGGGATGGGAGTGCTGATATGGTCTGTCACATCACTTGTGATGAAAGAGATGTTTTACACGGCTAACCTTGTAATGGAATAATTCCCTCAAAAGACATGTGACATCTTCAACTACAGCCTACTTTTTCTCCTTACACGAAGCAGTTTTCTGGCTGTTGAGGGCACAATTCATCTAACCCCGGTTTTGTGGGCTTGAAGATTTTTCTCCCAGCCTGGCATGGTGTTCCTGTATACCAGCTGGAGCTTAGCTCCTCTGTACTGACCCACTTGGAGAATACTATGTGCAGAAGAGGCACTCAAACATACCTGTGGCTTTGCACTCAGTGCATGTCTCAAGCATCTTTCCTTAAGAGCCTGAAACACTTCAGTCTACATCAAGTAAACTTATTACCAAGTCTGATTTAACCTTAAGTGGTGTCATCGTTAACATGGCAAGCAGAAGAATTTTAATGACAAGAATCATTTTATTCTGTAGCTCCTCAGTGCTCTGAATAGATCCCAAATCCCCAAATGAGAGCAAAAAATGTATTCACAGGGAAAAAGTCTTTTTAAGATCTAAAAGCAAACTATAGTATCTTTTTTGTTGCAATAAGAATTCTTTGATCTATTTTCTTCCTTCTAGTTTCTTTTTTTTTTTTTTAAGAAGAAAATAGATTTCAGGGAAAAGAATCTCTACCATCAAATGTCAGTATTAAACCATAAATCTGATCAGAAATCGTAGGAGCAAAATACCAGATTGGTATTCTGTGTCGTCAATGCAGGAAAAAACATTTATATTTTGCTAGATATATGACAGTGAAATTTATGTGATGACCGTGTACAAATAAGCATGCCCACAAAACAGTTCAAAGGGATAAAAATACCTGTATGAAATCTAATGTGCAAATTAGGAAATTGTAGTTAGAGAAATTCAGTTGCTACTTAGTGTTTATAGGGAAGCACAAAGAGAACATCAAAATGCCTGATCACATCCCATCTGTTACTACCTCTTGCTGGATAACATCTTGGCTGCCAAAAAAGCTATTTAAATTTACTATATTGCAGCTACTGATAAATATCACTTCTGTGAAGATATAACGCTAAATAAGGTCTAGATCTGAAGATAAAGCTTACAAGCACTTGTGTCAAAAAGATCCCAATTTTGCTTAGTATAACACCTGTACTCCCACAAGCCTGTTCTTACTCCTTGTCCCTGTTTGTGGTATGTTTTCACAGAGCATATAACTGTACAACAATCCTCAACAGCTAGATCGTGTCAACAGCAGAAAGAAATAAACAGCCAGAATGGAAAGGATGACAAAAAGAAAAAAAAAAGAAAAAGAAAAAAAGGAAAAAGAAAAAATAGAAAAAAGAAAAGGTACTGGGAGAAGGTGATAGAGAAGAGGAAGGCTACTATTCAACAATTTTGGAGGTGCTTACTCCGGGCACTTTCCACACAGATCTGACAGGCACAGAATGGTGCCATGAAAATGCCTCCAGCTACAGAATACATTTTCCAGCACATCACAGCAGCTGCAACGCCATCAATTCTGCTTGCAATCCATGTCCAAACAGAAAAGTTCTCAGTGGTCCTATTTCAGCATATCTCAAGGACTAATTAAATCCTCATTACTATCTTCTAATTATTCCAGTGCTCTGGGATTTCACTGAGCAAGTCCCCAATGGTGCATTAGATGAAAAGGGTTAAATAACCTGTGTTGATTTTGAGGCTCCAGATCTATTTCAGACCTTTAGCATATCATCAGCATTATCATGAATATTTAACTACATACCGCTGTGAAAATTATAAGGGGAAAACAATTAAAGATTTTTTAAAAATTAATTCTGACCCATATACATTTGCACTAATAAATAAGGCTTCTGTAAGTATCCCCATTATGAGGGTGCTTGCTGGAGTAATAACATGAAGTCATTAACTGTTTCCATTAAATTCAATGGTTTTCAGGAGCTCCCAATTCACTATTTTAATACGAGATTGAAACTGGACGTGTGGATACCCAACTTGAAAAGCATGAAAAATATTACTTAAAATTGGTATGTTTTCTACGCTTTTTCAAAATTAGGTAAGGAACCATTCATTTCTCCCAGAGTGAAAGTGTCTGTTTCAGCATTATTGTGACACATTCTCCCCTATTAGTGTTTACATACGTGAATATCCATACACACATCTCCTAATGGACATCTCCCTTAGGCTGCAAAAGTAAGAGTGGGAGTATAAACTAAAGGCCAGGATAGAAGACTTCCTTTTCACACTTCAGGAAACTAGCTCAGGGGGTTAATTTGGATATGCTGGTTTCTATTTCATCCATACAGACACTTTCTGGCCCACGGAGCAGTTTTGGCTACTGAGCACATCCTCAAAGTGCAGCTTCCAAAACTTCAACAGATCAGGTAGGTTGGTACAGTTGAGAATAGGGAACCTAAGTCCCTGTACTTCAAGTATTCGCCAAATGGGTACCACAGCTGAGGTATTGCTGCTTCCCTACTTCTAGAGGCTGACGTAACTAAAATTTATAAATACAAAAAATAAAAAATCTCCTTTTGGTCACAGTAAAGAAAAACCTGGAGTAGCTATATGAGAAACAAAGAGCAAAACATGGATCCCTCCCAGCAGTAAGTTTCAATGACTAGCTTCAACAGCCACGACTACATTTTCACATGCTCATATGTTCATTTTCACGTGCTTTTCATATGCTCATTGCTTCATACTGCACTGTATGACAGGGATGTATAGCCTTAGGCAGGCAAACATAAGAAGTCCCAGCTGGGTGCTGAGTAACGACGTAAAGTAGGATAAAATATAATCAAACACTTCAATAATAAAGATGTGTAAACTTAATGGTTCAAGGTAGTGGTTTAGCATCCAGAAGTGCTACAGTTCAGACTCCACCTGATAATCAAATTTTACAATATCTGATAGATAACATTTTTTTATTCCAAGCATTGAGAGCAAGGGATTCTCTTCAGGAAACTGTTAGCAGCCTGTTGTTCATTCAATTATCTCTCTAAATAAGGAAAGAAATGTTATACAAAGTACTAAAACAAATAACTTTACCTTATCCTATGAAGGGTCTCTAGGCTTTTTGTTTTCATTTTTTTCCTTTTTTTTTTTTTGGTAGAAAGTGCATCAGTAAGCCATGAGTTTAAATTACTGTAACAGATGCCTATGGATCAGGTGTCCTTAGCAGCAACGATTTTCTGCTCAGGTTTTTATCAGTAAATGACAAGCACCTTCCCTTTGAGTCCCCATTACTCCCCCTCTTTCCTGTCTTCAAGTTCAGTGGAAACCAGTTCAAGCAAGCAAAGGAATCAACTAATGTAACAGCCTTTTTAAAAGGTGAAGTTTTCCATTTCAAAGGAGCCTCTAATCAATGACAGGGCGCAAAAGGGAATGCACGCATGTTTATGCACGTATAGCGCAGACTTTAGAGAAGCTTTGGGGAACACGTTCTGCAAAATCAATATGACCTAGCTAGTTACAAATTTCATATCTTCTGCATGAAACAAATGAACTTCTTGTACAAGATGGGTCACAAGGATCATGCATATTGCACCAGATTCTACATATGAAATGTGAAAAAATTGTGTTAACATTCCCAAACACATTTCCTCTAAGAACATGCCCACAATTATTCCCCCCATAGATGAAGAACAACACTACATCAACCTGTAAATTTTATTTTCCTTGCTGTTATATACTTGTTTGACTTCCCAGTTTTAGTAGCTGTCTTCTTAATTTTACTTCTGCATGCCTCTCTGTCTCCCCTGACCATACACTGACACCCGGTTTTGTTCTGTAAGAACAGTCAAAAGGTTCAACCAAACTGTACAGCTCAGTCAGATCCACCTAACTCATCCCCCAAAGCCAGGTGAGGAACACACACTGCAGAAACACTTATTACTGAGCAGTGCCACATTTAGTGCCAAGACCCAATCATGCCAAGAAACGCACACATCTTTCGGAGATGCTTTGGTCTTCAAAGCCTCAACCTGATGCACTCCCACTGTCTTGTGACATTCTGTCCTACAAAACATAACACTTTTGTATCGGGTAATGAGGCCACTCTTCTTCACCAAGCACGTACGTTACTCTAAAACACATTTTAAGGGAAAGTAAGTCCCTGCACTAACTATGTATGAAGAATGACCTGCAAAGGAAATAAAATAAATGAGTTGAATGTGGAATTTTCTATTTAATGTTCTCATTAATCAGCATTCCTGGAGGAGGTGACATCCAACACAGAAAAATAGCAAAAATTAGGACTCTTTCCTCCTCTTTGTGAATCCTCTTCATTTCTCCTGGATGCTGTCCCAGAAATTTGTCATTCTGTGAGTTCAACTTGTTTCACTGTGAGAAAACTTCTAGTATTTATGGTATCCCCATATGGTGCTACTTGGAATATTTCTGGTAGCAAGACATTTTAGGAGGGGCATTTCATAAATAACTCCATGTTTATCACAGTTATCATGTGTCTGTTTTGCAAGCTTGTTGCTGGCACATGTTAACCACTGCATGGACAGGATGCCCGGTTTACAGCAGTTGATCATATGGCCTTGTGAGAAGGCTGTAATAATTCTTTTTTTTGTGAGGTAGGGAGGAAGGAGGCAAAAGGAAAAGGGCTTAACGTTTACAAACAGTAACGTTAAGAAAAAATATTTCTCCATTTATTTTGGTGAGCGCTTGCTAGGAAGCAATGTTTTAGAACAGTGCTGCAGCCTGAAAGGTTTTTCCTTGTAGAATTTCCGAATCTTCGAACTATTTGACCTAAATAGTTCATTTCCCTTTATATTTAAAGATATTTTTATTTCTACAACTGGCTAGAGCACTAGCTATCATGTCCATGCAAAGACATCAGAGACGAGAATTCTAAGAACAGTATCAAAACTACAGTGCTTGCAGCTACTAAAATTTCTATAGTACTTTCTATAGATCTCCATTCCAAGACAGACAACAAAAAGTTGAATTTTCTGGGACATAAATCAATCATTTACAGAAAACTGCTTTTATACTCTGGGTATTCACTGTATTTTAAAAAGACCTTGTTTCCAGTTATGTTTTGGTAAAACCTGCTATTCAATTGCTCTTTCCCCAGAGAAGGAAACCCCCAGAGCCTTTTAAAATAAGGATCGTCATTATTTTCTCTGGGAAAAGGAAAAATAAAATACCAGGAAATCTCACATTACTAATGTGCAACTTAAAATGAAGACTGAACTCGGCACCAACTATAAAAAAGACCCAAACACCTAACAAACCTCGGTCCTGTGGCATTGGTGACTGGCTCAAAGCAGGGTGGGAGCTGGATTCTGACTGGCTGCCAGGAGGCTGCGGTGGCATCTGACTGCCTGTAACACACAGAGAAGAAAGGGAAAATAGACTTGCTTTTAACATTGCAATGCACAAAACCAAGCCTTGCTGCATTTTTAAACCACTTAACATCAAAGAAAGTACCAGCTGTATAAGTTAAAAACAGAGCTCAACAGGTTCAGCTTTTTTCATTTTTTTTCTTCATTTTTTGCTTTGGAAACCCACGGAGGAAAGATGCATAAACATATTTAGCAACAGGCATGGCGGAATGTACAATTTTGTACTGAGCGAGTTCCCAACCTCACCGACATGATCCAATTTATAGCTGCAAATCTCCTGACACATATTTCTGTTAGAGAGTTTAACAAAATCCAAGTCTGCTGAACAATAGGGCTCATCCTGCCGAGCTTAAACTGGCCTCCAGCCAGGCAGACATGGCCCACTGCCAGCAATATTACCAACGAAAAATTCAGTCAATACAAAAATGACTAACAACAATAAAAAGTATTTCAATGAATCAGTGGTTTTAATGTTATTTGAATGTCCACACAGAACATGGGAATAAAGAGTAATACGTAGGTGTGCATGGTAAACGTGAAGCATGTTTGAAAGGGAGCAGACAGAAAAGGGGTATCTTATTATTCAAATAAGGCAAAGGGAAGATATTTGCTTACTGAAATATCCATCCAGAACAGACAGGCTCATTTCTATGGCCTTGTTCAAAGACACCCCCAGTTTACCCACAGCTGTCTACCCACCCAAAGAGGAAGAATGGCACACACAATGCTGCCTGTGAGGCTTAGGACACTAAATCTTCCCTTTCAATAGTGCTACGCAGTGCTCGAAGCAGGTGCTCATTGAAGTCCCTTCTCTGGGCCACAATTCAACGCCGCGTCCAGCACAGGGCCCTCGCCACCCCCATTGCACTGCTACAGCACGGCAGCGGCTTCGCACCCCATAGGAGGAAGAAGACCAAGAGCTGGGCATCTCCTGGCCTCCTGGTCGCTGCTGGTTTGAGTCGCCTCTGCTCTCGACAGCCATAGCAGCTTGAAGACCACCTCAGGTTAGGCAGCAAGTATGTATTTTAAGCACTTAGCCACTGCAGTGACGAGCACGGTATAAATAGCAGCAGACAGATTTATATCCCTCATCCTCAGAAACTGCTCAGATTGTTTTCCGTTTAAAAGAAATGGAAAGAATAAAAACACATGAAATAGATTTGTGCCTGCTGAGAATCATTTCCTCGTGCTTAGCAGCCACCCTTTTTTAATGGCTGAGGCGAGGATCCTGTGGCTATTTCTGGAGCTGGGAGCAGAGCTGAAGGAGAGCCAGCAGGGGTTGCTCTTTCTTTAGAGCTACGAAGTGCCCAAAGCTGGAAATAAAACGGAGGAAAGGGGATGTGCCTGCCCTGCCCTTCCCTGCCCTGCCGCTTCCCGGCCTCAGAGCCACCAGCTATGGCGGGCCTGTGCACTGGAGCCAAAGCAATGAGAGAACTGCAATGAACAAAAGGAAAAACCATAAAATGTAGGGTGTGACCACCACCTAACTACTCAGCTGAGGTGCCTGTGTGCTAGGAAGCATGACGGGCAACACGAGCATGAGCGGCTGTGACAACAGTCTCAGAGACGCAGACGCTGGGCTGGAGGCCCAACGATGCCACTTGGCACCCGCAGCTCCGGGATCCACGGCCTGGCCGGGAGCCCCAGGGTGTGTGACCGAACACACCGACTTGTGTTGATGCCACTCATGGGCAGGCTGTGGCAACAGTACGTGCCTGCACTGTACTGAACACCTTCTGCTTGACAGAAAGGATTCGGTGGCTTGAACTGCAAACAAGCAGTAGCGCCATGCTAACACGGCGAGCTGCCACTGCCACCGCGCATGCCCGAGGCACCGCTATCAGACAGAGTGCTTCCAGTAAATCTTCTTCTTTGTTTTTTTTGTTTGTTTGTTTTTTTTTTTTCTCCTGAAAACCATCTAAGATTTTTCAAAATACTTAATAGTAGAGGCAGAGGTACTCCTGATTGCACCCCACAGCTCCCAGTGGGACCCCCACCAGGTGGAGGCTTGGCAAACTTTAAGAGACATTAATATTGCACAGAAGATCTGTACTAGGCAACATATTTTGACTACATTTATAGCAGGTCTCTAACTTTTTACATTGATAATAAGTTCAGTTATCTGGCAGAAGCCTTATCCTGCACATGCAGATGTGCAAGCACAGACAGGGAAAGTCAAACTCTAGAACTGAGCATATACGACATGTTACAAAGAAATCATTTTCATCTGCATCCTTTGGGAATCCAACCTCAGGAGTTTTGCAAATTCACTGAAAATGTTTATAACCTCTGTAAACATAAATGCTATTTTAGTTCACTTTTTGAAGTCTGCATTCTGTTTGTTTGTTTGTTTTTTGGTATTGAAAGAAACTGGAAACCAAAGTTGTTGTTTCACACAAGAAAACAATTTCATAAATGAGACAACCAACTCTACACACATTCAAACAAGGAATAAATTTGCAACAGAAGTGGCCATTATGTTAATTATCACTGGGTACTACAAATTATCCAGGTGCTGGACACACGGAGTACTGCACAAAAAAATTTTCAGTTGGCCTGTCATTTTATCCTTAGAAGTGATCTGAAAGCTAAAAGGAAGTTAAGCACCCAAATACCTTTGAAGGCTTGAACTGAACTCTTAATTTGGGTATCTAACTGCTATTGATTGGGAGTGGATGACGGGACTTTTAAAAACCTTTGAAGATCCTGTCTGCCATGCTTTCAAAGTTCCTTTGTCAAGAAAAGAAATGACCTTAAAGATTTTTTATTTCTTTCCTTTAAATGATATTAATCCTTCTCCCTTTCAGCCAGTATAGTAGCTGGTATTCTTGGAAGCTACTTTAAATTATACATGAACAGACTTCTGTATTTTATTAGGGAAGGAAAACTTCTACAAAAGAAAACAATCTATTTTCTTTTTAAACATCATTTCTACGGCTATGTAAGAGGAAAAAAAAAAACACGATTTTTTTCACTGACAGACTACTGCCTCTTTTGACCCAGTGGTACGCAGATGGAAGTTTAAACAGGAATGCCCTTTTCCCATGTTTTGTATAGTGTTGTTATCACACTGCTGAGATACTCTACCTGCCAAAACTTCTGCAAAGTAAACACTACTGATGTTTCACAATATTTTTCTTATGCAAAATCACAGCAAATACAATAATGCATGTTAAAAGGGTAGATAATGACACACTCATTCTTTCACCTAGACTTAACAGAGGAGCAAAATGATTTTAAAATGTATATAACTATCTTAAAATCAGTTGCTAAAACTACCAAAAGCAGCAGCATACCTTATACATTGTACTTTTTTTTTTAACAAAGTAAACTCAGTTGACGAGGTGAGAGAATTTGAACGACTTAATAACATAGTTATAAGCTGGTTTTCTATTTTAAAAATTATGTTAGAAATGCTTTTAAACATTTTGCATGAGACTCTGTAAATCTTTGCTTGAAATAGAAGACTGCATTCATTGTACCTTTGGAAAAGGTGGTCTGAGAAAAGTACTAAACGGTGATTGCATTATAACGGTAGCCATGAAATTTGCAGTTAAAGTGTAAAAAGTAAATTCCTTAGAGCCAACGTAGCAAGAAAGAGCAGACCTTTGATATCCTGCTGGGGAGGGGTCCTTACGATGAATTACTGCCCAAATCAGTAACGTTTTGAAACATGCTGAGGGCTCTCTGCTCCCATCAATGTAATGACACTGGAGGATGCTTGGTAGCAGTGCTCGGTACTGCTCTGGACAATACCTCACAGAATTGCGCCTGAACAATTGAATCAAGAAAGCACTTCAGTGATAACAGGTTCCCCCTGGGAAATTACTGGTTAAAGAGGGAAGGAGGGATATCACTACAAGAATTTTAAGATGCGTAAGGAACTGGGAAATGGGGACCAGGGGGACTGATCACAGAAACAGACTGTGTTGAAAGGGGAACATCAGGCTGTAGGAAAGTCAGAAGTTAAAGATCTTGTGGGTCGTATTTGGGACAATTCTCAATCTATTTTAGGAATTAAGCACTAGGACTCTGTTAATCACATTGGTTAACTACTAAGTAGGGAAGCATAGTCAATAACACAGATGATCAAAATGCTATCTAGGAAACTGGACCACCTTTTATGCTGGAGTAACAAAAACGCAAAGATCTATACTTACGGACCAGAAAGAGGCCTTTTCTAACTGAAAAGCTATAGGATTATCAGTTATAAATGGGAAAAGGCAAGGAGGGAAAATCTGACTATATTTTTTGATAATTACAACTAACCATTTGCTGTCACCCTGAACCAAAAAACGTATATATTATTAGGATGAATTAGGAGAATTATTTCCAGTGGAGGTAAGGAAACATACGCCACTGCTGATGTGCCATTGATGAGCCCTCATGAACACAAAATTAAAAAAAGCCTAATGCTAACTGGAATGGGAACTGAGAATGGCTATGAGCATGACATGACGGGAGACTGAAGGAGGGCATATTAGTTAGCGTGGCAAAAAGTAAAGCTGCTATTTTGTGATGTCTTTTTAAAAATGTATTTGCAGCTAAATATCAGGGAGGGAAGAGAGCACCATGTTTAGGATGATCATCAAACCATTACTGGAATTTGAAACAACTTCCTTTTAGGAATAATGAGGTCCAGGAAACCTAGTGAGTATTAAGATGAAACCTGATAAAATAATGGGATTATATCACAGTCAATGTGACAGTAAAGGCTCGCAGACCGGAAGGGACACTCGGTCTCAGATCCCTACATCAGAAATGAAAGATCATAAATAGGCTTCTGTATGGGATTGTTTTAAATGGGCTTTTCAGGAAATTGGAAGTGAGGTGCAAATGACCTCAAAGGAAAGAAGTTTTTCTATGGGCAGCGTAAAGGGAGACTGATCATGTGGTTTGTGTTATCTCTTTCATCTTACAGAGCCTGTGACCTCTAAAGAAGAAAGATTATTTTCTTCCTTAATTTATGCATTGTAACCAAGCTTCCTGTTGTATCATCAGTATTTTTAAAGTGACGTACTCATCTGAACAAAAACCAAGTGTTGCCTGCGTTTCCTCAAATTAAGACGCACGAAATATTAAAGTCTTCCTTGTATCCACATCGTAACAGATACTTTAAAAGGTCAGCAGCATGAACACCTTTTCAGATTTTCAGACCATATCTTGGCTATTCACACAGCCAGGGCCCCGCTGCACCACCCGGGAGGGAAATGCAGGCACCTGTGCTCGAACCAAGCCTGCTGGCTCCGCTCAGCACCGTGCTGCAGCTAACAACCCCTTGCTAGTGACAGCAGTGCTGGCAATCCGCTGCTGCCTTCTCACTCAGCCAATTTCCACCTCTGTGACCTGGGAGCTCCATAGGAGCCTGGAGCCCTCCAGCCTTGGGGTGGTTTTGGCCGGTGGCTGCGTGGCTGCCTGAAGGTGAGACCGCAAGCGGCCGATTTGTTCCACTGCAGCAGCGCAAAGCGGCTGCAAGCGTGGAGATTGTCAACTTCAGCCAAATTTAGGGATGTTCCACATTGCAAAGTTATCGAAAATACTGTTGGGCCTGGCCCCGATTTTCCATATCGCCTCTTAAAACAAACGCATCATTCTCCAAAGACACCAGATTCACCAACATACATGAGTATCGCTCACAAGACATTTAAAATCATCAAAAGGTAAAAATATTCTCAAAGTACGTAATTCTGACTGCTAATCCTTAAAGGTTACACTACATGTTCTTTGTGTTTGTATTATATTCAACGTATCAAGGACTGGGATCTGATCAAGTTCCATACAGGTAACCATAACTCAAGGGCTAAATTACTCTAAAATCTGCATTAAAAAATATGCAACACTGAGTTACGGTGTCGCACAGAACCTTAACTCTGACTTTTCTTCACACACATGCAACAGCATAAACATCTTTATTTCATGACCAGGAGCTACTTGTTTGACATGATATAACATTCAATTCTAAAACAAAGATGACACTGACAGGACGAGGTAGCTATTCAGTATCTTGTTTCATCCTCATTATTCAGCGTGTGGTCCCAAGGTATTACTTATGGAACACCATCCAAATGTCACCCTCGCTACAGAATAATTCATTGTATTATAGGCCATTTTCTTGTTAAAAAAAAAAAAGGGGGGAGGGGAGAGAATTATGTGGCTGAAGCTGGTATCTGCCAAATTGGCCGTCCATGTTTTATTCCCAGGTTGTATAACCCCTGAGTAAGGTATGAAGACTATTAAGAAATACTCAGGAGTATAAAGTGAAATAATTGCTAGCACCACCTAAACTGACAATGGGCTGAGTGTCAAGTTGCAGGAAAGCAAATATTGCCCCGCAGGCAAAAGCTTTCTTTGCTTGGGAAGGAAAGGGAGCAGCACAGCCGCGGCAGGAGGCCCTGTTTCATCTACACCCCATCCAGCAGCCACCTCGGCGTTTGGACTGAAGTGAAGCACCGCAGCAGCATCACCGATTTTTTTATTTATTTTTTTCCTGAGATTTTGGCAAGAAGCCCGAAGTCAGCTGTCAATAGAAATTTTCGAAAGGCTGCGACTCATCCAAATACGAATGGATTTTCAGCAGGCCACAGAGAGCACCTGTCTGCTTGACAACTATTATTCCTCTCCAGCAAATTTCGAAATCCTGCTGCAAACCAGGAAGGCACTAGAGCCCCTCAAAATTAAGGGCACGTCATTTATTTATTTATATAAGCGAAGGCGTAAGTCAGCCTAAACCTAGGGATCACTGCTTCCCTATCCTCAATAACACCCCTTCTAGCCCTGTAATTTCGCTTTACAGTTATGAGAAGTTTCATTTCGGGGGATCAAATTCTTTCGACTCCCACCTCTGCCTAACTCCGCGCTCATTTAATGCATTATTTCCATGAAGCTCGGGAGAGTTCACAGCACACGCTATTTCTGCTGGAGGCCAATCCAGACTCGCGCAGCCCAGGATAGCAACCAGTTAAATCTTCTCTAATCCCTGCATTCAGAAATGGTGGCTCACGGAGGCTGGCACGCAGGAGCTGAATAGAAGCGGCAAGCTCGTATTTCTCTCACCAGGCCAAATTAATAAAAACAAAACCTGATTTCTCCTCCTCATTTTCCTATTCTTCCTCCTCCCCAATATTTTTCCTCTTTCAAACGCTTTTTTTTTTGTTTGAGAAGCTTAATGTTTGGCTGCCTTCTGAAGAAACGGGCACAGTGACAGATGAAAGACTGTATTCAGCGTATAATTCAGAATAGGAAAAAATCGACCGCTGTGCATTTAAGATTCTAACAACCTTGCAATTTTGTATAGCCGTTTTCCCCAACCCGTTCTTTTGAAGAAATCTGCTTTTATTCTGTTAATAACTAACCACAGTTGCAGCAGCATGGATCCGATTAGCGGTTCTTACGGTACAAAGGAGAAGGGGGGGAGGGCTGTGAACAGGGTTGCCAATTTGTCCACCTGGGTCCCCAGGAGAAAGATTAGATGAGGCGCTTGCTCCTTTTTTCCCCACTCGCTCACTGCTCCGCACTAGACAGACCTCTTCAAAGCTCAGCCACTGACTTCATTTTTTTTTTTCTTTTCTAAAGTCTCATTTAACCGCCCCGCCACATGTTTTGCACTCTGTGCCACCGCGTCCCTCCAAAGCAACGGTGCAAATTGGGATGAGAGGGGGCTGGAGAGGCTGCGGCAGCAGCTCGCCCAGCCAGCGCATTCTCTCACACCTCCACATTGCCTTTGAATTGCCTTTAGATTTTCTAAGCTGTATTTTCTGAAATCGGTGTAAAACAGCGAGAGAAGCGTCTGTGTTCTTTAGTGACTGATCCAAGCCCTGGAACCGCACCGTATTTCTTACGCTGTCCCTTTAAGCCTTTCATAAAAATGATAGCTTTGCTCGCGTTTAGACTGAAAGGCTGCATGGATTTAGTCATTCGTAATTACTTGGGACGTGACATTACATGTTTGTTAATGCAGAAAGCATATGCTTCAGCTAGAGGAAAAACATTCTCAACTTCTTTATAAAATGTCAGTTAACCAGAATATAAAACTGCTATTGATGCAAGTGCTAAATAACTAAAAGCTCTTAACAAAGGAGAGGGCAGTATTTCCTCATTATATTTTGCTCATTTCTTCCTCCCAGAATCGAAACCTACCCTGTCGCACACCTGAAACTTAAAGCACAAGAATTCCATTTAGGAAGTAAATCCAAGTTCCAAAAGAAAGAATTTTTCATTATCCATGCCCATTCTCTAGGCTTCATTTATTACTACAAGGAAAGTTTTTCTCTAAACTGTTCCTCGTTGTGTCTACCAGTTTTAAGAGCCTGAGAAGCACAAGAAACTTCCAGTATCTGCCACCTAACAGAAACCTTCAGCCCTGATTTTATTATTGCCAAATTTTAACAAAACCATGTATCAGCTTTCATTTATAATATTTCCGGTGTAAAATCATCCAAGATGCCAAAGAAATGGTAAACATGAAATAAAATCGCATTTTTTAATCCGTATTTCTTTTTTCTTTGATCCGTCTCCATGCAGGAATTGTTCCGAATCAATATTAATCATCAGGTGGCGTTAGCTCTGGTGGAGTTTCACTCCTCCCTGCTTCTGAGCCTCTCAAGTTTGGGCAGGTAGGTGGAAAGTGGAGCAGAGCTGATATGTGGCAACGAACTATTTTGCCTGTCCTGCCTGCTACTTCTTGCACTACTCCATCGCCTGTGATTAATAGGCATTTAAGTAGTAAAATGCATGCGCTCTCATTAATCCTATCCTCAAAAGGAACAAACCCTTCTTAGACGATCTGTAGTTTCTCTTATTGCATTAAAATGCACATTGCACAGCCGGCGCAGTTCTCAGGGAAGAGGGGGAAATGGCGAGTTGCATGCAAAAAGGCTGAAAGCACCTGGAGGCAACCCAGCCTCCAACAAACACTTGGTGGGTCTGATCTTCCTGAAGACAAGATCTATCATGCCATATTTCATCTTGCCCAACAGTGATAAGCTCCTCAGCCTGGTGCAGAAGCAGAGCGGTTCCCCACGCGTTTTTCATCAGCTGGGAACTTTCCTCCGGGTCGCTCCCTCCGCAAGGTCGCGCGGGCGGCACGCAGCCGCTCGCCCCGCCTGCCGCCCGCCGACACCGCTCCCGTGTCACTTGCTGTTTGGAAGGGGGAGGATCAACATTAGCAACCCCTGGTTATATCATTTATAAACATGCAGATGTGGATTATTAAAGATTAATGCATTTTGGGATTGGTGTCGGCATTCCGTTTGTCTCATGCCGAAACCAATTCTGTTCTTCATTAGTCAACGACAACCCGCATCACCCTGTTGTGGAAGAAAAATCAAAGGTGCAAGCGTGAATTGAGAATAAGTGATGAAACTGATTACTAAGAAACTTAACGGCTGTAATCAATCAACACATCACAATAATTTGAGTCCACTGTTATCTGGGGATGGGGAGCAAACAGCAAAGCTCGCTGTCAGAGCCAGTTGCTCTCTCCTGTTTACTTTCTGAAAACCCACTTGGCAATTCCAACTCCGTACCTACCTACGGAGCAAACCTGCCGAAGAGCCGTCCGAAGCCTTCAACAGTTCAACCTGCATAAGCTCGGTCCCTCAGGAGGAGAGAGAATACCTTGCTTTTCATTATTTTGTTTTAAAAATGTTATCTGGAGGTAGTAGAAATGTTCTCTGTTTGAGGCTAAATGCCTGTTTTCTAGCTGAGCTAGAATTAATTCGAGCCACCTTTGCAATTATTCAGGTTCCTTCTTCCAAGGAGGGATGTAACACGTACCTGTCTAGTCAGTTCTGACACTAACCATGAAGTACGAAGGACGCTTTGAATATCTCTAATGGCAGTGATACACAGTCCACATTAACCCTGAAAAACTAACAGCCCACCCCATCACAGAAACAAGCCACTTACTACTTTCATGCTGCATTTTATCTGGGTATAACAGCCATCTTTCAACATCAACGAAAAACTTCCAGCGGGAACATGAGAGACTTCCCATTCACCGATCAATCACTGCTTAATATTGCAAAGGAGGAGGGAGTGAAAGACAACCTTTTAATTAATGATAATACACAAATTAATGCTCTATTTGCAACACAGAAAAAGAAGCAAAGAGGATCTGTGTTTGTGTAGGCAAATAAGAATGACAGGAAAAAAAATCAAACTTTCAAAAACAAATATACTCTATCTTAAATTTCTGGAAAAAAACCACAAGTGGGCTTCACAAAAAAAGAAATAAATGAACGGGTCAATGATTAAATGTAAACAGTAATAGTTCAATGACAGCCTTAGAGTATATAAACATATCTGTCAAATCTTGGCGGCTCTGGTAAGTCTATTTGAATTTTGCCATGTGAACCAGAGCACATGCATAATTATGCAAAGATTTTAATTGGATTTCGACAGTCGCCTTACTCCAGGTGGATTTGTACCAGCGCAGGGCTAGCGGTGAGTCACGGAGCTTCAAGAAGCGGCCTGCTGCACGCACGCTGCCAGGGCACGCTCATCAGCTGCTGCCCCAGACGTTTTGCAATGGCCAGGATGGCGAAAACAGGCCTGGCAGGAGTCCGGGGAGACAAATAATGAACGGGACAAAGCACGGCCAGGGGGAGGTGTGTGGATTTGTCTGTCTGGGGCAGGTTGACATGAAGGGTTTGTAGGGTGCTGGTTTACGTGAAGGGCTTGTAGGGTGCTGGATGAGCCTCTGTGCTGTGCTCGGTGGCCCCTGCAGGATGGCCAGCTGATGGGGCAGAAGCAGTCATCACCACTGTCTCATCTCACACTGCAATTAAAAAGCCAAAACTGCACTGCCTGGCTGTGAAATATAAATGGTGACAAACCAGATATTAAGCAAGTGAAAACACTACAAGCCGAAAAATAAAAACTGCCACTGAAAACCACCACCCAGGGCATGCTGGGTTTGGTGATATTTTTGGTTTGTTTCTTGTTTTTTTCTATCCGAAGCTTAACTCAGTGATGATGAAAAACAGCAGGTTGATGGCTCTGGAATATGAAACCCTCTATTGTAAGGAAAATACAACAGGAGGAACTTGAACAGCGTGTCTCTGTCTCATTTCATTTCCTGCACCTGTTCTGGGAAGACCACCTCTGCAGAGAAGGACACCTCCCTGATCTCTCCGACCAGCTTGCAAGGAAGAGAGCAGCTTTGCCAGTGCCTTCTGTAGCATGGGCTCTCCTCAGGAAAACAGACTGAGACTATTTGCTTATTTCATGATGCCCTGAGCCAACAGGTTGTTAATCAGTCGTGACCCAGGCTGAATTCTAATAGGTAACACAGGTTAGATGCTCCGTATCCTAGAATCAATGCCTCCAGACAGAGTGCTTAAAGCTTACCTGTTTTTCCTCTTAAAATAAAGAAAAACTCTATGTATTGTTCAAACCCTTCAAAAGAAAGGGTTTTAAATGATTGTTATGTGAAACATTCATGTATTTCATTCGTAAGCATTCTAGATTTGCAAAACTGCTGAATAGATGTTTTGTGCACTAGTAGTGATTAAGAACATAGCTACGTCAATGGCATTTTGTGTCTTGTGTTTTTTTCTGGTCTCGATGCCAATGAACAGCATGCATCCTCCTTGCAACAAGCTGTTGCAAGGTTTTTGCCTCCGGAGAAGCCAAGGGGGAAATATTGATAGATGTATTAAAATAATCTTTCTAGACAGGGGGACCACGGCCATTTTAAAAGGATATAACCCTCATTCTTGTTTTGTAACTCTGTTAAGGTATCTGTAATGCTTCAACAAACAATACAGCATTGCAAATTCACTTTCATATGGTAGTCTTCTCTCCCTCAATGTTTGAGAAGGGTCCATGCTGTATAATGTACCCGTAGCTGTGGTCAATGAAGCAAGCATGTGGAACAGCTCCATGCCAAGCAAAAGATTTTTCCAAATTCTTGTTTAAAGCAAGATCAGTCTAATCAGCTTGTCTTGCTGCAGCCATTTCTGGAAACACGACCATTATAAGGCTTCTCCTTTGATACAGCATGAAATAAAGCATTGTTCCTATTCCGATTTTTGCTTTAAAATGTCCTTTAAGACTTTAAGACAGATGAACCATTACTCATTTTTTATTCTCTCTCTCACTACTTACTTCATTAGCCTATCCAGCACACATTGATTAACATGCACACTGAGGCAAGAAGTCCTGGTACAGCCCTCTCAGGGCACCCCATTCCCCTTTTGCTCCTTTTTTTTTTGCCTGGAGTGCTATCGTAATTCTGTCCACGATAGGAAGGGAAGACCCCCTGGTCTGAAGAGAGCGGAGCTGGTCGCTGAACGGCACACATCCACTGCCTCATGTAAGAACCTGCGGGACTGTTAATCAGAGGAGGGTGCTCACCACTGGTCAGCATAAATCAAGGTGACTGACAGTACCATTCCTAAGTGAGAGAATCCACACGTGGATTTCTTCCCGAAAACTGTAACTCCAGCTGTATTCAGGCTCCTTTGTGTAAGGAGACATCGATATAATTGTAATAGTAAGAACTACAGTGCAGTTGACTCTTAACAGAGTGAAAACAACCTTGTTTGTTCAGAAAGTAAATGTAATAAAAGCGAAAGTCAAAATACGGATCTATGTGAAAATACTTTTATATATTTCTAAAGACAGCATTTGTTATTTATTATTAGTATAGCATATTCTTATTTTCTGTACAAATAAAAACTGCTGCAGAGGTTTAAAAATAATATAATCTCTTAACTCATACAAGATCTGCTCATCCATCATGGGTTAAGGGATCCCTGGCCTATCAGCAATCTTCCACACAACTCTCAATATTAAAAATTTTTGCTGCTTGCACCACAAGGGAGAAAGAGCTGACAAAAGCCTTTGGCCGGTGAGATCAAAACTGGGGATGCTTGAGGGGGAGAAAGTGTAGTTTAGCTTATTTACATTTTTGCTTTGTTAGTAAACCGGAATGGTTGGAGCAGGAGGCATAAAAAAAAATAAAAAAAAATAAAAAGTGAAATTAACATCTACTAAATCTTCTGGCAACAGCAGTGCATTTTGATGATGTGCTGTGTCAGCTTCCACTAATGGTTTAGGGTTGAATCAGGCACAGTTCAAGACCTAAAGCAGTGCAGGGCATCGCATCTCATTTTTTGGAAGAACATGTACCCTAATTACAAAGATGGCTACAAAATAAAGAGACCGGGAATCCTGGCAAAGCAGAATAATGATCCACTTAATAGGAAATCAGAAGGCCATTTTACATCTTTAAAAATCATAAAAGAGTAAGATTTCAGTTCTGTAACAAAAATGTGTCTGAAAGAGAATTTTGAGAGAAAATGGTTAACAATCCTCTTTCAAAATTAAACACGGCAAAGTTGCTTTTTCTGCTCTTAGGGGTTAATCTCCCCGATCTATTCCAGTAACGTGCATGGAAACAAAGGCTGTATATGTGTGCCACTTACCACACGAAATATCTGTCCAGTATTTCAAAGAGTACAGGAAGGAAATGCCCACTGAGCTAGGGATGTGCCAAAGCCGGTGTTGCCTGTGCCAGTCCATTCCCATGAAATTCACAATGTGTGATAGAAAGCAATACGGGAAGGCAGATTTGCAGTGGGGTGGGGAAGCGGCTTAAACAGGCAGTGGAACCGAATCAGCCATTTGGGAGGTTTATTAAGGGGCTGCCTGTTTGTCTGCCCTTTTGATGTTAAATTAGTCGTCAATTTTGTTGCAGTGAAGGAGGCATCGGGAAAAGGATGCTTCTCTTCCAGCAAACCCTGGGAAAGCAACACCTTTATTTTAACGGCCTTCCCACCAAGAACCCCCTGCAACATTTTGGCTTTCCCCAGCCATAGCTATCAGCAACACAACAGCTGCTCATTTTACAATGACTTGCTGGAGAGAGAATGATTGAAAGAGCCAATCTATGTCACATGGAGAAGCTGTGGCACAACATCGCAGGAGGTAATAGGAGAGGAATGAGGTCAGAACAAACAAGGGTAGGGTGAGAAGGGAGAGGAAAATAGCAGCGAACAAAATTATTAAAGGAGAGATGCTAGACTACACACAATGTATGTTTAAAAACAGCTACAACCTGAGCACTGCGAACAGCCCCAGAAATGCAAACAAGCTCTGTATTACTTTCTTTTCAGTGTTTCGTGAATACGGCAGAGGAGAAAAGCCACAAAACCCTAGTAACGAAGCACAATGGTGGGAATGCAGTCAGGTGAATGGGGAGAACGATGAGCACGGCGTCGTTCACATGGCTTGGAAACCTGAGCACCCAGCAGCGTCCCACTAGTCACAGGGTTTTAAATAGCAGTTTTACTCATTTCATTTTGTAGCTCGAGAGAAGCAACAGCAGCAGCAGAGCTGGTTTTCTTCAGAAGACAGCGATGCATTAGCCCTCACCTGAGAGCTCACCTTTATCAAAACAGCTATAGAGAGCGGGAATTCGCCCAAGCCGGGGAACCAGTGGCAGGCGATTTTGATTTAGTGCCATTCATAAAAATGCTTCCTGAGTAAGAGGTGCTTTGTGTTACCGTAACAGACTAGAAAATTGGCATTCAAAATGGTGACACGGTTTGTATGAAGAGCTAATACTTTTCATTAGGCCAGTCACAAAAACAAGCTTTTGGGCTCAGCTGAAGCGAAGTGACTCTAACCCTGACCTTTCAGCCCAAAGCCCTTCTATTTTTACCCCAAAGGAATTAACTGGTTTGATAAAAGTTATTACTTTTCCCTGCAAACTGTCCTGCTCACATCCTTATCTGTCATGGTTACAATAAAGCTATTTTCAACTTCACAACACTCTTCCTGTATTCAGCAGCCAGGCTGCTAAAATATCAATCAATTTATTTGCCTGAATCTGACCAAAGATATTCAAAATTTAATCAAGCTGAGAATTTTCCAAGAAATCAGAACATCAGTCCGCAAACAGAAGTCAAGACTTCCTGTAAAGCCAGCAAATCTGGGTCCTGACTGTAAAGTGCAAGGATTAGCTCAGGCTGTGGGAACTGTTACCTTTCCTCCTAGGTGGACTATTTGACTTCACTCAACAACAGGGACGGGCTTTGATGCCGCACAGTGGGAGATGCGCCGCGAATACAGGGTAACCACCCTTCCTGTAATGCACAGGGCTCCTGTCCCATCGCTCTTCCTGCCCCACCTGAGCACATCCTGACAGCCCGAGGGGCTGGAGGGGAAAGAAATGACTGCAGGGCATGTGTGCAGCACCAGGGCTTGACACACGCATTTAATATGCAACCTTCATGTGTGCGCTGAGCTTACTCCCCTTTGCTTATCTAGTTTGACCTCTGTTTATAGTTAGGCACGTACATTTCACTCGCTTACCTTCGTATTGGATACCAAAACACACACTGCTCACTACATCTTAACCTGCATCTGGTTTACAGCACATCTAATGAAAAGACATTACTATTTTGTTTTTAACTGAGCTTCGATGCTGATTTTTTTTTTTTGTCAGCTACTGATACCACCCCAGGGTAATGCTAGCACTGTTCTATTCTTAGCATTCAAAATGTCAGAAAACAATTAAAAATTGAGCATCAGAAAGGGAACAAACTCATCTGAAATACCAAACATGCCATTTTTTTCTTCTGGGTACCTTAAAACATTCTCACAAATTTCTGAATGTACATTAATGATCTTGTGTCAACCCTATGTGGCAAAAGCGAGCAAGTGGCAAACATGCCACCATCGTTTACATTACTTTGAGTGGAGCTGAATTCCTAGTAACATGTTGACCTTTGCAAATATAACTTAATATCTCAAGAAATATTACACTCAAATTTTACCCCAAATAACATTTTCTCAACACAGGGTTGGAAAACCTCTGCCTCGTACTAAGGGGTCTGAAACCACCATACAATTCCAAGAGCCGAAGACAATAAAAATACACAGTAAAAATAAAAATGGGACCCTGCAAGTAACAGAGGAATGTGACGGATGACAAATGAACCAAACACAAAAATTAGGATCAATTATTTGGACTGGCCCATGAATAAGACATTTAACAAATACAGATGTGGAGTCACGTTCTGAATTTTGAGAGCTCTGAGGGCTTGGTAGTGGAAATTATCCCTGCTTTATATATGCTTTTTTTTTTCAGAAAAAGACCTTGAAAATGCAGGATTTTCCTAAACTAATGAATTATCAATCTAAAAGTATTTTTAAAAACATATGTATATAACTATAAACCTTTGTATTGATTTTATTTGTTGGAACAAGCTTACCTGGAATACTTGCTGGAGAAATGGGACCAGACCTCGACTGGTTGCTTCCAACAGGAGAGCCTACAGGGGAAGGCGATGGGCCCCCGGGGATGCCAGAGAGATGTGGAGAAGCATGAGGGGAGAATGGAGACTGTGCAGGGTTGCTCTGCTCCCCTTGGCTGCTTGTAGAGCCTGATGCGCTAACAGCTGAGCTCAGCGTTGCTTCAGTTCCAGTCGGCAAGTCATCAATGGATCCAGACAAATCCTGAGGAAAAAGGAGAAAGAACCTAAGTAAGAACTAATACACGAGCCACAGGACATGAGAACTGGCACGGAGATGAGGTCCATTTGTTTACTTATTACAGCAGATAACTAAGAGGTTTTCTTTAATGCTGGTTCATGTAGTTAAATGATGGCAGAAAATGAGGATAGTATGTACGATTCTTGGCTTAATCGCTAATTCTTTTGAGAAAAAGAACAAGCAAGGGTAACAAATGAATTGGAACCAAATTCACTCAACATTGAATTTAACCTTTTCCATCTGGATTAAGCTTTCAAAATTAATCCCACAAATTCTGCCTGAGCATACTAAAGCTAATGAAAACGATACATCAGTTTCACTCTCACACAGTATTTCATTTTGGGGTTTGCTCCCGTTAGAATCACAGCTTATTCACTTCACTCTTCAAACCACCACCCGAACGACAGAATAAAGGTATAAAATGTGCAGCCCTCATAATACTCATGTTCAGCTCCTTCAGCTTGCAGAAGAGAGACAAAAACAAGGTCCAACCCTGTGCAGCAATACAGGACCCACTGGCTACCTAGAAGTAAGGAAGGCTGCTTCTTGACTTCCCGCAAACACCAGTTTGACTAGCATCCAAGTTCACAGTTTCTCTACAATTTCATTTGAGTGCACTGCGAAACAGCTGCTTCATTTCAGTTCATAACTGTTGCATTTTCAATGTTTTCAATGAGAAATTTCCTCCAGTGGTCAAAGCACATCTCAATTCTAACTACAACTTGCTGGGCATATTCCCTAAAGCTATAGTTAACACTGTTCTTTGGATCTGTGGGAGTAATCTGCTTTTAAATCATTGTAAAATCAGATAAGAGGAAACAAGAATGTTGTGACAAAGCAAGAATGTGCACCTTAACTCTCAGGAAAAATGTTAACTCCTGAGCATGACAAAAAGATCTCAAGCAAACAGAAAAGTGTAAAGATAGCCGTGCCTCCATCAACTGTTGGTAAGACACAAGTTAGGGAGCACACTGCTATTTCTATTAGTGCATTAGGGCAGGTATTTCATGTGTAAAACAAATCATGAACTGACCTTTGGGGCTTCAAGTAATTGGGATGACACACAGCGTGTTGCTTTTGTTGATAGTTATTTCATTTGTCTGACTCATGCAAGTTGTTCCACTGGAGACAACGGGACCAGAGACTTGAGGAGTGCAAAGACAGCTGGGCTTTGCTTGGGCAAGGAGCTCAAGAAGCAAGGACTTAGTGCTACCTCATCTTTATAACAAAAATAAAGTTATTTTTAGAAGTTATGCAACCTGGACAAAATTCAAAGTGGTGTATTCAGAGTAAGAGTGCTGCCTGATCCCCATTACAAGGGGCTCCCAGTTAGTCTCCCCTAACAGACACTCAGTCTTCCAAGGCATGGACATAGTAGGATTAGCAGTTTAAACACCAGGAACATTCATAAAAACCCACCTAGAATGCTATGTGCTACTCCTCCTTTGCGTAAAGGCGTACTTAAATACAACTGACCCAACTTAGCTCTCTCCAGGACACCTCACAGACCGTATTTCCAAACGTGAATTAGACACAAGACTTCAGGTACAGCTCTCACCACAGCTTCATTTTGCTTTTTCCGACAAGCACAAAACTGTATTTATATTTCATTAGGCATATGAAAAACAAAGATCGAAGTTTTCAAACTTAATTTACGTGTGAACTCTGCATTCACTTGAGAATAGAGTTCCAAGTCCCTACAAACGGAAATTTAATTGTGATGCTGGCAATAAACTATTTTCATTGTTTCTTTTCTGAAACTATTAACTTTAGGAAATGTAAACACCACCGTTTGATGCTGCATACAGTAACGCCAGAGATTTTCACAGTAGAAGGTACCTGACAAACAGGTAAGCAATTACTGCTTTCCCATACATCACACGGCATTCCTTTAAATGGAATCAAATCGCTGCTGTCGTAACGTGTAACAAACGCTGCAGGAAGTGCTGATAAAACAAATGCTGCTGAAAAGCATGTAATAAAACCCCGAAAGCCGAATGCCGCGGAAGAGAGCCTATTTAAAACGAACACAAATTCTGCGTAAAAAACTAGATGGGCACCCAACTGATAAAAGATACTGAAAACACTTGGATTTATGTTTAGAATAACAAAGTTTTAAAATGGTGTTTGGATTAAAGCGTTCACTTGCTGCAGTAAGCCACAAAGTACTTGAAAAACCAGCAAACCAAAATAAGGGAAACCCATGAAGTAATAGTGTCCATGAGGAAATTATCTGTTCAGAGACTGGAGGTAAAACTTGCCCGTTCACCCCAGCATCTCCCTGGCTTGCCGAGTGTGGATGTGGGAGAACGTGGGGCCAGGAGCGAGGTTCATTTCTCCATCAGGCCGCATTATGGCTCCTCGTTCCGCTAATCTCCCGTGGGGGTGGCGTGACTGACAAGTCCCAGGCATTTCCTCAAGTGCATGCCTTCAAGGGATTTCCTCACGAACCTGATGCAACTCATTCATAAAAGCAGAGAAGAAGGGAAGAGGAAAGCTTACATGATGCCAGCCAACTTAAAGTGCCACACTACGCCACCCTGCCCCCAGAAATGGCGAGCGCAGCTGCCAGGCAGGCCCCAGTCACGGCGCGCCTCACGGCAGCACGAGCAGCAGGATTTCCTTTCGAGGCCAGGAAACACACAGGGACACGTCCAATTCATCGAACTCATCTGCCGAGGGTGTTATCATGGCAACGGGATGAACCAGATCAATCGCGAACGCTGATAATAAGGCTGCTCCTAGGCCGGCACGAAGGGCTCTTGTCTATAGGGATGCCTGCGCAGCGCTCCACAACCTCTACGTTGTGTTACAGGGGGCTAAAACGAGAACCATCTGCCACTCTGCTCAGGGTAGTTTGTGAACCATTACTGTGTGTTTTTTCCTAACCTGTGCTTCATGGCCTTACCTAGTCTTTTAAGGCAGAAAGCATGAGTAGGTGAGCAACCGGGAAACTTTCAGCATACAAAGGCTTTAGAAACACCTCCGTTATCCACAAAAGCTAATTGGGAAATTAAAGAGCAGAAGAAGAAAGACTTTATGTGAAGCACCTGGACCGAAAGAGCACAAGTTGGCTTTCTGTTCTCCTATTATCAGTATCTTAATGCCCGCTTTTCCCTCAGCGTAGCGGAACAGTAATGAAGTCGTGCCACTTCCACATCCCAAACATTTATTTGTAGAGAAGATATTGTACACATACACATCATATATGTAAATTATATGGATTTACTTGCATTTACTTAGCATATCCATATGTAAAGCTATTAAAAAGCTTGCTAATAAGAGAAATTCACAGTGGTTTAAGCATACAGCCTAGTTAACAAAGAAGCTCTGTAACTAATACTCCTCTAGAGGACAATTTAGTCAGCAGGGCACCAACTCTATTCTTCTTTTATAAGTACTATCAGATCTATGATGCCTGTAAAGAACAGAGAGACCTTACTTACTGCATCTCATTCAAACCAAGGCACCTTCAAGCTACAGTGCTTCCATTTATCTTGTTGGAAAGTTGGCAGGTTAGGTAATTGCAGGGATTCTTTTTAAGGGGCTGAAGTCCCCGTACCCTAAGGCATGTCTTAAATTTTGCCTCTTTTCAGAGGTTTTATCTGGAAAGCACTCATTTCTTTGAGTAAAACGTAGCAAGTCTAGAATTACCAGAAATCTCTTGTTATACAGACCTGGTTCTTGAATAATTTTACTGCTCTTGCCTATGGTATTGGTATGGCTGTATTTTCAAATGTGATATCAAATCTAAGGAAAAAGAGAGGACATTTTTTTTCTCCATCACATATCCATATCAAAATTCTGTATTCTCTGTCAGCTTTACATTCTGTATTATTCAGGACACCCCAAACAGCTTTCCAAGTTCATTTCGAGATTACACCTTGATTATAAACTGAAATGTCCCTATGCAGGAGTTCTCTCTTTTAGTTAAGTGTTTTATCTCTATCTTCACTTCTAGCCTCACCTTCCACCCATGCACAACCTTTATCCTTGTCCCTGTGA